>NW_008355273.1:1184835-1225573 GCF_000622305.1 Nannospalax galili
ATAAAGGCTTGGGAACCATCAAAACTAAACCAAGAAGAGATTAACAGCTTAAACAGACCCATAACACAAAAAGAAACTGAAACTGTAATACAAAACATCCTAACTAATAAAATCCCAGGACCAGACGCATCACCGCAGAATTCTATCAAACATTTCAAAAAGATCTACAACCACTACTACTTAATTTATTAAAAAAGATGGAAATGGAGGGAGAATTTCCAAATTCCTTCTGTGAAGCCAGCATCACTCTAATACCAAAGCCAGGTAAAGATACAACCCAAAAAGAAAGCTATAGACCCATATCCTTAATGAACATAGATGCAAAAATTCTCAACAAGATACTTTCAAACTGCATACAGACACACATCAAAAAGATCATCTACCATGATCTAATCAGCTTTATCCCAGAGATGCAGGGATGGTTCAATATTCATAAGTCAATAAACATCATAAATCATATAAATGGGCTCAAAGGCAAGAACCACATGGCCTTTGACAAAGTGCAACATGCATTTATGTTCAAAGTCCTAGAGAGAATTGGACTGGAGGGAACATACCTCAACATAATTAAAGCCATATATAACAAACCCACAGCCAACATCATGCTAAATGGAGAAAAACTGGAAACATTTCAATTGAAATCAGGAATCAGACAAGGCTGTGCACTATCCCCACTTCACTTTAACATAGTACTTGAAACTCTTGCAAGAGTAATAAGACAGGGGCAGAAAATTAAAGGAGTAATAATTGGAAAACTAGAGATGAAATTATCCTTTTCTGCAGATGATATGATATCTAAGAGATGCCAAAAATTCCACCAGAAAACACCTAGAAATTATTAACATGTTCAGTAAAGTGGCAGGTTACAAAATTAACCTACAAAAGTCTGTAGCCTTTCTATATATCAATAACAAGCAATCAGAGAAAGAGCATATGGAAACACTCCCCTTTACAATAGCTGCAAAAAAAAAGAAAAATATCTCAGGATAAACCTGATCAAAGACATTAACGAGCTCCACAATGAAAATTTTAAATCTTTAAAGAAAGAGATTGAGGTAGACACCAGAAGATGGAAGGACCTCCCATGCTCATGGATAGGAAGAATTAATATTGTGAAAATGACCATCTTACCAAAAGTCATTTATAGATTCAATGCAATGCCAATCAAAATCCCCATGACATTTTTCACAGAATTAGAAAAAAAATCCTAAGATTCATATGGAAGCACAAAAGACCTCAGATAGTGAAAGAAACTCTGAGCACTAAGAGCAATGCCAGGGGGATTACTATACCAGAATTTAAGGTGTATTACAGAGCTGTAGTCATAAAAACAAAATGGTACTGGCACAAAAATAGACCCATAGATCAATGGAAAAATTTGAAGACCCAAATATGAGTAAATGCAATTTAAGCTACCTGATATTTGACAAAGGGGCCAAGAACATTAACTGGAGGAAAGACAGCATGTTCAGCAAATGATGCTGGCAAAACTGGATCTCCACCTGTACAAGAGTGAAACTAAACCCCTATCTTTCACCCTGCACAAAAGTCAATTCCAAATGGATCAAAACCTCAATGTGAAGCTAGAAACTCTGAAACTATTAGAAGAAAACATTGATTAAAAACCCACAAGATATAGGTGTAGGAAAGGATTTTCTAAACCAGACATCATTTTCTCAGGAAACAAGGGGAAGAATTAACAAATGGGACCTCATTAAACTTAAAAGCTTCTGTACATCAAAGGAGGCAACCAGGGAAGCAAACAGAAAACCCACAGAATGGGAGAAAATCTTCACCAAAGACACATCTGAGAGATGTTTTATATCCAGAATATATAACAAACTCAAAAAACAGAGAATCAAGAAAAGAAGTTACCCAATTAAAAGATGGGCTAAGGAGATGAACAGAGCATTCTCAAAAGAAGTAAAGATGGATATGAAGCATCTTAAAAGATGTTCAATATCTCCAATAATTAGGGAAATGCAAATTAAAACCACTTTAAGATTTCATCTTACCCGAGTCAGACTGGCTAAGATCAAGAGAACGAATGATACCAAATGTTGGAAAGGATGAAGGGAAACAGGAACACTCATCCACTGCTGGTGGTGCTGTAAACTGGTTCAACCCCTATGGAAAGCAGTGTGGAGAACTCTTTAAAAACTACAAATGAACCTACCATTTGACCCAATTACACCACTCCTTGGCATATACCCAAAGAACTCATCTTATTGCAGAGACACTTGTACATCCATGTTTGTTGCTGCTCTTTTCATAATAGCTAACATGGAAGCAACCTAAGTGTCCCTCAATTGATGACTGATTAATGAAAATGTGGTTCATTTATATGATAGAGTTTTACTCAGAAGTAAAGAAAGATGAAATCATGAAATTAGAATTGTTATACTAAGTGAAGTAACACAAGCTCAGAAAAAAATCAACATATGTTCTCCTTCATATGTGGATCCTAGAACCAAACTCTGATAAGTGAGTGTGTATCCAGACATAACTATAGGAATGGGCATACTGGAAAGAAACAAGGGAAATAAAGGAAAAGAAAGAACCTGAAAGAGAAGAACAGTAGGAAACAGGCCTTAATAAGGGAGATATGGATAAAAATTGGGTTAGTTTAAGGGAGGGGGGAGGGAAGGGTATACAAGGAACCTAGAGGATAAAGGGGAAGAAGGACCTCAAGAGAGATAGGACCGTAGGAGAAGGGTATTATTAAGGGAGAAAGGGGTAAATGTGGGAACCTTAAGTGGGAAAACCATGATGGAAGGGTGAGACAATGCGAGAGATAAATAATGCCTAGCTAGTTTTGAAAACCAGAGGGAACCATATTACTCCTACAACCTACTGACAAATTATACATAGCAGATCAAGAAACATATGTTTAGGTAAGGTATATATGAGAACAACTGATCTTTGCCCAAGATTTATTTACATGATACACAGTAATTAAAAGTACCAGACTACAAAGCCAGACAGGCGATACCTTCAGTCAAGTTGTTGGCCAGGATAGATAAAGGCCCTTCCAGACAGTAACCCAACATACAACGGGAAAAATGAACAGCAGACCCCAATTCTATCCAAAGGAATACTAACAACGGATTGCCGTAAATGAGGAACAGCTGATCCTCCTGGAACAGGGACCTCTGGCTGACTAGGTTTACCAGAAGGGCAGATAGTGGGGAATGGATGGGGTGCTGACAGCGCAGTGGACAGTGGCAGGGATATCAGAGTGTGGAGGCTCTAGTGGGAGAGGAAGGCAGTCTACCAGACAAGTTTGTATTAATGCTCAGATGCCAAGGAGCTCAGAAGATGGGCGACTGTGACCGTGTGATAGTCATGTACATAGAGATTAGAAATGCATGTGAAAACGTCTCAATGTCAATAGCCTTGGAATGAATTTTTCTGTATGAATCTGTGTGTTTTGATAACGAATTGGAGATCTTTTTAAACGTTCAAACCTCATTTAATTTTACGTCTTATACAGTTTATAATTAGAAAAAGATTGTATAAGCGTAATAATTCATCGGTAAACCTAGAAATGTACAGCCAATTTTGAAAAAAAAATGTTAAAAAAGTGTATTTTAAAATGAAACGGAGATCTTCTTTAAAAGGTAAAAACTCATGTAACGTTTATCTGAGAATGATTGGTCTTTGCCCAATATTTATCTACATGACACACAGTAATTAAAAGTACCAGACGTGTGGAACTAACCTTCTTGGATGTTTAACAGACATGCTTTGAGGCCTATAATAATTTGGTCAGAGGAACATAAAGGACAGTTTTTGCTCCTTGCCCTCCTAGGTCAACTAGTTCCAGGGGACTATGAGCATCTCTAAAATGTCCCGTAATTGTGATGGGTCACCTCTCCTCTTGATCAAGGAGCCTGAGGAGACCCCACCAGATGGACTTGAACCAGTGTCCAATCAAAAAGAGGTGGATCAACAAAGTGGAATCACTTTCTCCATGCTTCCAAGCGAAGCAAACCATGGTCAAGCAGAACCTTTGACTTATCTTCACATAGGTGGAACTGGTAAAAGAAAGGAGCCAGGGGGTCCTCCCAAGCCCATATGACCCCATGACCCCTGAGGAACAGATCCTCAAACGACCTTAAGAGTAAAAATAAATTGATTTATCTGGGCCAATTGTATGGCCTAAACATCCAAAAGGAAAGTATAACCAAAGATTAAAGAGGTCAATATAATTTCTGAAGAGTCCATATGTATAGCTAAAGGCTACATAACAAGAAACAATGCCAGATAGGAGATACCTTTTTTTTGAGTTGTTGGCCTGGGTGACCAATGGGACTCAGCATAGCACCGGGAAAATGAACAGCAGACCCTAATCTTATCTAAAGGAGTATTGACAGCTGATTGCTGCTAGAAGAGGAACAGCTGGCCCTCCTAAAAAAAAAAAAAGACCTCTAGATAGTCTGACTAGGTTCACCAGAAGGGCAAGTAGTGAGGATTGGCCGGGGTGCTGACGATATATAGCAGACAGCAGGAGGGATATCAGAGTATAAGGGCTCTAGTGGGGGGAGGGAGCCTATGGAAAGGTGCCATCTCGGAAGTGGGTGTATAGTTGAATAAGATAGTTTGTGATGTTCTGTGTGATACACACAAAAAAAAATTACAAATTTTAAAAAATGTATTATTTTTGAGGAGGAAGTATGGAAATTTATGTCATGTTAATTAGTAGAGGTGATAAACATTACCGTTGAAATCTATCCAATGACTTTATAGACATACACAGGCGCCATGGATCCAAGTGCAATGGATTATGACTAGTAATAATCAGATACATACAGATTAGAGATGCATGTGCCAACATCTCAGTGTTAGTAGCAAAACAATGAGTCTTTCTTCAGGAACAATATATTCTAAAATGAATTGAAGATCTTTTTTAAAGTTTAAAAACTCAGTTTTATGTCTTACAGGGCTTATACTGAGTTCATTATTGTATAACTGTATTAATTCAACTGTGAACCTAGAAACTTACAGCCACTTGTGAAAGAGATGTCCTCTTGCACTGGAGTGTGTTACTGAATATGTTAAAGCTGTAATGAAATGCTTCTTCTAATCATGTAGTTATTAAAAATTTTTAAAAAGTAAGAATGAAATGTAAGACATTGTCTGCATTATATCATCTGTCAGCATACACTGTTCTCTCTGAGGATGCTTGATCTCCTTGTTTTTTCTTCTTGAGGGAATTGTATTAAATTCTTCATAGTTGTGCTCACACTCAGCAGATGCCTGGCTGTTTGGCACCCAGGCATCTGAGGTACTAGCTTTAGATTCTTCTTTTCTCTTTCAGTAATACAATGTGGCCAATGTATTTTTGCATATCTGATTTCTAAGAAGTAAAGATCTGTGGTACAAGAGTCAAATGCATATACCAAACAGAATGTACACTCATATGTCCTTGTGGGGGAAATTTAGTGACAGAAGTAGTCAATAAAGGGAAAATTTTCCTAAAGTCATAACTTTTGCCCTTATACAAGGCTTAGGGCAACTGTTCCTCAGTATTGTTTTTGACCATAATGGGGCTCCTTCTGGGGTAATAAAAGAAAGAAGGTTGGGGCTGGACATATGGCTCAGCAGTTAAGAACACTGAATGTTCTTGCAGAAGACTCTGGTTCAGATCCATCCACATGGCAGCTATCGACTATCCCTTAACTGCAGTTCTAGGTGTATCTGATGCTCTCTTCTGTCCTCCACGGGCATAGCACAACATGGGTGCATTTATATACATGCAGGCAATACACGCATACACATGAAGTAAAAATAATAAATAAAAAAAATATTTTGGTCTTTTTGAGACAGAGTCTCCCTGTAGCCCCAGCTGTCCTGGAACTCACTATGTAGATCTGCCTGCCTCTGCCTCCCAAGTGCTGGGATTAAAGGCATGCACCACCACGCCTGGCTAAATAAAATATTTTTAAAAAGAAAGAAAGTGCCCTTTATCCTGAAGGAGAAACCATGCTAAGGGACCATTTACATGTAAGCACTGGCACAACTGTAGCCAATGTAAGATGAGCTAGAGCTGGGTATCACCTAGGAAAAAAACCTAAATTATCAAAACAAGTACAAATGAGAACTGCTGAAGTGACAAGAGTTAAAATTTGGCGTTCATTGGTGGGGCTGACCAATTTGCAATTAATATGCTTGCATGTGACTAATAAATGGAAACTATGATGAATCATCATCTGATAATAACTGATGAACATATATGTATGGAAATGTCATAATGAAATGTCTCATTGCTTTGTATCACAACCCAAAATTAAAACAAAATTGTCTGACCTAACTTCAGATTTGCTAAACCCTGTCTTTTATTTTATGCTGGGACACTGAAATTCATGTATACCGAAATAATTGAAATATACTATATTATCAATTATGATTTGTTTTATTCACAAAGAGACAGAAATCAATACTTGTTCATTAATGTGAATTCTCCAAAAAGATCTTTTAAATACACATCACCAAGAACATTTTGCAAGAAAGTATGTTTTAATTTGAACAGATCATTAAGGGATTCCGCATACCTAGCTGCAGATGTGGTTCCTTTGCAAAAGATAAACAAGCACTTGGTCTCATGCCTGAAGATGGATTTTAATGGCTACAAAGACCACACAGCCTATAAAAAAAACTATTTTAGAATTCATTTTTATGTTCCCCTTAGTCAATTTACTTGTTCTGGGAGCATTCACGGAGACCACCTCAGAAAATTGCTTCAAATGACCAAAAGTTGTAGGCAGAATTGTTCTTAGAGTCTTTCTGGTTTCCTGTACTTACAAATATGCTTAAGGGTACTTAATGAATAACCTTTTACTGATGTACCACCCTTTCATTACCACCTGGGCTTAGAAGCAAAAGCCATAAAGGTGAGAATTATTTCCTTACAGGTTCAGCCCAACCCTTCAATAGCAGTGGCACTCTGTAGATGGCATCTATCAGTGGGAGGAAAATTATACCTTAGGCCATTTTAGGCAGTGTAGACCATAAAATGTAACTCTATAAAATCCTTGGGTTTATAATAGTACCATGTCATAAATCCTTCCTGCAGAGAGACAGAACTAGTGCCTGCTTTACATTCATAATGTACACAGTGGAACAATGCACTAAGAATATCCTAATTCAGGAATTATTCTTCCTGTGTTATTAAAGAAATCACTTAAGTGGTTGGGCACAAAGATTTTCATCTCACCATTGGAGTTACAGAGAAAATACACATACACACACACACACACACACACACACACACACACAAGCCCTATGTACACATCAAAAATATACCTTATTTAAAAGTAAAAACAAACCATACCAGAATATATTTTTCCTCAATTTGGAATATTCAAATCAATTTTTTTTGATGAAGAAATAGGAAAAATATTGTACTAGTCAAGCGAAAGACATTCTTTCTTTCTTGATCACCCCCCCTTTTTATTATGCTTTAATTCTTAGTATTTCTTTGAATGCGAAAGAAAAAATTACAAAGTTTTTTGTGGTATAGTAAATAGTACTATCTTTACTAGGTAAAAATTTCAGAAGTCTTTATCAAAAAATTATGTTTATGAAAGCTTTCTTCTCAAAGCTGTAGTATTTGATTTTTAACAGGGACAATATTGCTCTTATCTAATATTGGGAACTTTTACTTTCCTATTCTAAGTAAGACTTGAAAGTACTAGAACTTTTTCTGGCAAGTGAGGTTATAAAAGTCATGCTTTTTGACTAACAGGATGCTCACTATTCAGCCTTGGTGAGAAAATATAGGACTTTTGTGTGTATTTTTTTAGATATCTAGATCTAGATAGGCTCTATCCATTTAAATTCCTTTGAGTTACTAATTTTATTTTTCTTGTTTTCAATACTAAGGATCTATACAAGATCGACTCTCATGCTATGTATATGTTTTGATATGTAGCCATACCTCCTTTTCCCAGTTGAACTGAAATAGAAGGAAATTTATGACTGAATACATGATAGATACAAGTACTAAACAATCTTCTTGTTTTTCCCCTTCTTACATTGTATAATAGTCTCTTGCCACATGTTACTCCTGAGGAGTAAAATGTAGTTGGTCAAAATTAAGATGCTCTGTAAGTGTGTAAAAAATGTGAAATGTTTCATTTGTAATTCCTTATGTTGGAATATAAGATATATAATTTTGACACATTCAACACAATATATTATTATAACCAATTTCACTTGAACTCTTTATTTTTTAAGTGCTTATTAAAGATGGTACATACCTATAATCCCAGCACTTGGGAAGATGAAGCAGGATGATTGAAAATTTTGTTTGTTTTAGGGAGAATTATTTTTTACTTTTCCACTGAATTTCTGTGCATGTCCTGTAATACATCTTGATCATATTTGGATACCCTCCTCTATCTGCAATGCCCCTAGCCCACCACCAGACTTCATGCATTATATAATATACGTTAAGGATTATTAAGTCGAGTTCGTGTCCCAAATGTCCCTTAGTACGAGTCCATATACTGCAGCTTGGTCAACCTGTCTAGTATCACTCTCCTAAAGAAATCCAACCCTCAGTGTTCATTTGTCAATAGTTTTTCAACTATGTTTGGGGTTTCTTCCCCACTTCCCCACTTCTATACTGAGTTTTTGTCTGATTTGGGTGTGAGTAACCTTGTGTATACTGTCACCATTGCTGTAAGTTCATATAAGCAGTTTCCCAGTCACCTAGAAACTGCTTCCTTTTGGTTCCCCACCACCACTGGCCCTTACAGTCTTTACTCTCCAGCTTCCACTATGGTCCCTGAGCCCTGGGTGGGTGAGGTTTAATATAGGAGTCCTAGGCAAGGACACTGTTCTACTTTTTTCTCCATTGCTATGACAAAATAATCTGACCAACACCAACTTGGGGAAGAAAGGGTTTATTTTATCTTACATCTCCTGGGTCATAGTTCATCATGAAGGAACCCAAGGCAGGAACTCAGGGAAGGTACCTGGAGGCAGGAGCTGAAGCAGTGTTACCAGAGGAACATTGCTTACTGGTTTGCTCTATTGGCTCCTGCTCAACCTGCTTTATTATACAACATAGGTCCACCTGCCCACATATGGCACCACCCACAGTGGGCTGGGCCTGCCCACATCACGCAATAATCAAGAAGATACCCCACAGACATGGACACAGGCCAGTCCAATGGAGGCAATTCCCCAATTGAGGCTCCCTCAACCCAAGTGTGCCAAGTTGACAATTAATGCTATTTAGTACAGACATATACTCTGGACTCTCATTCTCTACACCTTTGCCAATTGTAGCTTCTGTGTTAATCATCATCTATTGTATAAGGTAGCTGGTGAGAGTTGACAAATGCATTAATATTCTACCTGCCCCCCGTTCTGCTATGTTCCGTGAGCCTTAGGTGTGGAGATTGCATTGAAGATGTATCACTTAGGATTGGGCATCTCAAAGGGAGCTATTCTCTGCATCTGACCAGTTGTGGAACTCTGTAATTACGTCCATCTGTTTCAAAAAGAAGTTTCTTTGATAAGTGGCGAGAGATTTATTTTTCTGTAAGTATAAGGATATGTATTTACCACACAGTAGAAAATTCCATTTGTCTAAGGGATGTGACAGAAATAGGTTTTCTCTAGGAACCATGGCCTCTCCAGCCACTTGCATTTGACTATATTTACAGTATCATGCATGTGTTCCCTCCCATTAAGTAGTTCTTAAGTCAAATTAGATAGCTATTTATTACCCTCAAGATAAAAGTGGCTCTATTGTACCAATAGAGATTGCATCACTGGTCATTGTTGTGGTTATGAGGCTTTACAGCTTGAATTGACCATTGATTAGTTTTATGCCTTAGCTCTTTGTATAATATCCTCTGATACCATGATAGCTTGTCTTCAGAGAGGAGGTTTCCAGGTCAATTCAAGCTCCATTTCTCCAAGTTCTATGTCTGAAGTATATCCTGTCTTCAGCAATAGAGCCTTACCTTCAAGTTCTGAGAGGAAATCAAGGCTATAGCAATACACTGTGTTATTTAGGGTTTATAAGTATATGTCAGTGATGGTACATACTTATAATCCCAGAAGGAGGCTGATCTGGGTGATTGGAAAGTCCGAGGCAAGTCTGAGTCATATAGCCTAAAATCTATAGAAAATGTCTACAAACACCCCATATTTATTTTCTCTGTCCCCAGTTACTTTATTACTGAAGTGTAGTAATATACAACTGCTGCAAGAAATTTATGTGTGTGTATGTGAGAGAGAGAGAGAAAGAGAGAGAGAATGTTTATGTGTGTATACTTGTGTGTGTTTGGATATGTGTGTACATGTATTCATGTGCATGTGCATGTGTGTGCACCTGTGTGTGGAGGCCAGAGCCCAACTTCAAGTTTTGCTCCTTAGAATGTCTATCTAACTTGTTTGTTGAGATATGTTCTCTCACTGGGACTTTGGTGTCATCATTTAAGCTATGCCAAACTCTGGTCCTCACACATGTTTTGTACATTGTACATACTTACGGATTGAGCCAGCCTCCCTACCAAAATTCTTAATACAATTTTCAGCTCATAGGCAACTATATTTACACTAAATTGAAGTTAGTCAATGAAGAATATGCTCTCTGCTATGTTTTCTAATAAGGACACTTACCCCATCACGAGGTCTCTACCTTTGTGATTTCATCAAGGCTAGGTTTTACCCTAAATATCTTTCTTCCAAGTATCATCACACTATGGGTACTGGGGTTTTAATATATGAAGTTCAGGAATATGGACATGTAAATATGAATATATATTACTGTTCTGACATCAAAATGTTAGACTAATGATCAGGATGTATTTTATAAGGTAGAAAATAAAGTCAACTTTCACATAAAAGTACCTGAGGTACATTATTAATTAGGGCAAATAAAAGCTACAATTAAACATCAGAAAATTACTACAATTTTATACCCTAAAATCACAAGTATTATCAAGATACTGTACCAGGAAACTTTCCAAAGATGTCAGTAAGAATGTAAACTGAGATAAGAATTTGGAAGTTAATTTTGAATAACTTGGCATATGTGACTTCTTGATGCATATGTCTATGAGGAACACTTGAAATTCAACACCAGGAAATAACTTACATTCTTCATGTATCATTAGGAAAAGCAAAGCATTCATTAAAAATATTGAACTCATTAGATTAATTAATATATCAAATATTTTCACAAAGGTATATTACACAAGAATGAAGATGAGTGAAGTGCAGACTGCATGTTGAAGAAGATATAGAGAAATATGTATTGGGGCTGAATTTATCTGAAGCTCTAAACTCAAAAAAACATAAAAATTTGAGTAAGATATTTTTCAGATGCATATGTATTGGGTCATTCTATAAAATAGTGGTTCTCAACTAGAATACACCTAAAAGTTACATGGAAGATTTGTGAAACTTTCAAGACCCAAGTACTCACTTGTATCAAATTAAATAACAAAACAGAGGTTGGATTAGGAATTTACGTCTTACAAAACTCATCCAGGTTGTTTAAATATGCAGCTATGTTTAAGGGTCATTGGGAAAGAAGAGAGTAGTGTGAGTTCAAGGTCCTCTGCCCTACATAGTGAGTTCATTCCCTACTACATGAGTTTGTGTCAAGAAGCCCAAAATAAATATTCCTACTTTTTTTTTCAGGAATATATTTTGGTAAATACCCATGAATGTGTGGGAGTCTGAAATGCTAAGTACATGAATTAAATATGTCAAGCTAAACCATGCACAGTGGTGAATGCCTTTAATCCTAGCACTGAAGAGGCAGAGGAAGTAGATTCTCTGAGCCAATGAGGCCAGCCTGGTCTACATAGCAAATTGCAGGCAATCTGGGGCTACAGAAAAACTGTATAAAAATATAAATAAATAAATAAATAAATAATAAATAAATGAGTAAATAAGCAATAAGTTGTGGAGTCTCTGATCTTATTTTCATTAGTAGGAGGATCTGCTTCCTAAAGCAACATCGACTTTGCAGAGGGACTTTGACATCTATCTACTACATTCATGTGGATTATGATTTAGAAATGATTAATCCATCTATCAAAGGCCAGCAGATATAGACATTGTATGTCCTTTCTACAATATGAAAAAATTTAAAAAATTAACATTTTCATGGGTGTGTTGATCCATGGAAGTTAATTGAATTTTACCTCTACCTCAGAAATCTGAGTTATAGAAGAAAGGATACAGTAAGCTGGAGTTTGCATTAACATTTGTAAGCTTATCCTGTATTAGATGTTCTCTATTTATGTCCCTAGAAATTTCAATGAAACTTGCAAGCCTGCCACATATAAAGTTTCTTCCTATGCTTCCTGCAGATTAGTTTCTATCTTCAGTTTGTTACCAAAATATGTTGTGTCACTGTGTGTTTGCATGTTTCTCTCCTATATTAAACTAATATCACAAAGATAAAGAATATAGAAACTGGAGAGATGGCTCAGTGGTTAAGAACACTGACTGCTCTTACAGAGAACCTGGCTTTAATTCCCAGAACCCAAAGGGCTGTTAACAACCATCTGAATTCTGGTTCCTAACCAGAGAGGGAACCTAATGCCCTCTTCTGTCCTCCATGGGTACTGCACACATGTGGTGCAAGAAAAACACTCACATACAATAAAAATTTAAAAATATTTAAAGAGATAGAGTATATATTGTTTCATATATATTAAAATAATTATATTTTGAATAAATACTGTATATTCTATAAGATTAAGTTTATGAACTCATGGGCTTGGGAAATCCTGTGAGCATGCAAAACATGTGGTAACTTTGTCAACCCATTTTTTTTATTAAGATAAATATATGATCTTAAAGCACCCCAAAATTTGTGAACTCAGTCTATGAGTAGCACGTGTACTTAGACCCTTCAGAGTTAAAGTTATGGCTAGCCTTAAACTACAAGTATTTGTTGAAATGGATAAACAGGAGAGAAACATTCAACCATTGTATTGCCATGGTTTTCTTTGTTATCTCCTGCCTTTCTACAAATTCTTTGTCACAATCATGAAAATAATATATTCTTTCTGGAAATTCTGATTATAAACAATGTGGTATAGTTGAAGTGCCCTTGCCCTTTGAAGGTTCAGTTTCATTATGCACATGTCTAAGAAACTTACTGGGTCACTAGAGAGAACCTGGTGAAGTATGGCTTTCCCTGGTGTGTATAAAAGTCTTGGAAAAACTTAAGATGCTTTTGTCTGTACAAATACATTGATTAAAATGCATAAATCTTCAGAACACTGTGTATGGATTAGTGATTTATTGGTGAGCATTTAAAACAATGGGAATAAAAACAGCATTAGGCATTTGCTTATTCAATCAATGTGCCAGAAGAGTTTTTTTTATCAATGTGCCGGAAAAGGTTTTTTTTTTTTTTTTGGTTTTTTGTTTGTTTGTTTTTTTTTTTTAGTGTTCACATAAAATCTCTATGTAGGGTCCTGAACCCATTTCTTCATGCTCTTTCCTTCCAAATGCTCAGAGTTGACCAACTTAATTCCTCACACCTTGAGAACATAGCAACACTGTTATTACTCACAATATCATGTTCCTCACAACCAGTTTTTATTGAAACAATATAGATTTTCTTGCTATCACAGTTCCCTAATACCATTTATTTAGCACTGGTTACATCATTACTCATGGTGCTACACCATCCATCACCCTGCTCATGGCACTGCCTTCCAATTGCTCTTTCAAAGGATGTTGCTTTACTGTTTTGAAAGGACCAT
This sequence comes from Nannospalax galili, assembly GCF_000622305.1. NCBI lineage: Eukaryota > Metazoa > Chordata > Mammalia > Rodentia > Spalacidae > Nannospalax > Nannospalax galili. Next base: position 1,198,590 of record NW_008355273.1, read on the forward strand.
AAACACATGTCACACCCAAAGCAGACTCTGTGATTAATAATTTGGTGTCTGGTAAAGTTAATTTAGCATGTCAAGTTTTATGGCTTAAAAATAGAACAATGAATCTCTCTACCTTATTATTTCTCGAAATATTGAGGCTGTAATCATTAACTTCTTAAAATATGATCTATTTTCATGCATGATAGCATTGGCTAGGAATATAGGGAAGTGGTCTATCTTAGTTCAGGTTGCTATAATAAATCTCTGTATGTGCAATCACCTTATGCTCATGAATTCCCACTTCATGGCTCAGAGAACTGTCATACTGTGTCTTCTCATGGCTAAAACTGGGCAAAATTCACTGTCTAGGCTTCATTTATAAGAACACTAATCCTATTAATCAAGACTTTGTCTTGTAACTTAATTAGTTCCCAAGACAAAAATTAAATTTCCATCATATTTGGCATTAGATTTCAACATATGACCTTTCGAGGCAGCATGTCAAACATCTAGTCCATAAGAGTGTCTAAGTGAAGATTAAGAAGAATAGTCCTGTTTTACACAAGGAGTATCCGTCTTTGGTTTGCAATGTCTTAAGAGAGTTTTACCAGGAGACAAAGTCATTCCATCAGTTGGAGGCAGAGATAATATTGATCAAAGGGGTCCATTGGTATCATGATAGAATAATCCTCAATATCCTTTAAAGAAATAAGTCACAATCCCTGGAAGACTGACCACTACATGGTCAAGCATGGTCAGGACTATGTATACTGTGGAAGAAAATAAAGTAAAAAGAGATGTGTGTGTGTGTGTGTGTGATTATAAGTTCTATCAGCATATTAGAAACAGCATGGAAGCTCAAACTTACATTAGAGAGATGGTTAAGAATCTAAACAGAGCAATTTCCATACCAGACCATATACCTAGGGTCACCAGATTCCACAAGTCATATTGTAGGACTTTTTCCCTGGGGAGATATGAACAAATATATACTCACCCAAAATAGGGAAATAATGACATACCAAAGTAACAATTCCACCAAAATCCAACTTAGCAAGTTGACGAGTTTACTGGTATTACATACAGGAGTACTGGTGAGGGATGATTTCAGAGCATGAGTGATTCCAAGCAGCTGCATCACTAAGAAGCCTGCCCATGAAAGCCAAATCCCCTGAGCTCTCTCACAATTTTAGGGAACTAGACAGGTCAGAGTCTCTTCTCCCCAGTGACTGTTTATTGCTGCTATAATCTTAAGAAGTGAGGTTTGTGAATCTTGTAAGTTTCAGATTTCCAAGCTTTATAAGTTTTATGTTTTCTTTCTTTTTATTAGTTTTGGGGTTTAGGATAGTTGTCTTTTGTTTGTTTTTTGTTTGTTTGTTTTTTTTTTTTTATATATGTTTGTTTGTTTGAGACAGTCTCTTTGTATCCCTGCCTGGCCTGGAACTTTGTTTACTTCTTGAGGTTTAAAACACTCTTTCCTCCCTGAAAAAGGAAATGTTTCAATTATTAGAAAATTCCTGCACATCTTATATGATCACATAGAGAGATAGTTCAGTGATTAAGAGCACTGACTGCTCTTGCAGAAGACCCAGGTTCGATTCCCAGCATCCACATGGCAACTATGAACCATCCTTAACTCCAGTTCCAGGGGATCCGAAGCCCTCTTCTGACCTCTGCAGCATTGCACTACACAGGTGCACTCACATACATGCAATACACTCATACACATAAAATAAAAATATTAATAAAAAAGAAAATTCCTGCACTTCTTCTATGACCACATATTTTTAAATGCAAGCATGTGGGTGTTCTTCATGAGCCCAGCTTTGGCAGGGAAAATGGGTCAGAAATACTTCATAAAATAGAAATGAAGGCCAATGTCTCTGTAGGTACTAGCATGTTTGTTACATACTAGAGTGACATAGCACAATTAGCTGAGCTTTGAGACATCATGGAACAGGGTGTTGACATTTGTTTTTACTGTTGTTCTTACTTTTTTTTCATGTTTTCCAATGCTAAAAAGTGAATCCCAGGCCTTAAGCATGCTATTGTAAGTGATGTACTATTGTACAATATCCCTAGCCCAGGATATTGCACATTTTGAAGCAGGAACTCCAAAGAGGAGGGATTACCTTAGGAATGGGGATGTGGCTGGTAGGTGTCCTAAAACAGTATTACTTAAGAATTCTGCATCATCTCTAATTTTAAAACACTGATATAAACATCTGTCCTTCATGTCTCATGTTTGCACAATCCCCTTGTCTTTTGCAAGGCACTGGAAATTCCTTATCTGCCCCCTGCCTTCCCCACATAGTCACACACAGACTTCATTTCTCTCACGTGCTATTTCCAGAAATTCCGTTTCCTGATTCTGACTTCCAACTGTTCATCGGCCTAAAGAAAGGTGAGGAAAAAGAAGCAAACACAATTCATATCTGCCTGCACATAATTTTCAGTCACTCAGAAAGACAAATGTGCAAGACAATGAGAAAAAGGGCAATTCAATTGGTTCTTATTCAGACTAATTATAGGAAAGGGAAAAATGAAGGATCTTTGAAAGGATTTATTCTCTCTTTTGTTTATGTACGGGTGTGTATGTTAGACAGAGATAAGGTATGAATAAAGAGTAACATACAGGAGAAGAACTATAGAATACAGGTTCTTAAAACAGAGAGCTGACTTGCTACAATTTGTTCAGGAGGTATTTCTTTTTTAAAATGTTGAAAAAAATCTATTCCATTTTAAAATTCACTTTATATTTAAAAATCCAAATTACTAAAATGAAAATACATACAGCTTTTCAATCTGAACATTTAAGGTAGTTTGAGAAAATATAGATCACACAATATTTTCAGTAAATATTCAAAAAAATAAGAAAGTTGATTCTTAAAGTCAATCAGTCAGTGAACAAAGCTGGTGGTTATCAAGAGAAAGCAAGAGAAGAAAAGTTCTCTGGCTTAAAAAAGAAAAATCTGCTTTTAGAATTGAACTTCATGATAACAAGCCACGGGAACAGATACAGACCTGACTTGATCAGTTGCCTGGAATGAGATAGCCAAATGATGGCCACTGCAATCTGAATTAATTAACATCAATTTCTTTTTAATAAAAAGCTTCTGAAACCCATTTCGACAATGAATGCTGTCCGGAGGAAAGCCAAGCAGTGTTCGCTGATGTACGTGGAGCCACAGCTGCACATATTTGACCCCTATTTTACACAGTTGCGCCTCATTGATTTCTTTTGTTAAATGCCTGGACCGAGCACTGGGCAATGGTGGGCGCACTCATATATCTTTCACAGAGACCCAGCGGTGAGCTACAACCCTGCAGCAGGGCCAGAGCGACAGCACCTGAAGCACTGACTGACCGTCCTGATGACATAAATCCTATGCACTGTCTTTAGAAGCAAATAACCTCAAACAAGACCATAGAATCAGTTTTCACGGATGCAAAAAATGAAGGGCTTGACATAAACCTGATGTATAACTGAGCTTAAATTTAAATGGCATCAAATTTAATTCCATGTACAATGGATTTATTGCTAAAAGATTTCTTGAGCTTAACAATAATTGAAATGGATCAGAAAGCTAACAGAGATGTTTGAATGTTTTTAGAGCAACTAAAAAGTGAGGAAGACTACTATTAAAGAAGTTTGTCAACAACTCCATTGGAAGTTTCCCAATATTGTAACAATAGTTGTATACTTATTCATGTTAACCAATTTTTGGAATGATTATCTTCATGATACAGATGGAGTTCATTCCATTTTGACTACTGATTTCACATTTTTTCAAAACTTTTTATTAACAATGGATGTACTTTTTACATATGCTTATCTAACAGAATAATCATAAAATAACATGTAGAGTCTCCCATCTTTTGGGATAATTCTGACAAGTAAGAAGGGTTTCAGAATCAGACATCAAGTAACTGAAAGAGAGTGGTCAAAATGGTTTAGAAATTCAGATTGAAAATATTAATCTGTCCATCTATTATTAAATGAGTCACTTATTTTCTCCAGTGCATCTAACAAAAACTATAATTTAGATTTGCATAAAGCTATCTTTAGACTTTACATAAGTATACACACACTTGCTTAGTTGTCTAGAGCAAGTAGCCATAGTTGCCAGATTCTGCTTTTACTTCCTAGACAATGTGATGATCAGGCTACAAAAGAATTTGCTCACTATAACGCCATTTTTTAGAATATAGTACAATGTGGTTCCCACTTACATTTGAAAAATTAATTTGAAAAGCATTGTATTGTATATTGCAAGTAATCAAAATATATTTTTAACTCTTTATATATATATAGAGAGAGAGAGAATATATTTCTCTATATATTTCTTTAGCTGACTTTACTCATATTAGATTGGTAGGTAAATGCTGAATCTTTTCTCACTAATGCTGTGTAATGTAAACTCTCTGGAATGTTGTCCTTAATTCTACTTGTTTTCACATTCTCCAAAGTGATCTATATTTTCCAAATTTTAGTCAAATATCTGAGAGGTATTTCCTTAGTAAACAAAAAGACATTAGTATATGCACTATTCAATAGCCAACGAATATCTGATAATTTTAAAGGTAATTTTCTTTATAAGCAAAAAAATCTAAAAACATATAAAACATGAGCTTTGGAAGACTAACAAACTTGACCACCTTTTTTCATGAACTGTCTATGTGAATAGAAGAAAACTAATCTGTGCTCTAAATTGCTTAACAATCAAAAGAAATTATTATTTAAACCCTATTCACAACTTCATGTAATATATAAGATTTCAGAAAGTATTAAGAAGTGTCCACTGTAAGTACAAATAGAAACACCCAAGTGAATGCAGGTATGAAATAAATTGTTTTGGAGAAGACAAATTGGCATACATGCTGAAACCTAAAAAAGAAAGCTACTCTCCAAACAAACCTGTATCTGAAAATTTATTAGTAGAAACAAAGTATGATAAACACACACACATACACATACACACATATACATATATAATATGCTCACACATGCATTAAGAATTCCACATAAGTATTAATAAGCAGGTGTTCATAAAACATCTTATAAGGTGAAAACATAAGATAGAAAACATTAAGCATGTATGGTACTATTTAAAGTATTACTAATGACTGACCATGAATCTATAGTAATATAGTAATGCCTCATATTAATGTCTGTAAATTCATAGTGATTTATGAATTCCTCACATTCATAACCTGTGAGTTATCTTTGAATTACAAATGGGAAAATGTTTTTTTAATTTATTTATTTAAAAAAATTTCAGGTGGTGCTGGAGAGATGGCTCAGAGGTTAAGAACACTGGTTGTTCTGGCAGAAGACCTGGGTTCGAATCCCAGCACCCACCTGGCAATTAACTGTCTGTAACTCCAGTCCCAGGGGATCTGACAGGCTCTTCTGACCTCCACGGGCATTGCATGACATAGGTGCACTTACCCACATGCAGGCAATACACGCATACACATAAAATAATAATTTTTTTTTAAAGTTAAAAAAAATTGGTTTTGTGTATGAGTGCAAGTGTACCCATTTGTGCAGTGCCCTTGGCGGTCAGCAGAGGGCACTGATTCCCTAGACTGGAGTTATACATGGTTGTTAGCACCCATGTTGGTGCTGGGAACATTCTAAACCCAGGTCCTCTGGAAGTACAGTGAGCACTCCTAATCAGTAAGACATGTTTCTAGTCCCAAGAAAACAGATTTTCGAAGGTGATAGAATATGTTCACCTTCCCAAAATCTCATTTGAATGTTTAAGATTAATCTCTGTTTTATTTATCTCAGTTTGTATTTGAGGTAAATATAGTAAAGAAAATAGGCTTCATTTTATCAATGGGTTGGCTTTGTTTGGGCACTTATTATGTTTGTCCATGTTTCTTTTCTTTCTTCTTTCTTTTTTGTAACTAAACATATTGTCAATCTACTTAGACAAGAAAAACAATTTTCTCTCTCAAAATGGACAATCTGCAGTCCCTCATTACCAAATGGTTTTAGAGCAAGTCTTCATTCACTGGACGCTTTCGATGTGCAGGGTGACATACTTTACATATACATTGAGTCTATGTGCCTGAAACTTTAAGGATTTGAGTCTTAAATCACTCTGTAAGTAAATTTTGATTTAAAATGTCAAAATGAGGCAGGGCGTTTAGACAGGGAGACAGAGAGGGTTAGAAATGTACATATAATCAGATATATATGAGTACGTATGTATAGGTGAAGGCTATGTAACAAGAAACACAATTACAGACAGGAGAAACTTCCCTTCAAGTTGTTAGGATACTCCAAGAGACTCCCAAAATAACACAGGCTATTGCCACCACCCTTTATTACCTCCCAGAACTTGAGGTTAAGACTCTATTGCTGAGGGAAGGGCACCCTTTGGCCCCAGGACTTGGGGCAATTGAGCTGGAACTGATCTGGAGGCTTCCTCCTAGAAGACTGGCTTTCATGGCATCAGAGGATATTACATAAGCTGCAGAGGGAGAAATTCAATCAATGGTCCAAATTCAGCTTTACACACATGCAGACAGAATACTCATATACATAATTAATAAATAAATGAATTAATGAATAAATAAATATTTAAAAAATTAATTCAGTGACATAACCCATATAGATGAGCTCCAGTGAAAGCTGGGTGGGGGTAGGAAGTAAATGGGGAAAGGCAAAATAAAAAATCTACTATGTTATGAAAATTCAAGAGTCAGAATTAAACAAACTGCATTTAGTCCCAAATTTCATAAATGGAATAAGAGAACAAAGATCATGCTAATTATCAAACTGAAGAAAATATAGAGCAAGCTCAGAACCTTTCAGAACATGCTTTTCAGCAGTGTAATCAACAGGAACTAAATTCCACTGTGTAATTACTAAATGATAATACATATTGCTATAGCAACTCTGTTGTCTTATGCCCATATATAATCCATAGAATATTTAAATAACATAGCCGATATAACAGCAAAGAGAATATTAAATCACAAACTATTTCTAAAATGATGAATAAAATCTTTTGGTCTTGGTAAAATTATTATAAAAATAATATCATACAAATACTGAACTTAAACTGTATATAAGCATTGTGTTTATAAAAGATTCAACTTATTAGACAAAAGGGCAGTACTTGCTAACTTAAATAAAAAGAAGTGAACTTAATCCATCAGTGTTTTATTCATTCTAGGCTATGAAATATATAATCATGGCCTGTATCCACTGAATTCAGAGGAAAGACGTTCTTTCCTTTCCAACGTATATTTTAATGCCACTAATTATTTCCATAAAAATATTTAGAAATATAAAAATATATTTATAAAATATCATACTACTTCCAGTAAGTCAGGATAGACTTTACATGGGGTAAAACAAAATATCCAATAAAGAACACAACCAAATAGATCAGGAATATTGAATCTGGTGACATAACTTGCAAATTGATTTGTCTTTTATTGCCAGTGTATTTCTGAATCTTAAACTCATTCATTGAATATTTCAGATGAAAGCTATGTGTTAAATATTAGAAAGAATAAAACAATACAATTTAGGAGCCATTCATTGAATATTTCAGATGAAAGCTATGTGTTAAATATTAGAAAGAATAAAACAATACAATTTAGGAGCCATTCCTATGCATTTTGTAGTCATGCTTTGGGTTTTAAAAGGAGACTTTGGGGATATAAACTCAAAATGAAGTTTAGTATTTTATATTTCAAGTATGACTTCATTTCAGCATTTCCCATTTTCTATGCTCTATTCTGTCATTGAAGGCTTTCTATTCAAGGACGTTCCACAGAGCAAACAGAGCTCAGGCTCATGTGATGCACACTCTGCTTGGTTTTACACTTCACAATGTAGTCTCTCCATGCTATTGCTGTCACTCATTAGAGCCCCAATGAGCTGCAAGAGACAGTGCTTTGTAAACAAGGTACCAAGGGTCAAATGCTATGTTACCAGTGAGAAAAGCAAAGAGACAGCAGAAAACCAGAGACAGACTGCAGGGAGCAATACATATGTCATAAAGTAGGGATTGTGCAGTGTTTAAATGGAGTTGCTTAACATTCAAATCCCTGGAGTTTTCACTTGCTGCATTTGCTAGCAAGAATATGACTCATTCTCATGCCCTGCCTTCTCTAAAGATGCCCCTTGTTTCCTAAGTACCTAATAGTGCAGATCCAGTGCTGTGCATCCAACAAATCACCCGGCATGCCTGCATTCTGCTATGTATCAAAGTCTCTTAATATGCCAACAAAGTTCTCCAAGGTCAGGAAAGCAGTTTATCAACGTTTTATATATCTTATAGCAGCAATAAATTTATTCTAGTGTAAGAACTATGAATATTTCAGATGTTCTGTGAGAAAAACTCATTGGCTTTAGATAGCCTGTGTCCCCCAGAGTGAAGGCTGAGGACATGCCCATTGTTCTCTACACCATACTTCTTTTTTATTTGAGTAAGAAGATACTTTCTTACATATTTTATGCTTAACACATTTTCATATAGAAAATAGGCATATTATTTTTGTACAATGAATTTCAGTAAAAGAAAAAAAGAAATTGTATAATCTTTTCAAATCTCCCATTGGAAATTAGTTTTGTATTTCAAGTTTTGTCTAGTTGTTTATTCTCTGTTCTCCAGTAGTAGAAAAACTCATAATATAATTTAGGATATGGAAAAATTATTATGATACAGTCAAATAATTTTTGCTCTAGCACAGTATTGATTTTTTATTCATATTAAGTTATGGAGAGTCAGATACTGGCAGAAGTTTTGTAGTTTTTTATTACAGAAGGATTATCTTAAGGCTTATATGTGAGTATATATAATTACATATATATATAGAAATATGTATATGTTCAGATATATCTCGACACTAATCAATGATTATATACTCTCATAAAAGTGGCAGGAGCCGAAATTGTCTAAAAAATTCTGTATTACTTTTTGTTTCATTACATGTATCTGTAAGCATGTACATACATACCCATTAGTGAACATCTCCCATCAGCAAATTATTCCCTAATATTTGTTCTTCTAGTCAAGACCCACATAATATTCAGATGGATTTCTCATTTGAAGAGACCCAATGAATTTGGATTAAAGTACAACCTTCTTGAAAGTGTCATTCTACTTTGTGTTTCTTTACTACGTATGTTGACCATATTTATGAAATTGTTCCTATATAGAACATTGTTCTCAGGCTAATTTTCTGGCATATTTTTACCCAATTCATTCATTTATATTGAAGTCTTTTGTTCCAAATGATGCCATCATGACACATGTTTCCTGATTTTTTTCTTTGAGCTTCTGTATCTGCTTTACTACACCATTGTTCACTCTCCTTTTGGTGATATGGTATTTGATGGTATCATTAACTCCTGCTCCATATTACTTACTTAATTCTTACCAAATGTGCTTTTAGTTCAACTGTATTCCAACACAGATGTTCAAGATTCATCTCTGTTGATAAAACAATCTGACCAAAGCTACTTAGATGAAATAAGGGTTTGTTTCAGCTTACAATTTATAATCCGTCATTGAACAAAGTCAGTGCAGTAACTCTATGCAGCAGCATGAAGTCAGATATGTCTAATATCGCATACAGCATTACCTATGATCAAGAAACTCACATCCAAGGAAGTAAAGCAAGACCCATGAAGAATAGCTGTTTGCTGGCTCTCTACAGGCTCATTTTAGCTTGTTTTCATATACAGCCCAGGACAACCTTCCCAGTGAATATTGGCATCCAGAGTGGTTTTGCACTTTTAGAGCAATGAACAATCTAGACAATCCCTTGTAGACATGCCATTGGCCAGTCTGGTCTACTCAGCTGTTATTACCTTCTCAAATGATTCTAGGCTCTGTCAAGTTAACAGTAAAAACTAACTAGGACAATAGTCAGTCGGACTTGACTGTAAGTTACTACTTGGATGACAACGATAAGCTCTGTGAGATTCTTTCCATGTATAATGTACATATATGTTGAATACTCAGACTGAATTATATATGAATAAGGATGATGAAAACAATGAAACTACTTCATGTGTGCCCTCATCTCAATCTACTGAGAGCATTATTTTTAAGTTGATGTCCCCTAAGGATGCGATATTAAAATGGAAAAAAATGTTATTTTCAATTTATCCATAATTTAGTTTGTAGTAGATCTACACATAAACCACAAAAAATAAATATATTCAATAATTAAGAAGAAGAGCTACTCACTTGTATAATCATTACTTGGTTCTTGAAATAAAACATTAACAGCTGATGGTAATGTTTTATGTCCTTATTCCAATTGTTACTACAATTATCAGTAATTTTTCTCAGTTCTTGAGCTTTTAGAAATATTTTATTTATTATTTTTATTTTGTGTGTATGAGTGTATTGCCTGCATATGTGTAAGTACACTCCTGTTGTGCAATGCCCTCAGTGATCAGAAGAAAGCATTGCTTTCCCCTGGAATGGGAGTTACAGACAGTTATAGCTGCAATGTGGATGCTGGGAATCAAATCCAGATCCTCTGCCAGAGCAGGAAGTACTCTTAACCACTGAGCAATCTCTCCACACCCTTGTTCTTGAAAATACAAATGAAATAAAAATTGGCTACTTCTAGTTGGTGGAATATTTTTATATAGCACTAAAAACTGCTGTTTCACTGTTTTATAATATTCTATTTAATTAAATGTATTGATTGATTATAACACAAATAAGTATCTGGATTGTTTTTTACCTTAGAGTTATTTTAGATAACTTTGCAATAAACATTTATGTATGTGTTTCTTCAGCTGAACACATTTCTGTTAACAGTTCACATAGATTAAAATTTTTTCATCTTAAAGAGTATATGTGGTACATATTCTTTTTAAAATTGAGGGTTTTTTTTTTATTTCCTACAGAATATCTTAATCAACCTTAATCAGCTTTATAACCCTGTCCCCACTGGCATCCTCTCACAGCCCAACTGGAATTCATACATTCTGCAATTTGTCTTAAGGCCTAGTGTGTCAAGTTAGTGTCCCCAGACATCACTCCATGCAAGTTCATCTAGTCTAGTCAGCCCATCTAGAATCTCTCACTTTAGGACGATCAGCTCTTCATCATCCAGCAGCAATCAGTTGCCAAAATTTCTTGAATTAAGATTGGAGTGAGCTGTCCATTGCTCCAGTTGTGTGCTGGATTTTTGTCTGTTTGAGTTTGTCTGGGTCCTGTGCATACTGATACCATTGCTGCAGGTTTATATGAGCAGGGTCCAAGGAGCTTGGAGGACTTGATTTCCATATGGTCATGGACCTCCTCCCTGACTCTTAAAAATCTTTCTGCCCCTCTTCTGCAATGATTTCTGAGCCCTGGATGGGTGAAATTTAATATAGGAGTCCTGTCGAAGGGCCAGCATTCTCCAGACTCTTAATCTCTATGCTTTGGCCATTTGTGACCTTTTACATCCCTGGCCTTCTGTTGCAAGAGGGAACTTCAGTAATGAGAATTAAGATATTCATCAATGTTTGTTATACACTTTGTTCTGTGTTCCATGAGCCTTAGGTGTAGAGATTTCATTGTAGACGTGCCACTCAGACTTGGGCAATTCACAGACAATGTCTGTGTGTGAACAATTGTGGTACTCTGTAATAGTCTCCATCTCCATCTCGTGCAAAAGAAGCTTCTTTGATGAGTAGTGACTGGGATATTCGTCTGTAAATACGAGGATGCATATTTTTCACATAGTAAGAAATCACATTAGTCTAGGGATGTGACAATTTGGGGGTTTTCTCTGAGATCTATGACTTAGAGAAAAGTCCAAAGTTTTGTGTATTTGGCAAATACAGTTATGTGTATTTGGCTTTGTTTACTATACCACACTTGAGTTTCCTTCCATTGAGTGGGCTTTTAGTTCAATTGGGTAACTGTTGATTGCTCCCAAGATAAAAGTCCCACTACAGCACAAATTTTATATACTGTGCAGGTCCTTGATGTGATTATTTGGTCTTGAAGCTGGTGTTTGATCATCAATTAATATTCTTCCTTAGCTACTTGGAAAGTGCTTTCCAAAGCTATGATAGTAACCTTCAGGGGAAGTAGATTCCAGTGCATTTCCAGTTGTATTGCTCTGAATTCTGTGTCCTAAATGCATCCTGTGCTCAGCTTATCTTTGGGGATAAAGGGGACGAAGGAATTCAAGAGAGGTGAGACCATAGGAGACTGGTATTATCATGGGAGAAATGTGGAAAAAATGGGACACTTTAAATGGGGAAGTCATGGTGCAAGGTTTAGACAGGGAGAGAGACAGGAGAGATAAATAATGCCTAGCTCATGAAAAAAAAAAAAAAAGAACAGGGGAAATCATATTAGTCCACAGTTTAATGACAAATTACACAAACAAAATCTCTAAATGAGTCCATGTGCATAACTAAAGGCTACATAACAAGAAAAAGTGGCAGACAGGAAAAATCTTCCTTAGAGTTATTGGCAAGGGTTATTCAAGAGACTTGCAAAATCACACAGGCTATTGTCACAACCATTGATTGCCTTCCAGATCTCGATTGCATATGTTCTCAAATTGAAAGTAAGCAAATGTTGAACACAAGAAGCATTACACAGTACTGGTAGAAATGTAAACTAGTTCAGTCTGTATGGGAATCAGTAGGGATGTTCCTCAGAATAGAAAAATAGACCCTTCACATGACCCAGCTATACCATTCTAAGGTATGACCAACTATAAGTCTACATAAACTAGAAGTATTAGCAAATCAATCTTTACTTCTGCACTACTCACTACTAGATAGTAAGAGTCTGAAATTAAAGAAACAAATAGGAAAATAATTCAAATAATCAATGAAATTTGTTCATTGAAATGGCTAATGAAATTTACAAGCAATTAGTCCAATTTCACAAAGAAAAAGAAGTCCAAATGAAGCCACAAATTAATACATTAGAAGTATAAAGAGAGACATTAAAATAAAAACTTAGAAAATTCAGAGAGTTATAAGAGCAAACTTTAAAAATATGTATTCTACTATTCTGGAAGATCTAAAATAAGTGCATGAATTTCTGGATGTATATAACCTACCAAATTTAAATGAAATGAAATATATAATCTGACTAGACCCATAACAATAATTAATTAATAGGAGCCTTAATTAAAAACTTCTCAACTACCAAAAGTCCAGGACCACATGGATTAAGCACAGAATTCCTCCAGACATCCAAAGAGGAACTAACACCAACACTCCTAAATTCCATAAAACAGAAATGAAGTTATATTTTCCAAATTGCTTTCATTAAGTCAGCCTTACCCTGATACCAAAGCCAGATAGGGGCACAACACAAAAATGAAAATGATAGGTGTGATAGGGCTCAGATTTCGGCAACCCCAGACCCAGAAATCATGAGGCTCCTAAAAGGAGCTGAGTCAACCAACTCGCAGCCACCTGCAAGTTAACAAAAGCAGCCCCTGGGTTGCTGACCAATGTATTGTGATCACCAGAGCATGCCCCACAGGCTGACAAACACGTTTTCCCAAGCTCTTAGCTGCAGTTAATTCCTGGGACTCTGTAATTTTAGAAAAACATGTTTTACAGCAGCTGTTTTCTCCAATGTGCTTCACCAGGTACAGACTCCATGCCCTCCATTGAGCAAGCAACCCCCAAAACAGTCCCAAACAGCAGAAAAATATTCCTTTTTTCCTCATTCTTTCCTTTTATAAGCTACCCTTCTGCAGCCATTAGGCTGCTGGTTCTTCCTCACACCCAAGTTGAGGACCAGCCCTGCCAAACCCAATTAAATTCTTGCTTTGCTAGAGTCCTCTTTGTTTCTGTTTCACTGTGATCTTGACCCCTGCCACATTTTTATCTAACAAAGCGAATCTCCCTGTTGAACATACATAAAAATTTTTAATGAAATATTTGTAAATTGAATTACAGATCACTTCAAAAAGATAATCTAACATGAAGAAACTGGTTTCATCCTAGAGATGCAAATATACTTCAAAATGCATAAATCACTGAATGAAATTCACCATATAAACAGACTTAAGGACTGAAACCACATGATCATCTCAAAAGATGTACAAAGGCCTGTGATAAAATTCCTTCTTGAAAAATGTGCTAAGGAATCAAGGAATACAGGGGATATCTCAGCCTAATAAACTCAATGTACAACAATATCACAGGCAACATCACACTAAATTAACAAAAGCTTAAAGTATTACAGTGAAATCAGGAAGAAGTCAATGAGTCCACTATCTCCACCTCTGATTAATATTGTCCTTGAAGCTTTAGCTAGACCAATAAGAGGAAGGAAGGAGATGAAGGGGATAGAAGTAGGAATTGCAAATGATATGACTGTGTATAAAAAAGAACCTAAAGACTCCAGCAGAAATCTGAAGCTGTTAAGCACATTCAGCAAAGGAGGAGAATAAAAATTTAAGAGAAAAAATCAGCAGCCTTTTTATATACCAAGGAGAAACATACCACCAAAGAAATCAGGGAAATCATCCCATTCACAAGAGCCTCAAAATAAAATATTTATAATAGATCTAACAATTTAACAAAGGAAGTGAAAGATGTACAATGAAAACTTTTAAATACTTAAAAAGAAACTTAAGAGGATACCAGACAGAAGATAGTCTTCCCATGCTCATGAATATGTAGGATAAATATTTGAAAATGATCATCCTAGCAAAAGCAAACTGCATATTCATGTAATCTCCCTCAAAATTCAAATACAGTTCTTCACAGAAATTGGAAAAAAAATCTTAAAATTTATATGGAAACAAAAACATCCAGAATAGTAAGAACATTTTCAGGGGTGTTACCATACCATACGATGGCAGAGCCATAGTAGAAAAAACACTTCATGCACCTTCTGAAATGCTTGCAGATTACTGCCATGCCTCCCCACCATGATGGACTCTCCTGAACCGCAAGCCAAAGTAAACCCACTCTTCTATATGTATTTTTGGTCATGGCACTTTTTTCATAACAACAGTAAAGTAACTAGAATAAAAGTAGATTCCAGAGAGAGGGATGTTGCTATGAAGAAGCAGGGCATGTTTCTTTTCTTGCTTGTTTATTTGTTCATTTGTGTGTTTGTTTGGGGGCAATGTGGAAGAGTTTGTTACTTTGTGTTATATGCCAGATTCCAAATAAAAATCACTAACACCACTTAATTGAAAGCAGCAATGTAAAGTTTTATTATGGCCGACCAGGCTATCTATGTTAGGAATAGAAGCAGCCTTGAACACCAGTGAGACAGAATATTTATAGGAATACAAAAAGCAGAACAAGTGGGCCAATCAGGTTTATACAACACAGCAAAATTTGAACTCAGCAAACTTCGAATTTACCAATCAACTATTGGTTATTGTGTGGACTTGGGCTTGGGTAAATGACGCAGGTTTACAGAAGTGAGATAAGTGGTTAGTCAACTGCAGGCTTAGATTATAGGTAAGCAAAGCAGGTTTAGATAAGTGGCCTAGATTACAATACCCTGTGGCATGTGGTCAGGCCATTTCTTGGAATTCAAAGTTGCTTCTCCCTTCTAGGTATCTTTCATAAGTAGCGTAAAAGACATTTCTCCTGAAATGGCTGCTTTGGGCAAAATGGAATAATTTAGGCTAGGCTAGTTTAGCTGAGATAGTTTACTTTGGACTCAGAAAGTGATTGAATACTATAAGAAAAATCTAATATGTGATTCTAATAGGAGCTTAGGAAAAAGTGAGGTTAAAAGTAAATAGACTGTAAATAACAACATTGACTGTTTAGTAGATTCCAAAAGCAGGAAAGGACCATAACAGCAACTGGGTTGGAGACCATTCCTGTGTTATTTTGACAAAGAAATTGACTTCCTACTGCTGATGTCCTAAGAACTTATCTGAGGCAAAATTTAAAAGTAAGGTACTAATTTTCTTTATGGATAAATTTAAATATAGCATAATATTGAATTTCTGTGTGGTTATTAATGGTTACTCTTATGACCTAAAATAGAACAGAGCAAGTGGGGCAGAAAGAAGTAAAAAGGTACAGCTTGGAAAGGAAAAGAACACTAGGAAGCCTTCTGTTTCAGCCAAGGAGGCCTGTCCTGGAAGAGAGGCTATATTGTTATGGGGATTAGTATCTTTAAGGTGAAACCTCCTGCTCTGCACTAGAACAATGGGGAGAGTTTCCTCTTGGAAAGACCCCTAGTCTTCCAGTTTGTGCAAAGAGAAAGCCCTTCTCCTCCTAGAAAACCACAAGGTACATAAAATGTTACTAATGTGGTTGAAGGTGACCAGGGTCCTTCCTAAGCATCAAAAACACAGGCATGAAAGATACCAGAGTCAGTGGTTTGTGGATTATTCCCACAACTTTTCAGAGAGCCAAGCAGCTTCTAGCAGGGGAGTCCCTGCATGGGGGCCCTAAGAGGCTATTTTTTGAAGGTGTGATTGTGAGACCTCTGTTGCAGTGGAGACCACAAGATTTTGGAGATAAGAGAGCCATGAGACTTCTGCCAAGAAGAGCAGAATACAGGGAGTGGAACCAGCCTAAGAGAAAGATGCATGTTGATGGCAGCAATGCTGGAGGGGGAGAGACATCTAAGTTCTTTGGAACTAAAGTTCCAACATTCCACACAGAGCAACAGGATTTAGTGTTTTCCTTGCTTTTTCTCATTCTTATTTTAGACTTGTATTTCCTTGTCATGCCATCATTCCTCCTTCTTGGAATGGGAATGTGTATTTTGTGCCGTTGAATATTGGAGGTAGGTTATTTGCTTTTTGATTCTACAGGGGCTCAAAGTTGGGACTTTTAAATTTGGACTAAGCACATTTTTCATTATAAGGTGATCAATAGACTATGGAGTCTGGGAATCGATTGTGGTAGTTTGATTGAGAAATGTCCCCTATAGGCTCAAGCATTTGAGTACTTGAAATATGGCCCCAGTTCATGAAATCTTTAAATGTAGCCTTACTGGAGGAAGGATGACACCTAGAGTAGTGTTTCAGAGTTCTTAGCTTAGTCCACTTCCAGACCTGCTCTCTCTGTTTCCTTCATGCATTTGAAGATCTAAATGCTTTGCTTTTTGCTCCCACCAACACTTGTCCAGCGTTCCACTCCATTAAGGACACTCCCTCTGGAACTCTAAGCCAAAATAAACTCTTCATTTCATTGCCTTGGTGGTGTTTTTTGATCACATCTATATAAAAAAAATAATACAGAAGCTGACAGAAAAGTAAATGAAACAGGTACTGACAAGGAAGTTTACCCCTTGATGGTTTTCATTGTACTGGAAAGTCCTATGCAGGCTTTGAGGGGGAAAACAACAGTCTTAACAATATGAATTCTGTTAATAACAATAATTACTGCTAAGATAAGATATGCCTATGGGTGCAATATGGAATGCAATAGTGGATGTTATATGAGTAACAAACTACTTTCTGAATGAATTTTAGGCTCACTACACAGGATTAAAAATGTGGATGGTACTAAATATATTAACACAAATCCATGGTTGGAGACCTCACAAGCCCCAGTTATGAACCTACTACTATTAATCTGCTAAATGGACATAATATAAAATTTCTCTGTAAATTAACATCTCTCTAATCAGAGATCAGTCCATCTCACAGAACTCATGAAAGAAAATCACTTTACAGTGGATGGTAATTAATGAAAAAACTCACAAGTTGTCAAAGTATGGAAAAGAGTGACTGTAGTGATGGAAGTCACAAATGGGACATCTATATCACACCCTCTCCCCTAGGCTTAGGTATCATTGCATAAAAGGGAGTGAAAAGATTTGAAGAGCTAGAGGTTAGGGCTAGAGAGAGGCTCAGCAGTTACGAATACTGGATGCTCTTACAGAAAACCTGGGTTTGATTCCCAGCACTCACATGGTGGCTAACAACTGTCTGTAACTCCAGTTCCAGGGATCTGTGCCCTTACACACAAACAGGCAATACACTGATACACATGAAATAAAAACAAAAAATTTAAAAAAAATTAAAAAGAGCAAGAGGTTATGGAGGATCAGGGCAAAATAGGCTCTTCTCTGGACTGGAGAGATGGCTGAGAGAATAAGAGCATTGGCTGCTCTTACAGAGGACCCAGATTCAGATCCCAGCAGCCACATGGCAGCTAACAACCATCTGAACCTTCAATACCAGGGGATCTGATACCATCTTCTGACCTCCATGGGCACAGCAGAACAACACAGTTCCACTTATATACATGCATGCAATATATTCAGGTACACAAAATAAAAATAGTAAATAAAAATAGTTTTTAAAATCTAGTCTCTTATGGACATGGCAGGACTATTGTACACATGAACTCACAGCTGTGGTTTGGTGCATAAGATCTGCACAAGAATCAGCCAGTCAACATTCCAGCATTGAATAAGAAAGGGTTCATGAGACCCCATACTTAAGTGAGTAGCAGTGAACAGTTGATGGCTTCTTAGGGTGGAAGATTGGCTATCATTAAGGATTTGACTCTTGTAAGGTCAACTATGCTTTTGGGGATGGCTTCACACCCAAACTTATACAAATGGTGTTGGGTTCTTAAATTTAAAAAAGAGGACACAGAGTTAATCATATGGGGAGATGGAAGTGGATCTGGGAGTGGTAAGGGGAGGGTTGGCCTTAGATATGATCAAAATACATTGTATGGATTTCCCAAAAAATTCATTAAAATAGTCTTAAAAACAAAGGAACAAATAGAAAATAGAGAACCTTTTATATTAGTTGAGTGTAGAAGATGAATAGCTTAGCTTTATTTCTTTTCTGCATTCAGATCTTTGTTTTACCTGTTTCATATAACCTTCTTTATATTTTTCTTAGACCTAAGAAAAGTATGCCCTTCTCCTTTAATGAATGATATTTTTCAAAGAATTAATATGTGTCTGTTTCTGTTTGTGTTCCATTGTATTGATTTTCCTATTGCTACATCAGCACTACTCATTAAAAACTTATTATCTATGATACCTTGTACTACGTCTTCCTGCATTGTTCTTCCTATTCAAAAGTTGTCAATTTAATTGTCTTTGTCCTCCAAATATACCCCTCATTGACTATAAATATTCTTTGATAGTAGATTGCACACTGAAAATTTCTCATTTGCATTGAAACTTTCTTAAGCTTTGTCAGTAGAGGGCATAAGAGAGACATTGCAGGAGGAAGGATCTGGGTTTGGTATGGCTGTTCCTTTGAAAACAAGATATGTTTGGATGGACGTGGTGATACATACCTGAAATCCCAGCATTCTGGATATGTTTGGATAGACGTGGTGATACATACCTGAAATCCCAGCAACTGAACATTCTTTACACATCTGCCTACAAGCCTCAGTTTACCTTGATTCAAGAATAGTTATCTTTCTTACCGTTGATTCTGAAAGAATTCTGGCCAGATACTAATTTCTTTGCAACAGAATGTGCTACAGCTTTATTTCTAGTATGGCATGTACACCATTGTTGAGGATAACCTGATTATTCCTACAGCCCTGGGGTAAATATGTGCATAATTTCCATGGTTAGAACTTTCCATACAAATGTGTACCGGACAATCAAGCCTGGACATTCTTACCTTATCCCTGCGCTTAGGAGAGACAATTTCATTCTTCCACCATTGCAAGTGATGTGGGTTTCTTTTCAATTGAAGAACATTCATTTCATTTTCAAGGGAATTCCCTTCTATTTCTGGTTTGTTGAATAGACATTATTAAAAGAATGTCTAATTCATTTTACACATCTATTGAGACAAATGTGCAGTATTTATCTTTTATTAAAATGACATATTAAATGAATTAAAATTTTGTATGTTAAAATATGGTATGTTCTGAGATAAATTCCAGCTGGGGTTTGCATAGAGACCTTTTGTTTTTTACTTGTAGGGTTTGCATTGCCAGTAATTTGTAGATGTTTTATTCCTTTAAGATTATGGACCAGTTTTCAGTCTCCATGTTAATTATTATCTACTGCCAAAAGAAACACCTCTAAGAACTTTTAAGAGATTCTCTTACCTATAGGTATACTGTTAAAACATTAGGAATCAAATTAACACCATATCTATTTAGTAGAAAAATGGTAGGTTCTCCCCTAGAGTCTATGACCTATGTAGACACATATTCTTGGCCCCTACAATGATGCCCATTATGGGTTCCATCTTGTGGAGCAGCTGTTTCAGCCAATCAGAATGTGGTTGGTTTTCTCTGGGCATGTTGCCACTATTGCACAAGAAGACATACCTTGTCAGGCCAGACATTATTGTAATTCATAGGATTCTCAGCTACTTGAGATTAAGGATTATTTTTGGCCTTCCATAGTACACAAAGCACTTTCTAGCACTATGAAAGATAGCCAGTAAGGATAAAATTTCCACATCAGTCAAACCTTGATTTCTCTGTCTTGGTGGTTTGAACGAGAATGTTCCCCATAGGATCCAAGTATTTGAACATTTTGTCCCAGTTGGTGCTGCTGTTTTGGGAGGTCTTAGGAGGTGTGGCCATGCTGGAGGAAGCATGTTTACTCAGACGTTTAAAATTTATTATCAGCAGTGTTCTTTCAAGCAGTTTTTCTAACTGACCTTGTCATTTCTTTTTGGTCAACATCTTGATTTATATGTATATTCAATAGTTTGAAACACACAGATATTTTACTTTGTTTGTATTTTGTCTGTTTGTTTGTTTTTAGAAAGGGTCTTACTATGCAGCCCTGGCTGGCCTGGAACTAGCTATGTAGACTAGGCTAGCTTCCAACTCATCAAGAGCTGCCTGATTCTGACTCCTTAATGCTGGAAATCGAGCCATGTACCATCACAACTGGCCTGTATTTGTCATATATATATTGACAATATATTGATTGAATTAAATTTTCAATTAAATTATATATATATAATTTCTAGCTTGTAATCATCTTGATTATGAAAGAGCTTGTATATATTAGTTTATGTAAATTATTTTTCAACCTTATATAGTTAAAATGACTATTTATTAGATATACTTCTCTATGTCAAATAATTATACTTTACTAAATGATTTTTCTCTAATTTTCTTTGTCATCACTTATTTTTATTGTTGATACTTTTCTTATTACTTAGTAAAAAATATCATTTCCTAAATTCGTGACATTTTTGTCTTTTTCAGTTTGTAATTTTTGGTGTGCCAGAAATGTTAGAATTTTATTTTACTTACACACATATTTGTAATCTTAGTAAGAAAATAGTTTGTCATTGCCTAATGTTTGTGAAAGGAAAAGGATATTATCTACATCATAATGTTGTTGGGAGGTTTAAAGACGTTAGTGTGCTTGTGGCCTTTTGGAGATTCCCTAGTGCATCTTGAGTATTGTACTTGGATTTTGTGTATTTTTTAACTAATGAACGATATTGTTTAAAAATATTTAGAACTACTTGGGGGACCACAGTGATATATTTTTAAATAAATTGATCAACAAATGAATCAAATCAACAACATAAAAGTGCAGTGAAGGAACTAATTCAGTTGAGAGAAATAAAGTTAAGCATATTAAATAAACACAAATTTAATCAGAACATATGCCTATATTAAAAGAAAATTATAAAAATGAAGGGATACATAAAGTAAAAAGTATTTAAAAATGTTATCTGGCAAAGATTGGTTAGTTACTTTTTACTTTTTCTATGTGTTTGTGTGTGATGTACGTGTGCTTGTATACATACTTGCCTGTATGTGGCTCTACACATGTGTATGCTCATGTGTATGTGGGTGCACATGCATGTAGTGGCTAGAGGAGGACTTCAAGAATCATTCTCTGTTACTCTTCCATCTTTTCAATTTGGCAGAATCTCTCAATCAATCCCGTAACTGTAGGACACGACTAGTCTGAATCAGCCAGCTTTCTTTGGGTATCCCCCTTCTCTACAGTCCCAGGTTGGAATTACAGATGTGCCACGAAGCCCACGTGGCATTTACTGGATTTTGGGTATCCAAAATCCTCTTCTGATTCAGAGCTATCTTCCCAGCTTTGACTTAATAGTTATTGATTGAATTAAATTTTCCTTCTTAGGAGCAAGCTAATACTTTTCTGTACTCTACTCAAATATGGATTGCCATTGTTTTTACCATCCAAAATATGGAAATATTCCCATTGGCTCTGAAAGATAATATTCTTTCAGAGTTAAGCCCCCAACCCCTCCTTGTCAGCAAAATGTCCAGGAAAACTGGGAAGCCAAATGATTAAAACGGTGAGGCCAAAAGCTGGGACGTGGTCAAATTTCTGGGTCACAGCTGAGAGAACTATCCAATAATCAGGCAAATCCATCTTGGACTTTACATGACAAAAATAAAGTTTAACTTTTAGGGCTACTATAATTTTAGGTTTTGTTAATTGGAGGAGCTATACTAATATGAGTGAGGTTAGTGGCGACATAGTAGTAAATTCTTTACCCAGCAATTACCACCATTGAAAACCAAAACAAGCCAAGTTATTATTTTGTATAAAATGCTTTAAAGAGAAAAAAGTTTCATGGGGCAAATTGATATTCACAATGAATAAAATTAACTAAAAATACACAAACATTCATTCACTAAACAATTCTAGTGTTTGGGGAAAAAAGAACACAATTGTAGAAGTATTAGGAAAGACAAAAACAAAATTATTACATAAAAATTTAACTCAATCAGAATTTTACTGAGAAGATAAAGAGGAGCATTAACCAAGACTAATTATGTAGTGGGGCACATATAAAATTTCATTAAAGTAGAAAGTATTTGCTGAATATCAGTCAACAAACATTGAAAGAATATGAAGACCAATGAAAATTTTTATGAAATTATGTAAACGTTTTTTTCTCTCTATATATATTTTGTGAAAAGATTAATTTAAAACTATAATTACAAGTCAATTTAAATCTTTAAATATCATTTCATTAAATTTATTGTTTGCTGTAGTTTGAATGGAAAAGTCATCCAGTGGCTAATATGATAGAACACTTGGTCTCTAGCTAGTAGCACTGTGTTCAGTGTTGTGGAATCTATAGAAGGTGGAGCCTAGTTCTAGGAAGTGTGCATCAGGAAGCAGACCTTGATGATTGATAGCCAGGCTCCACTTCCTGTGCTCTCAGTTTCCAGATTGTACACCTAATGTAACCAGCCACCTCATCTTCCTGCTACTCTGCCTTCCCAACCTGATGTTCTGAATCTGTTCCTAAACCATGTGATAAAAATAAACCCTTCTTTCTTTGTGTTTCTTCTTGTCAGGTATTTCCGTCTGATTATTGAATAATGTCTAAAATATAGAAATTATTTATTTATATACCAAAAAGAAGGTATCTCAAACCAAAGTTTGTATTATATTAAAAAATGAAATAACAGAAACAGTTCTACAACTGAAAATCTAAGTCATACAGGTTCTATCTTTACCTTCTTTAAATGTTGCCATGTATTTTTATATGATATTAATGGAATGCAAAACATAAAAAGGAACCAATTAGAAATACATAGAAAGAAATTTGTCATTGTATCTGCTAATATGCTTACACACAAAGGCAAAGAGAGCATAGGAAAACATGTGAAACACTCTTGAGATTAATAAGAAAAAGATAATGTTCATAGAATACATATGCAAGTTCTTCAATACACAAAATGGTGACTCAAGGTCACAATGTTGTGTCAAAATATCTAGAAGAAATATTTTTTTTTATTTCTGTGTGACTTTTTTCTTTGTTCTCTTTATGTTTTGGGGAAACAAGCTCTCATTATATAGTTCAGGACTGCCTCAAACTCATGGCATTCCTCCTGCTTTGGCCTTCTGAGCAAAAAGATCACAGGTATAAACCACTCTGCCTGGATTAGATTAATGAATTTTTATTTCAAAGAAATAGCAAATACTTCTGATCTTTAATCATCTAAATATCCTGAACAAATCTTTATATGATATATATTGAACCAAAATTCCACAGCTCATCCTCTAAACATGTACAATTATTATGCCACTTAAAAGTAAAGTAACTAATTCATTCAAAAATGAATTACTTGTAGGGAGGAGGTGAATACTGGGTTAAGAGGGAGATTGGAGAGGATGGGAGATAATACATAGGGAGAAGCACTATACATACATACATATGTATGTATATATGTGTGTGTAAAAAATATACAAATATGTATAAAATTATCAATAAATTTAATAAAGAAGAATCTGTTCAATATTTAGCTACATTTACATTTATATATATAACAAAATTATACATTGATATGTATACATATGTTCATTACTTATGTTTATGCATACATACACAAGTGTATGGTAGTGTTTTTGTTTAATCTTATTCTTTTCATGAAAAAGACATTATTTTAATCATTGTATTTTATGTTTTAAAAAATTGAAACAGAGCTAGAGAGATGACTCAGTTTCAGAGCACTGCCTGCTCTTACAGAAAACCAGGATTCAGCTCTCAGAACCCACATGAGAGCTAACAATCATCTGTACCTTCAGTTTCAGGGTATCTTATGCTATTTTCTGCCCTCCTTGGGTATTGCATGACCTGGATACACTTACACACAAACAGGTAATACACTTACACATATAAAATAAAAATATAAATAAATAAATACGAATAAAGTTTAAACGCTAGGGTTTTAAAAAAGAAATGACTATTTTTCCTATTATTTGAAAGTTTCATAAGTTAGTTTCTATTTACAGTAGCAATTAGACAAATGAAATTAAGGATATCTTAAATTTTCTAGTAATCTAGAAAAGCATAAATACTGGAAGTCTGATTCAGAAGTCCATTACTTTTAGTAATGTATCACTTCTCTGCATGAAGAATCTTAGACCTTCTGAAGACAATGAGGAGGTCAGAGGAATACATTACTTAGTTATATTAAAGATAAGTCATGAAATGTGACTGGATTCGGGTGTCGCAGAAGGTATTAGATCCTTGCTTGTTTGCTTTATTTTTTTATATGTTCATCAATTTTCAATTTCTAAGTATTACTTTACATTTTTATCTTGACCAAGTTATTACTGTCCTAGACCATACAGGACGCATGAATCTTAACTTTTCATCTAGCTGACAAATGGAAACTACAAACACACACCAAAACTATAAGGACAGAGATACAATGGGAATTGGAGTGTTTCTGAAAGATGCAAAGTAAATTATTTTAGTGCTGATAATGGTCAAATAACCCTTTAAAGCAAGATCATATTTCCCATTCTGGTAGGATTGTCTCCTGAAAACTGGCACTAGAAATGCTTCCCCAAATAAAAGTGCAACGACAAAAACCCAGACTCATATTTTCAGAGATGTGTGTGGCTGCCTTAGACTTTATAGGTGCAATTTGCCCACTGATCGAACATCATAGAGCAAAGAGTAAGACATTAACCAAAGGAAATGGCTCATTAAGTACTCACACAGACCCATGGCAATGCTACAACCTTACTATTTACCATGTCACTGCTAAATGTTGTTCCCTTATCAGCAAGGAAGACCATAGAAAGTGGGCCTTAGTTGAAAGAAATGTCTGAACAGACCTGTACCATTAACTTCTGCTGCCTTAATCAGTCCAGTTATAAATGTGGCCCTATCAAAATAATTAAACTCATAATGTGATATATTTCTTCTCTCTCTAGGCAGGGTAAAAGAAAACCCTAAAACCTAAAGTGAAGACACAAAACCCATGTGTTTCTTTTTTACAAATGAAATAAAATTAACATAGGATATATTTACATATATAATTTAATCTTTAATGTATTATTTTAATTTTATGTATGTGAGTGTATTGCCTGCATGCATGTAAGTGTACCAGTGTCATGCAATGCCCACAGAGGTCAAAAGAGGGCATTGGATCCTCTGGAGCTGAAGTTATGGAAAACTTTTAGCTGCCATGTGGGTGCTGGGAACTGAATCTGGGTCCCCTGCAAGAGCAGCCAGTGCTCTTAACTGCGAAGTCATCTTTCTAGCCCATATATATGTGTATACACATATATATATATTTCACTATATATAATTTTTATTGCTATGAGAAATGACCATTTTTGACAAAATATAGTTCTTGAAATTGTAAAATGATGATGATTAAGGAAAGTGTATTTTTTAAAATGAAAGTTGGTATTTTGTACTTTCACACTAAATTTTTAAATTTATTAGGATATTATGTTACAAATAACTGAAAAGTACAACAGTTATACAATGACTTATATAACTTTACTATGTACCAGGCAAGTCCTATATAAGCTCAATATAGATAAAATCCCCACTTAGACTTGGGGAAATGGGTAAGAAACCTCAACCCTATCTGAGAACTACTGGCAACAAATGACTGCTTGGAAGTGGAGATTCGGTCTCATTTAAGGGTGAGATTGATAGCAGGTTGACCAGGCTCCAGTGAATGAACCCACAATGAAGGACATTTAGGGACACAAATCTGACTCTGTAGGCCTTTATATAAATACGAGTACAAAACTTTGATGGGGGCATAGAAGTGGGTACAGGTATGAGTGTGGATCTAAATGTGATTAAAATATATGAAATTCACCAAATATAAGGAAATAAATACTCGGGAAAAATTCAATATCACTAGATTTCTCTCTCTAATAAATTGTTGACATAAACAGAGTATCTTTTGAAATGTTCCATGCTAAACTTTATTGTTCAATTAATAAATTAATTAATTTTTATTATTTTATTGTTTGGTCGTTTTGAGTCTCCCCATATCCCCAGCTGACCTGGAACTTTCTCTGTAAGCAGAATGACCTTGATCTCATTCACCTGCCTCTATCTAAGGTGTGCTGGGATTCAAGGCGTGTACCACCATGCTGTGAGGCACCATGCCTGGCTACAAATTTTCCATTTTGAAGGTAAATATTATCACAAATTATAAAAAGAAGTGACTATTTCACTGAATTTAACAGCAGAGGATTAAGATCTAGGTGGAAAATTTTCATAGTATTTACCCAGGCAGTAGACAAAATTCATTTCTTTATTTTACTATTTGTTGATGTTATTTTTTCCACACACAATCTTGCTATGTATTTCTAAATGGTTTTAAA
>NW_008355273.1:1225609-1237071 GCF_000622305.1 Nannospalax galili
AACTATATTAAATAAATAAATAAATAAATAAATAAATAAATAAATAAATAGATAAATAAATAGTACTGTCTCAGCTTCCCAAGCACCAAGACTACAGACATATGCCACATGCTGGTGTTCTTTTCACTTAGTACCAAGAAGTTTCTTTGCTTCTTTGTTCAGTTGTTTCAGGCATATTTGATTTTTAAAAGTTTTTTCTTGAGAATTAGATAACCTGATTACTTCATTTACATCATTTCTGCCCCTCCTTCTCGGTCCTCCAATTTTCCCCATGTGCCTCCTACTCTCTCTCAATTTTGTGATCTCTTGTTTTTATTGTTACATACATATACATGTGAGTACACACATGTACTTTTTTTAGCCTGTAGAGGGACTAGGCCCTGAGGAGAACTGATTCTCCCTCTGCAGCCAAGCACTGCCTGTAACTCTTCATCTTGTGATGAGGCTAGTGAAGTTCCCCCATCCAAATTAGCTCATCACCCAATGTTACTAGGCAGGTTTTGTGCAGGCAGTCATATTGTTGAGATTTTGGGGATGGAGTGTCCCTCTCAAACCAAGAACACACTATTTAGCAGCAGGGATCCTGATTTTTCTGGATCCTACTATATTTCCACCCCCTTTTCCAGGATGCTACCTGTGCCTCGGGTATAGGGGTGGAGATGTAGATGTAACCATTGGGACTGGACATCCATAGGCTCATATTTGTATTTTGACAGTTGTGGCTCTCTGTAATCATCTCTGTCTTTCTGGAAAAAGAAACTTCTTTGATGAGGGGTGAAAGCTACTCTTACCTGTGGGTAAAAGCATTTTGAATATAGTTAGGAGGCCAGAGAGAGATGGATCGGTAGTTAAGAGCATTGACTGCTCTTGCAGAGGACCTCGGTTCAATTCCTACCACCCACATGGCAGCTAGCAACCTGTCCATAATTCCAGTTCCAGGGGATCTGATGCCCTCTTCTGACCTCCATGGGCATTGCATGACAAGGGTACACTTATATACATGTAAGCAATAGACACATACACATATGATAAAATTTTAAAAAAACAATAAGTAGAATACAGCTTAAAAGTAAATCAGTTTGGGTAAGTAGCAATAATAAGTTCTCCTCTAGGGTAGATATCTCTCCAGCCACAGGTTTACAGTACAAGGCATGAGTTCCCTTTTATTGAGTAGGTCTTATGTCCAATTAGACAGCTGTTGGTTATTGTACTGATAGTTGAAGTTGTCAACTTCACACACATGGGAAAAAACAACTTCAGTTTGGGAATTTCCTTATAGGATTGGCCTGTGAAGATGTTTATGAGGCTTTCTTGCTTGTTGAGTGATGTGGGAAGGCCCAGGCCACTCTGGGTGATGCCATCCGTGGGAAGGTAGTCCTGGTATGTATAAGAAAGCAGGCTGAGCATAGGCCAGAGGAACAAGCCAGTAAGAAGTGTTCCTCCATGGTCTGTGCTTCAGTTGCTGCGTCTAGATTCCTGCCCTGAATTCCTGCCCTGGCTTCCCTCAAAGATAAACTGTGATTGATGTGTAATCCAAATAAATCCTTTCTTCTTTAAATTGGTTTTGGTCAGAATATTTGAGCACAGCAATAAAATGTTAACCAGAACAGTTACTCCAAATATATAAGTGCCACTATTGCACATTGGGGTTACCTTTCCCAGTTGCTCATGTTATGGTTCACAGGCTTTAGAGCTGAGTAGGACTATTGATTGTTTTTCTTTCTGAGCATCCTTATTATTTAATGTTTTATATATACTATGAGATAGACATTTCTATTCCAGTCCTGTCTATTTAGTGTACTGTGTGCTTATTTATGGATACGTCTTTCCTTAATTTGGGGAGTCTTTTTTTTCTGTAAATCTGTTGAAGACCTGGTCTATTCCCTGGATCCTAGATCCTTCTCTTTCTTCTATGACTTTGATTCATAGGTTTGATTTTGTCATGGTGTCCCAAAGTTCCAACATATTATTTTCATTTTTAAGTATTCATCATATTCTTTGATTGAGTGATCCAATTTCTCTACTTTATCTTAAAGTTCTGGTATTCTATCTTCTACTTGTTCCGTTCTACTGGTAAAGCTTTCCTCTGACTTACCTAGTTGTTTTTTAAATCTTTCAGTTCCATCTACATTTCTGCTTGAGTTTTCTTATGCATTTCTATGTCTTACTGATTTACCTTTCACATTCTGAGTTGTCATCATCATTTCATTCAGTCATATTGTTGTGTTTCTTGGATATCCTTTGGTAGTTTATTCCTGCCTTTTACATTCACTCAGGTATTCATTCCTGTCTTCTTTAAACTCCCTAAATTCTTAGATTGTATTTATTATTGTCCTCTTGAGTTTTCTTATGCATTTCTATGTCTTACTGATTTACCTTTCACATTCTGAGTTGTCATCATCATTTCATTCAGTCATATTGTTGTGTTTCTTGGATATCCTTTGGTAGTTTATTCCTGCCTTTTACATTCACTCAGGTATTCATTCCTGTCTTCTTTAAACTCCCTAAATTCTTAGATTGTATTTATTATTGTCCTTTAAATTCTGCATCTTATTGATCATCTAGGTACTTACACCTGGAGAATATTCCTGTAGGGCTATTAGGTTGGGGAGTGTATTGCCTTGGCCTTTAACATTATTTGTGCTTTTCTAATGTGATCTAGGCATATGGATTTATTTCATTGGATATGAGACCATTATGTGATTCTAAACTTTTGTGTGGAATTTTTTGCATTACCCAAACTCAGTTGAATTCAGAACTGGTATGAAAACTTTGTATGAGTGAGTCCTTCAGATATTTTGTGTTGTTTTTTATTTTATTTTTATTTTACATGTATGAGTGTATTGCTTGCATGTATGTAAGTGCACTCACATTGTCCAATGCCTGTGGACATAAGGAGAAGGCATTGGATCACCTGTAGCTGGAGTTATGAATGATTGTTAGGCACCATGTGGTTCCTGGATTTGAACCTGGAACTTACTGGCTGAGCCATCTCTCCACCCCATTGATGTTGATTTTGAATTATCAAGACTGGCTCGACTGCAATTCAGTGGCAACCCTATGGCTTGAGAATGTGGGTCTGAACATAGAAAGGTGGTGCAGGGCAAGGATCCTTTGGGCAGACGCTAACATGTGTGAGTGCAAATCCTGGCTCACCTGGGCTTGGAGGGGCTGCATTGAAGAGCATCAGGGCTGCTCACCCTTCTGATGCATACACAGGTGCAATTCAGGTTGGGTCTAGGCTTGTGTGGGTGATGTGGGAGGGGCTCTGTGGTACAAACCTGGCAGAATTGCTCTTGGGTGTGTGACTCTGGATGGACCTGGGTGTGTATGGGTTGCATAGGTGGGGTTCTTGGGGACCACATTTGAGTGGCAGCACTGATACGGAATCCAAAGGAGTTTCTTAAGAACTTTGTTGTTTAAATACTGGCTGTATAAATAAGTAGACCATATAAGTGGTTATGTATGTTTTATTGATGGTGACTGAGACAACTGCTTTCTCTTAAATTAGATTTTTTAACATATTTTTATTGAGGTTTTGAGTATTTCATGGAATAGATCTTAATCATATTTAGACCCCCTCCCTCAACCACACCCCTCCATACCCCCCCACCCAATTTTATACATTCTGTCATATATGTTATGGCCTATCCAGTCAAGCATTTGTACCCAGATGTCTCTCTGTGAAAGTCCATTCACTGGAGTCTAGTCCACCTATCTAGAGTCACTCCCTTGAAGAATATCAACTCTCCCTCACCCAGCAGTAATCGTTTGCCAGTAGGTCCTCTGCTAAGGTTGGGTCCTACTGCCCGTTTCTCCAGTTCTATGCTGGCTTTTTGTCTGATTGAGTCAGCATGGAACATGTGCAGCAGTCATCATTGTTGAAAGTTCATATGAGCAAGTTCCCAGAGGCCTGAAAGCCTCTGTTTCCTTATGCTCATGCACCAACCCTGGCTTTTTACAATCTCTCTACCTCCTGTTCTACACTGGTCCCTGAGTCATAGGCGGGTGAAGTTTAATATAGGAGTTCTATCCAGGGACACACACTCTTCAGTCTCTTATTTAGTACACAGTGGCCAGCTGTGACGTTCTGTTGCATGAGGAAACATTGCTGGTGAAAGTGGAGGGATGTATTAGTATTCTCTCTACCCCCCGTTCTCTTACATTCCATGAGCATTAGGTCTAGAGATTGTACTGTAGATGTGTCACATAGGTTTCTCTGGGCATCTCTCAGACATATACTCTCTGTCTGTGACCAGATGTGGAACTCTGTAATAGTCTCTGTCTTTTGCAAAAAGAAGCTTTATGATGAATGGTGTATGGCATACTTGTCTACAAATATAAGGATCCATATTTAGCATACAGTAAGAAATTTCATGTGTCTAGAAATATGACAGCTATAGGATTTTTTCTAGGATCTGTGACCTTTCCATTTGTATTTGGCTCTGTTTACAGTGCCACACATAAGTTTCCTCCCAGTGAAAGGACTTTAAGTCCAATTAGTTAATGCATATGAAACAATTGGGCAATTCTAACACCAATATTAATAAAATATGACTTAGCATCTCCTCCCTTTGAGATAGACTATGACAATGCAATTGAGACTCTGTGAATGACCCTGTCCGACCTCATACCTCTCTGTCCTATTGTCAAAAGATGCTATCAAAAGAATATTCTTATTATTATCCCCTTGTTTTCTTTTATAACATAACAGTGGCATTGAATCTTGACTACAAATTAAAATTAACTGGAAGGCATTGATACACTAAAGCCTAGCATGCAAGCTCAGAACCTCAGTTTTAAATGGTCTGAAGTATGGTGGGTAACTAACAGGGTGATAATATTTTCCACATGAAAACCTAGCTCATGAGATTCTTATGTAAGGAAAAGTTAAGCATGATACTTTTCTCTAACGTGATTCTCCTCAGATTCTAATACAAAGGAAATGGCATGGATGAAGGGTGCACTCAGTCCAAATCGCCTTTTTAAAAAAGAATGCACTGTGAATTTGTGTTCCTATTCAGTCATGTTACTTTATGCCCTCCTCATTTTGCCTCCCAGAGTCCTCATTTGTTCTTGTTACTTGGTTGTTATCAATATTGAGCAAGGAACATTTGGGGAATGAAAGAAGCTGAGTGGGAAAACAGGTTGTCTGTGGAAAGAAATTGAAGCAGATGAGCTGCCAGGTAGGAGCAGAACAACTCATGGTCTCACACATATAAACCACTACGTAGTCTCTTAGAGACAAAAGTAGATGACTGGTGAAATCTGAGTATGTCCCAGCCTCATCCTTAGGAATGTACCTATAGCAATAGGATAAGGTTTTATTTAAGGGCTTTTTATGGATCTATGGAAGGAGATACTCAGTCTAAATTGAGTGCTACCAGAAAGTGGGGACAATTTCACAATTTTTGCTTCAAGAAATCATGCTAATGCAAGTATAAAACTATCTTTGATAAAGAGTAATTATTCTAGTTTGCTGGGGCAGAGGTTTTATAGCATTTTGTAACTTGCACAGGGAAATTGGTTCATTACCCTTTGTGTGGTTCCAGAGTGACCTTGCTTGGCGCTTTCAATTAAAACTCTAATGACCAGACAAACATACGGCTTCTCTGTGAACCTCAGGCCATGCTATGGATGTCAGATTGTTTTACTCAGTCTTTCATTACCAAAATGATCATGTCTTTGGAATGACATACAACTGTGGAGAATATAATGGAGTAAGAAGAGACTGTAAGTAGAGAGAACAGTAAGTTCTTTATTTTAAAGGAGGATTAAGGTCACATTGTGGACCAGAGCTGTGATGTTGTTTATGATTGTATAGATAGATACTCATGCCAGGATTTGCAGGTAAGCAATCCATGTTTCAGTGATATATATAGATATACCATATCATTTTTTAAAATTTGTTCAGAAAATTGAAACAAAATTTTTATTAAATACTGGCAGTGTCAAATTTTATATATTCTGAGAAATTAAAATAGTAAGATGACCTTTTGGAAATGGATCATTAAATATTCCTCATCCAATCATGTTTCACACTCCAGTTGAATGTCTTAAATAAAACATGGTTTATGTGTATATTTATCTGTAGAATAATAAATGGAGTGTTCATTTAATGTACAGCAATTCAGAAGCATGGGGCTATTTTTAGAAGCTCATTGTAAGAACCTAAGACTCTGAAGTCAGGGAAAAGGCCATTCCGTTTAATAGAGCTGCTTTTCATCAAAGATATTCGGTGTATGTTTCCAAAGGAAAATTAAGTGAACTGTTATATTGAACTATTTTGTGACTATCACTATTATCAAGGGGGAAGGCTAAATGCATTGTCTCAATTAAAATAGTCAAACTTTACATTTTATGTTTAAAAGAATTTGGAAACTTGATTGCTACAGTTCATTTGTTGCAGAAAATGTAAAGAGAAAAGCATTGACTCCCACACTCTTGATAGTTTTATGTCATTGAACCATTTAAGTCATATCCCAGGCATTTGATAAAACATTAAGCTTAATATATACCTCAAAATTCCTTAAGTGTGGGAGGGTAAGGATGAGTAAGGATCAGTGAAGCCTAAATTCCCTTCTTGAAAATCCAGTAAAAATGCATATATTGGCTATAAATAGAGTTCATAGTTTTATTTAAGAGTGGGAGACACCTTGGAAACTCAGGGCTTGTGCTCTTCTTTTGTCAATTGCAATTAGTGTCCTGCCTGTTTTTGAGCTGGTTATGCATTAACATGTAAAATGCAGCATAAAATTGTTGGTGCTATGTTAATATAAACTCTATGATAATATTTTTCCTTTTGTATCAATAGTTTTACAATCTTTATTTAAAGTAATTTATTAACTGAACATATTTATTGTCCAAATATGGTTTCTAGAAACATGAATGTATTTGCTGTTATACAAGCAACAGTAGTTGATTGGTTCATGTTTCTGGGAAATATGTACACAGATCTTTTACTAAATAAAATCTGACTTAATGCAGGTAAAATAACAATAAAATAATTCTTCCTTTTACTTTTCAGTATTTTTATTTCTTTCTGTATGTTTTCATCATCTCTTTTAATTATTGCCTCTGTTACTTTGTCTCTGCTTATCTCAATGTCTCTGTTATTTCATCTTTAAACTTCCCTGTTTTCCTATTTTAACTTGCTTGCACCTCCTCCCAATATAAGAAAAAGAAAACTGTCCAAGGACTTCAGATTCACAGTGTGAACTGCAAACACATTTGCATACCTGCAGTATGACTTGCAACATTTTGTTTGCAAGGAAAGGGTAAAATACACATTTGGGCAGCAAAGCAATCTCAGGAGGCAATGTTAGGAGAAAATATCAATCAGAAATTATGGAAGAGGATGGTGTAACTATAGTGAAGAAAGAGGATATACTGAGAACATATTCTCCGGAAAGTGATATTATTGGGAGAAATAGAGAGATAATACCTGAGATCTGAAGAAATAGAGAGGAAGGTGAAAAAGTTTATAGGAGCACAATAATTATATTAGAAAACAATATTAGTGAAAGATAGGTGAAATGTACTTTATAGGTTACTGTTATTTTATCTCATTATATTACTTTCATGGAACAATTTTGAATGTTCTAGAAATGTTAGAAATGAGACCTAAGTACAGGAAGATAGTCACTGTGAGATATGCCTATGAAAGTTATACCTGGTTCCTGGTTCTCTCTCTCTCTCTCTCTCTCTCTCTCTCTCTGTCTCTCTCTCTCTCTGGGGACCTAAAGGCCCCACCTTGCAGAGGTCCAAAATGAAGTTACTGGGGGCATGGCCTGGCTTGCTTTGAAAGTCTGAAGAATACTTCCGCACTGCTGAGGAATGCATGATCAGCACCTGACCATCCTTAAGATACACCCTTTGGGGATGGGGGGAGTTCCAGGTCCCTTTATAACCATTGTAACACCTGAAATAAATGAGTCCCTGCTTGACTAGAATCCCCATTGTGTCTGAGTGTCCCCGGGCATTGGGGGTGGCATGGGATGGCTAACAGCATCCTTACTCATCCCCAAACATCACCTCCCCCCGGGGGTCGCTGGTTCAAACCCCCGGGAACTGGTGCCCAGCGTGGCGCTCAAAGGAAGGTGAAAAGAAGAAAGAAGAAAGAAAGAAGGGAAATGGATTGGGGCCAATCAGAGAGGTTCTGGGTAAGCAAGACCCTAAATATGGGTAACGCAATTTTTAGTTTGAAGAACCAGTGCTTAAGGCGCTGAGAGATAGGTTAAAAGCAGGGGATTGGATTTGTCAGATCCCATAGCTCAAAAGGTTTAGGCAGAGGCGATTCATTTGGCTCCCTGACTACTTGGGGCTAATATTTTTACTGGGGATACATGGGAATCATGGGAAGGGTTTGAGGAAGAATGCAGAGATGCAACAGAAGTAAAACCAAAAGTGGCCAAAGTAACATGTGGCACCTCCAGAGTGCCCTGGCCAGCTTAAGAACCTCCTGGGCAGAAGGGCGGGGTGAAGCGGAGTGCATTGGTTCCACTGAGAAAGCTGCCCACCCCACCTGCTTTGAACTAATGCGTGAGCAGGTCAGGGGCTCGCCTGAAAGCCTGGTGGGCCATGGCAGGAGCCTCTGGGCACATTTAAAAGAAAAAAAAAAAACCCTTTAGCTGTGCCTCACATCCGGTTGTGGGACAGCTGAAAAGGCCCAGGGGAAGGTGGCTCAGGGAGGCACCAGCCCCTTCAGTTCCGAGGGTGGCCAGGGAACCTCCCCCAAGTTCAGGGGCAATGGCACTCTCCAAATCCTGGGCAAGGGAGCCCTTGGTAAAGCCTACAATGTTTTCACTGACTGGGTCAGATGTGGAAAAACCAAAAATCAGCTCAATTCAAGGAACTCATGGCCATTGCTTTCTGACAGTATTCAGACTGGTACGCTTCTTAAAGAGAGAGAAGCCCCTATTTTCTTACAGCATCTTAGGGGTCACCCAGGATTGCTTGGGCTTTTATCCCAAGGCAATGCAGAGGCAGACAAGATGGCTTACAGGTCCCTCCTCTGCAATAGCCAGCGATGAGCCCCAGGGGACTCAAGGCCAATTTCTTGTGTCAAACAGATGTCACACACTATGCTCCTTTTGGAAAGTTTAAGTATATTTTCATGTCCTGTGACACATTCTCACATGCCTGTTGGGCTACTGCTCATACAGGCAAGAAGTCTAAATATGCTCAGTCTCATTTTCTCCAGTGCTTTGCAACCATCAAAATCTAAAAATTCAATTACAGAAACAGAAATGGGGAATAAGCCCCCACCAACAGTTAGGTATGGCCTTATTCACTACTAATTTTCTTAATTTTCAAAAAAATAAGTTGGAATCCCAGTTTCAGAAGCATTGGGGACTACAGGAGCAGAGACCTAAGATATGGGTAAGATGGAAGGATCCCGTTATGGGGCAATGGAAAGGACCAGATCTATTGCTAACCATGGGTCAAGGTTTTGTGTGTGTACCCTACAGGATATTCAAACCCCATATGGGTGCCTGCGAAAAACCTTAAGTGGGTAGGCCAGGATCCGACTGACTAGCATGATGGTCCATGGACAATAGTTCATGAGACAAAATTCCTCTCTTTATTTATATCCATCTGAGGTGAAGGACCCAGTTCCTTGGCTTCATTGCCAGTCAGCCTCTTTGACAACTGGCTGATTGGCTAAAAGGTACATGGTCCCAGAAGTATTTCAACTTGTCCTACGCCATGACTTGCTTAGTTTCTCTTGATAATGCTTATCTTTAAGTGTCTTTACCAGATAATTTGGTGACAGAGGACCCTTGGAACTGCCACGGCCCACCTCCTCATGATTACAGATTCCCCCAGGACTCCCTCCGGTTGCCCATGCTTGGCTATCTGAGTTAGGTAGAGACTAAGACTGTCACAGGCTGGCATTACCCACACAGCTGCCCTTAATCATGACACATTTTTAGCCAAAGACGGGTAAGATGTCCCATGACAAGTACTCCTAAGACAGAACATGCACATGGCCAGGTATATGATCCAATGATGGGCAAGGCTTGATCAGAGGTGACACAACCTAAGACAGGCAAAAATGCATAAGATTAGAGGAAGGATATAGCCATCTCTCCTCAGGGAGCCACCTATAAGGTCTGTAACCTGTGAAATAAAGTCAGTCTGGCCTAAAAATAAAAATAAAAAGGGGGATATGTGGGGACCTAAAGGCCCCACCTTGCATAGGTCCAAGAGGACATTACTGGGGGCACAGCCTGTCTTGCTTTGAAAGTCTGAAGAATACTTCTGCACTGCTGAGTCAGCGTATGACCATCCTTAAGATACAGTGGGGGAGGGGGGAGTTCCAGGTGCCTTTGTAAGCTTTGTAACAATTGCAATAAATGAGTCTCTGCCTGACTAGACTCCCCATTGCACCTAAGTGTCCCTGGGTATTGAGGGCGGCATGGGCTGGTGAACAGCGTGCTTACTCATCCCCAATCATCACCTCCCCGGGGGTCGCTGGTTCAAACCCCTGGCACCTATCTCTCTCTCTCTCTCTCTCTCTCTCTCTCTCTCTCTCTCATGTCTGTATGTACAGTATAAGTTAAAGAAATAGATAGTATATTCTCCACTACCATGACATTCTACCCAAGTGCAGGAAGTCAAGATAACATAGAATGAGCCCTCTGAAACTATGAGCTGAACCAATTCATTCCCTCTTAAATGCTTTCCATGACGTATTTTGTCATAAATACCCAAAATTAACTACTGCTGGAAGGTGATACCAGAGTGGTAGCTCCTTGCTGTGACAACTTGAGATTGTTCAGCGGTCTTCAAATTAGTTTGAAGAAGGAGCATATGGAAGTTTGTAGAAGTGGGCTGAAGAAAGCCTAGAGTGCTATACCCAGAATGTAATGTGTGATTCTGTTGTGAATTCAGAAGACCTGAATGCCAACAGGAATGAGGTTTCATATCCGAATGAAGGCCTTGTTGGGAACTGGCCTAGAAGCAATGTGTGTTGCATTCTGGAAAATAATTTCTCTACATTTCATCTGGGTCCTAAATCTTTGAGTGAACTGAATTTAAAAGTAATGGAATAATGGATTTAGTAGAAGAAATTTCAGAATGGCATAGCATTCATGCCGGAGTATGTCTAGCACTAGTTTCTTTATACCAGGTTTACAGTGAAAATCATCAGCAACAAGAAGAGTGCAAAGATTTGAACACTGTGGAATTCACCTAAAAAATCATAATTAAAACTTCTGACAAGAAAATGTGGTTGTTAAAGTGATTATGTCACTATAAAGTTAATAAAGTACTCTGTCAGGATGACAGAAATGTTTCCCTGTGAACATAAAAGGAATTGGCAGGATCCTACCCATTCAAGGATTAAATCTTTGAAAGTCTTTAAAAAATTATGATTTTCATAGAAAACAATTTGATGGTAATTAGATCCTTCTTCAATTCACACTTTCCCTTATTTCCCCATGTCCAATTTAATATAC
>NW_008355273.1:1237129-1245508 GCF_000622305.1 Nannospalax galili
ATATTTACTTATAAGTAATCTTGTTAGTGAAATTCTTATTTTCCCATACTCCATTATCCTCTTTTAAAATAAAATAGGACTGTACTAATTTTCATGATAGCTACTATGTCAAGATATCCCCTCTTGAACTGGAGAGATGACTCACCAATGTTCAATTTCTAGCACCCACATGGTGGTCAACAACCATCTGAAACACCAGCTCCAGAGGATCTGACATCCTCTTCTGACTTCTGCAGGCACTGAACAACATGCAAGCAGGCAAACCACTCATACACATAAAACAATAAATAAAGCAAAATCATCTCCATTAATTTATACATTACTCCCCAGCTGATTCAAGTTCTCGATTACATGTTTATTAATATAAACCACTACTTGTAAATAAATAGTCCAAGCTTTTATTGAATGAAAACAATGAATAACAAGGGTTTTTAGTTCTTTAATCAGGTTAATATGTGAAAATTCCAATCTGTTAAGATAATGATTCTATGAAAAATTTATGAAAAATTTATTGAGTCTATTCTGTTTTACTGTAACAAAGTATATTCTGTTATTAACGCCTGGACCTTTTCAATTGAGCATAAGGTGCAAGTTCATTAGGAATACAGACTCAGGTACAATTATTACTGTAGAAAAAAACTCAGCAGCCAGGTGCAATATAATTATGTAAATTTCCAATAGGAACTCCAAAGCATCCATTTCTGGAATCAATAACCTAAATCAGTTATATAAGGTGTTAGTCCTTTTTAGAGTTTTTGGTATTATCTGTATTTTTATTATTTAAGAACTTTATGCCTTTAGGTATTTTGCTTCATTAATTCAGTATTAGCTTTCTATTCTAATAAGAGAAGAATCTTTAATTTTATGCATTTTATAAATACCTTTTCATAACAATGTCACTGTTGAAGTAAACATCTTTCTCAAAAATTAGGAAAAAATAGTATTATTTTGTCATTCAAACTTCTATGTTCAGAAAACTCTGAGGCAAATATTGATTTCATAGTGTGCAATCTGCTTCCTGGTGCAACTTATTTTCAGTGCCTTTTCATAAGGAGAGTGCATGTTAGTTCATTCTGCTTAGTTAGGTTTTTTTTTCAAATGTGTCAAAGGACCACTTCATTACTAATGATTTGTGTCCCTACTAAAATGCATTCATGCTTAGAATATTGCTATAATGTATTGACAGAGGATGTTAGTGCTGCCAGTATGCTAATTGAAACTCTTTATACCACAGTTAAGTGAAACAAAATCGAATAAATCCAGCATAGTAATCTGACCAATAAAATTCCCATTCTATTGCTGGCCTTAAAATTCATGATATAAATAAAACATAGCACAAATTAGGATATTATTTGCATAACTCACAAAAAGGAAATTTTCACTGAATAATTTTATACCATCTTTGGTAATTTAAAAGATATTGTTACTGAGATCAATACTTAGGTTAAAATATGAAGAAAGGGGAATGTCAAGGTTTTGAATTAAACTATTCATAATAAATAAGGTCAAATGAAGACCATATGTATATTGAATAAATTATTTATTTGAATATATGCAGTTGTGGTGAATGAGATAGATAAGTAAAATGTATAAAATATTTTCACAGAATTAAGTTAGAGTAAAAATATACAGTCATATCAGTAAATAACTAAAATTTAACATGGTCAGAACTGTAATGGGGGGATCTAAGGAATCAGAGTGAAACACTCACTCAAGTCAGGAGGGACAATAGAAACAGAGACGGTGAGACATGATGCCAAGAAAGGTCCAGCCTCTAAAGAAAAACCTATGGTAACTCAGTAGTGGAGAAACAGGGAGGAAGAAAATAATGTCAACAGAAGAAAGAGCACATAGAAAGATGGAAATCTTTGTGCATTCAAGGACCTGGTGAAGAGAAAGACAGTGAATGCTAACATCAGGGCACAGGTTGAAAATATTGAGACTTTAGATATGAATCAGAATGAGACTAATGTGAATGGATTATTTTACTTTTGATATTTTTCAGAGAAGGAAATAGAAGAGCAAATATTATTTAGCTATAATATTTTTTTATTTCATCCAAAATGATAAGGTTTATAAGAAAATGTGCTAATGTTAAGTGTCCTAGTTTGCTTATTGTTGCTGTGAAAAAACACTGAACAAAACAACTTGAAGAGGGAAGAGTTTTATTTTAGCTTGTGGGTTACGGTTCATCTTTGATGGAAGTCAAGGCAGGAACTGAAGGCAGCAACCTTGAAGCAGACCCTTAAGCATAGGCCACAGAGAATTGATGCCTACTGGCTTGTTTCCCTGGCTTGCTCTACTACGTTCTTTTTCCTCTTTTTAAAATGACATTTGTGCCATTGCAATACATCTTAATCATATTTATATCCTTTCTGCTCTCTGAACCTCCCCCATAGCGCTCCTGAAAGATTTCATGCATTCCATCCAATATGTTTAAGGCCAATCAAATCAAATTTGTCTCCCCAGATGTCCAACGGTGTGCGTTTATCCCCTAGAGCCTGGTCAACCTATCTAGCATCAGGCCCTTAAAGAATACCAACTTTCCCTTACCTAGCAGTGATTAGTTGCTAATAGTTCCTCAGGTAAAGCTGGGGCTTTTTACCTATTTCCCCACTTATACACTGGATTTCTGTCTGGTTTGAGTTGGTATTGGTCTTGTGCACACTGCCATGATTACTGCAATTTCTTTTTAAAAAAATATTTTATTATTTTTATTTGTATGAGCGTTATGCCTGCATGTAGGTAAGTGCATCTGTGTCATGCAATGCCTGCGGAGGACAGAAGAGCCTGTCGGATCCCGTGGAACTGGAGTTACAGACAGTTGTTAGATGCCATGTGGGTGCTGGGATTCAAACCAGGGTCTTCTGCAAGAACAGTCAGTGTTCTTAACCACTGAGCCATCACTCCAGCCCCAGTTATTGCAATTTCATATGAACAAGTTCACAGTCTCCTGGAAAACTCTTTTTTCCTTGTGTCATCCACTACCCTGGCTCTTACAATCTGCCTGAAAGGCAGAGTTTTAATAGAGGAGTCTTATCCAGGCACACATAGTCTTCAGTGTCTTATTTTCTACATTTTGGCCTGTGTTGCCTTTCTGTGTGGATAACCATCTGTTGCCTGAGGAAGCTTCACTGGTGAGAGTTGAGAGACACATTGATATTTTCTCTGATCCCTGATACTTTCCCTGAGCCTTAGGTATAGAGAATACATTGTAAATTTGTCACTTAGGATTGGGCATCTCTCAAATACTTATTATCTGTGTTTGACCACTTGTAGAACTCTGTAATAGTTTTCCTCTGATGTAAAATGATGGTATTTGATGAGTGGTGAGAGGTATATTTGTTTGTAAATATAAGGATATATATTTAGTATATAGTAATAAATTATATTTGCCTAGGGATGTGACAGATGTAGGTTTTTCTCTAGGATCTATGAATTCTCTAGCCATATGTATACTTGACTATGTTTGCAGTACCATACATGAGTTCCCTCTGATTGAATCGGTCTTATATCCAATTAGATAGCTCCTGATTACCCCCAAGATAAAAGTGTCATCACTGCTTCATCAATAGAGATAATTTGCTTTGCCCATCATTGTTGTGGTTATTGGGCTCTATAGCTGTGTTGGACCATTGATTGATTTTGTCCCTTAGCAGCTTGCATAGTATCCTGTAATAACATGAGAGCTAGTCTTCAGGGAGGACGTTTTCAGTTTAGTGATAGGTCCATTACTTCAAGCTCTTTGTCTAAACTATGTCATATCTTCAGCAATAGAGTCTTACCTTCAAGTTTTGTGATGAAACTAAGGATTGGCAATAGCCTATGTTATTTTGGGAGTCTCTTGGACTATCCTGACCAACAAATCAAAGGGAGATTTCTGCTGCCTTGTACTTTGTTTCTTCATAAATAACCTTTAGCAATATACAGGCACTCATGTACATGACTGAATGTAGGATATTTTTAGTGGAGTTTTGAACTAATACATTTCCTTCTGGTTTTTCACACTACCTAAGCATTATTTATCTCTTATACATCCAAGGCCCACTTGCCTATGTGACCCTCCATGTCAATTATCAATTAATAAAATGGTCTGTGGGCATACCCACAGGGCAATCTGATAGAGGAAATTCCCCAGCTGGCATTCCCTCTTACTATGTATGTCTACGTTTGTGACAAGTTGAATAAAACTAATTAGGATTGTAAGTGACTCATAGAAATTAAGCTGAAAAGATGAGAACTGAATGAAGCTAGTTAAAAATGATTATGCTAAAAAGCAACACTGGGGATTAACCTCTAAGGAACTATTGCACTGGAACATTCAAATTAGTTTGCTAAATTCCAAGATAAAAAAGTATGGCTTCATTCATTTAATAGAGATAAAGATCTCTCTCCCTAGCACTTAGCAACAAGAGGCATATAGAAATATTAAGACATATAAATTGTATTCCTCTATCTTGTAGATAAGGGGAAACAGAAGTGGTAAGGTTCCAGACTGGAGAAAGAATAAATAGCTCGAGATAATCTTTTGTGCCATTTCCTATATAATCATTGATTGAATTGCAGACAGAGCACAACACACTGATCAGAATTCTAAGTCTTCTGTGATGATTAGCTTTGCATCACTATAAAAATTAAATGAGATAACTGACTTATGAGTAGAAAAGGTTTCACATGTCACAAAATGTTAGAGGTTTCAAAACACAGTCATTTGTCCATGTTGCTACTGAGTCTGTGGGAGAGCAGAGCAATGTGATGGGCACTGGTGGCAGATCACAACTTTTTGTCTTTTGGCCAGGAATCCAGAGAGAGAAAGACAGAACTACTCAGGTCCCATCATGGTGGCTGACAGAACAATTCCTGCTTCAGAGTTCCCATGAGTCAC
Organism: Nannospalax galili; assembly: GCF_000622305.1. NCBI lineage: Eukaryota > Metazoa > Chordata > Mammalia > Rodentia > Spalacidae > Nannospalax > Nannospalax galili. The sequence continues at coordinate 1,242,015 of NW_008355273.1, forward strand.
CTCATTTTAATATTTCAACAACCTTCCAATAGTACTGCCCAGGCATCCTGTTTAGTGTATGAGAACCTGTGGGTGATGTCTAAAGCATAAGCTCTCAAATCTGAGCATGAAGCTGAGCTCATGCAATGTCTCATGTGCGTTCACTGATATTTTCACACTATTCTCCAGTGATGTATCCATTATAACTGATCATTTGACTTTTTCCATTGTTATACATTGCCTTATTTTGATTATTGCTCTGCCTAGAACACTCAGAATGATATTAAATGACACTAGAGTTAGAATTTGTGCTCTTCCTAAAATTAACACAACTAGGCAGGCAAGAGGTGTAAAAGCATTTGCCACCAAAACAAGAAAACCAGAATTAGACCCCCATAAACCAATCTAGAATGAAATAACCAGTTCCTGGAGATTGTCCTGTGAACTCCACATGCATCCTTGGTGTGACTGCACCTTAAATAACTCACATGCATGCGAGCACTTGCATGCATGTGCACACACATACACACACACACAAATAAATTTTTAAAAGTTTAAATTGTTAAAGTTAATATGATTGTGCCCAGTTTATTTTGGAGACAGGTACTATCCACTGAAATCTAATAGATATTTTAAAATCGCTTTTGGTCTCTCTAATGTTGCTAAGTTTCTAAAAGTTGTTTAGAAATGCTTGTTGATATTTTATTGTATTTTTTAAATTTCATACAATATAGTTTGGGAACCCCAAAATGAAAAATATCTATAATTTCTTATCTATATATACATTTGTTTATTTCACCTATCTATTAATTTAATAAACATTCTCTGAATATTTATATTATTTCATCCTCTTAGGTACTTTCAATACAGCAATTGAGCAAAAGGAATCCCTTGTCCTCATGGAGCTTATTTTCTAGAGGATGCAGGTAGAGCAGAAGCAAACAAATGAATAATATTTTAGGTAGTCAAAAGTTGTTTTAAAAAAATAAATGTGGGATGATGGAAGAGAGGTTCTTTTATTTGTGAGGGGTCAGGGAAATTCTTCCTCCTAGAATGACAAACAAGCAGAAAACATAATGAAATCCAAGAGTATATCAATTATATAGGCAGTAGAAGATTTCAGATGCTGAAAATGGCAAGTGAGGGCCCCCTGCAGTGAGAGCATGTTCAGCAAGTCTTAAGGTCGCCAAGTTGTTAGTCACAGAATTGAAATACTACTTACAACTTTGTGGATGGTTAAGATAGAAGCAAGCTTGATATTTATGCATCTGGAATTTGGTTTATGGTGTATGTTTAATATGCCTATTAGCTGCTCAAGTATAGGTGACTGTAATGGTTAGTCATCACTCTCAACCTGAATGGATTTGTAATCACCTAGGTTACATACCCTCTGGACATGTCTGTTTGCAGGTGTACTGACTAGTTTAACTGGGGACAGAAGCTTCACCTCGAATGTGGGCAGATGGAATAAAAGGAGAAAGCCAGCGGGGCAGCAGCACTCATCTTTCTCTGCTTCCTGACCAGCTGCCTCATGTTGCTGCCGCCACCAAAAAGCTGCTCTTGTCACATGCTTTCTTTGCCATGATGGGCTGTACCTTCAAATTATGAGCCACATTAAGCCTCTTTCCTTAAGTTACTTTTGTCAGATGTACCACCAAAGAAACAGGAAAAGTAACTAACAGAAAGGTCAATAGGCCATTGGATGAATGTGTGTGTAGTGTATGGGAGATGTCCGATCTAGAGATGAAACTGAGAAGTTGATATAATGATGACATTTGAGGATAGGAAACTGAATGAGATCACAATGGAACAGCTGAAGGTAGCAAAACGGCTTCAAGATGATTCTGAGGTGCTCAATGTTAAATATTAGAATTAATGAGAAGGAAAAAAATGATTTGAAATAGTTACTTAGGAGTTTTCCCAAAACGAAGCCAGTTTTAAGTTAGTTAGAGAAAGCCATGAGACTACAGAGATGAGTTCAGAGTTTTGCATGGCATCATGGAAATAAAACATCAGGAATGAAGTCTGAGGTTGGACAGGAAGAGAAAAAGAAATAAAAATCATTCTAGGCTTGTTTTTATTCTATAGATTAATGCATGTCTGAACTCTCACCAGAGAAGTTTTCTTATGCAATAGATGATGATTAACGCAGAAACCCACAACTGGTCAATATGCAGAGAACAAGAGGCTGAAGAGTGCTTATCCCTAAATTGAAACCCCACTTCAAACTTCTGCCTCTCAAGGCTCAGGAATCATTGCAGAAGAGGGGAGGAAATATCGTTAAGAGCCAGAGGTTTTGGATGACCACAAGGAAACCATGTTTTTCAGATACTTGGTCACTACTCTGAACTCACAACAATGTTGACAGCATACAAAAGTCCCATACAAACTCAAACCAGAAAATTTCCTAGCATGGACATGAGAAAATGCATAGCAAAATACAACCTTACCTAAGGAAATTGCTGCAACAGATGGCTGCCTGAGGGGCACAGACATTCTCTTTCAAGTGTGGAACTCCCGACAGGATCACCAGGCTCCAGCGGATGGACCCACACTGAAGAACATTTGGAAACACATAATAGACTCACTAGGCTTTATCATACATATAGAGTACATTAAATTGGGTTGGGCACAATATGGGGAGATGTGGATAGAGGAAGAGCTCTGAATAACATCAAATTATACTACATAAAATCACAAAAATTTATTAAAAAAAGAAAAAAAAGAAATGTTTGCTAATATTTTACAAATTTTCTCACATTTTGTGGTAATTATCCTTATTTTTACACAACAGTTTTTTCAAAAAGTAAAATAATTCAACAAATTTCCAATTATTCAACAGTCTTTATGTTTGAAGAATGACCCTAATTTTTAGGAATGTGTCATTTTAACACATTTTTAATTTATTTTTACCAATATTTTAGAATTTGTACTAAATTTGTTAAACTGACATGAAACATGAATTGCAAATCTTCCATAGTTTTTTACACTTTAGAAGATTTAAATCATAAATTATTTGGTTCTTTAAAATCTGAAAGTTAGTGTTGGTTTTATTTTTTAATGTTCTTTAATGCAATTATCAGTTCTTCCCTGTTTATGAGCTGTGCATACAGTTACATGTATATTTTCATTTATATTTCTTACAAATACTGTTTTAGATTTTTAAACACATTAACAATAATGTTGAAAGTAATTATATCACTTTGGAATCATTCAAAAATCCATATTTATTCTTTCACTTCAATTATTTTCTTTTAAGAAAAGTTTTTCTTCAATTCTTTATTACTTTATACACGGACATTGCATTTCCATGCCCCCAGTCACCACTCTAACTCCTTCCACTTTCCTCTACTCCCTCCCAATGTCTTTTCCTCTTCTTTGATTATTTTTCTTTCTTATTTATAATATTCATTCTTTTGATTTTGTTTTGGTTTTTCTCTTAATTACAACTTGTAGATCTGTGTGGACAGTATTCTTTTCTATTAAAGTCTTAAGTTTCGTGTGTGTATATATTG
>NW_008355273.1:1245590-1254100 GCF_000622305.1 Nannospalax galili
TCAATTTACTTGTACAAATGATTGAGTATCTAAGGTACAGAACATTTTCTAAGTTATAATACTGACTAAATTCTATAAAGCAAATCAGTGTTCATATTGTAATCATTTTCTAAGTAGAATACAAATGCAGTTTGTTTTCCCTTTTAACCCATGATTTTAGGAACCATCCTACATTATCCAAGATTTTAGTATTTGAAAGCTATTAATTTCTGTTCTTTATACCTTGGATGTTCCTAGATCTCTATACTATTACTTTGAATTTTAATGTGAATTTCCATGTATCCTGAACAGTAGGACAACTTTATAAATGTTTCAGAGACAGTAGGGAGAATGTAACACTGGATCACATCATAAAATTAGTAAATAACTATGAAAACACTAATATCTTTTAGCCTGTTGTGATCCTCTGAATATGTTGTTTAAAACAGCTTTATGATTGTAGAATAGTTACTTATGCCAGAGAAACTTGAAGACATTAAGCTATTGAAATCAAAATGAAGAAAAACAGTTTTAATAAGTTTGCATTAATCATTATATTTCAGGAAAATCTCATGTTAACAAAATTGTGCCTATAACAATCATTAAGATTTGTTGAGTACATTTTTCATGCTAAACATAGACTAATGTGATTCACAAGCATTTAATCTATTACATGCCAATGAAATGTGCATTATTTTAGTTTTGTTTGAAAGATGAAAGAAATGAGGCACAGAAATTAAGCATAGATGTCTATTGGTCTTAAAAATAGCTTAATGGCCATATCGTGCATTGTCTTATGCTAAAGTAGTGAATTACACAGAAACAAGAGAAATAGGGGAAATAAAAGATGCTATTATAATTTTTGGAAAGCTGCCTAAATATGGTTTTTTGATTCAGACACTAATACATAAAACATTTATTGAATGCTTGTTATAACCCAACTTTGTGATACACATCAGAGATAAAAATTGATATGAGAGCATTTCCACCACCTTACATATTACAGAGCAAATGTGACATCAAATCTTTTGCATGCTGTTGGAGTATCAGAGCACCATGTAAATTCTCTTTTTCTCTGTCATTGTTGCTTAAATTTAATAAATGTGATGAGTGGGGATTTGGATTAAGAGACTGGAAATATAATAGCAAAATTAATCTGTTTCCATTACTTGGTTAAATATTAGACAAATTTAATTTATCTTTTTACCTGTTTTGTTCATCATCTCTTTCTGTCTAACAAAAGGAGAGATACACATATATCTTGACTTCCTGTTAAGTAGTTTTGGGGTTGGATAATCAGTAACTTCAAATAGGTAAAGACTGAGGGGAGTTACATCCTTCTAATCCAATGTTTCCTCTCCTTTCAATTTGAATTTCTATTCTCAACACTATGGATAATTTAAGAAACAGTTTCTGCTCTCTATTCTCTCTGTACTGTGTGCAAGTGGGTACAGATTCCCCATCCTGAGAAAGTATAGACTAGAAACTTAATAGCATTAAACTAAATATATAAACCTGATTTTTCCCCTAACTGTGGGTAACTGCCAGTGTCTTCTTAGACAGTAGGCAGATGCATTCCAAAGTTGCTATGCATCTGTCAACACTCTGTAGTAACTTTTCACAGAATGAAGCACATTGGACCACACAATGATACAGGAAAAGAGAATTTACTGGTGCTCTGAGACTCCAACAGCACGCAAAAGTTTTGTACTTTGAAGATGTGAATGAGGTAGCTCATTTACAGTCTCTCTGAGCACACATTGTTCTTCAACATCTGCCATTAATCCAAAGAAGACCATTTTGTAACAGTGGTATGCTAATAACAAATTTAAAACAAAGCATTGGTAGAAACACCAAAAAAAAAAAGCATTTGAAATTTTCATACAACCATATTTGGATGGTAGATTTCGATGTTCTTTAAAGGGTGAGATACCCTTGACTATAGTTACTTAAATTGTGGCACACATGCAAGTAAATTATCATATAAATGATCTCACTGGAAGAGAAACAGTTTAATCAGTTTCTTGCCATTTGGGGCATGCAGTTGACTGCAATAGTTGTTCATGCAATTTGAAAGGAGATAGACTTTCTTGCTTTATGATTACAAAGATTATATCACCGCATTCAGGCAGGAGAAATAGAAGAAATGACAAGTATCTCTGCTTTCTTGATTAATGATAAGATCTTTTTTTAAGAAAAATATAATTTATAATGACTAAACTGGAAAAATATTGAAACTAGAACTCTCCATCTTTAAACATACTCAAAACTAAGGACACAAACTGAGGAATGAAAATAAATGTTAGGAACAAGCAGTAAATTACATCTCTATGCAAATGTCCATGCTAAAATGTACATTCCACTTGCTGCACTATAAAGAAATGCAGCTATACGCTAGCAAGAATCACTTACTGAGGAAAAATGATAGCAAGATATTCAAAGTTTTATATGGCAAATGGTTTTATATTATTCATTAATTTGCTATTGCTGTTTTTTATAGGTTGGAATCTTTTCAACAAATATAGTCATGTAATCACACTGTTCATTGTCTTCCTGTGATTTTGAAAATGCTGGTGATATTGAGGTATGCAGAAATTTAAGATTTATGTTTTCAGTAAAAATCTACTTACATCTTAAAGAATTTTAAATGCATTTATAAGTATTCAGTTTTTTTCTCTATGTGGCCTTCAATAAACTGATACATTAAAACATATTATTATATATAGAAATACCTTCAAGATAAAATTATATAGTTACAAATATATATCACATATATGTACAAGTATATCATCTCAAATCAATAAAGAGTGTGTATATTCTTTTTTTTAATGAACAAATTTGAATCTGGAAAAATAGCAATCATAGTATCCAAATAAAAAGCACAAAAATTACATGCATGCTTTTACAGCACAATGACTGAAGATTGAAATATACAAGTTACAAAGAATGCAGATCTAAGACAAGATAGGGTAAAAAAAAAATACCATGTGACTGCATTAACCACTTACTATTGGCTAATGATGGAGTACTTAATGAGAGTGTGTATATTCTTTTTTCTTAATTTCCACACAATATACCTAAAAATACAACAAATTTTAAAAATTTTTATTGATCTTTTGTACATTTCATATAACAGTTCTTAATCAAATGTAGACCCCTTCCCCATTCATGCTCCTCCACACCTCCCCACCAAACCTCATATATTCCACCATACACGTTGAGTCCCATCCAGTCAAGTATTTGTACCCAGATGCCCTTCAGGCAAAGTCATTCCCTGGAGCCTAGTCAGCCTATCTACTTTCCCTCACCCAGTAGTAATCTGTTTCTAACAGTTCCCAGACTAGGGCTGGTCCACCACCCATTTCCCTTGATCCATTCTGGGCCTTTGTCAGATTGAGTTGGCATAGGTTCTATGTTCAGTGCCACCATTGCAGCAAGTTCACATGTGCAAGCTTCCAGTATCCTGAAAGCCTCTGCTTCCTTGTGTTCATTAACCAACCCTGGATCTTACAATTTTTCCACCCTCTCTCCACAATGTGTGAGGTTTTACATAGGAGTCCAATCCAGGGATACACACTCTTCAGTCTTTTATTCTTTAAAACTTGTACAGTTGTGGCCTTTGTGTATATCACACTCTGTTGTATAAGGAATCTTCACTGGTGAGAGTTGAGAGATAGACTAGTTTTCTCTCTAACCACCCTGCATTCTGTTATGTTCCATGACTTTTAGATGTAGAGGTCCAACTCTAGGTATCTTACCTAAGATCGGGCATCTCTCAGAGGTAGATTCTCTGTGTATGACCAGTTGTGGGATTCTACAGTTACAAAAAGAAGCTTCTTTGTATACAGTACTCTTGTCTATAATATTAATGTTTACAATTTAGCATATGATAAGAAATTACATTTGTCTAGAGATATGATGGAGACATGGTTTTCCCTAGGATCTATGACCTCACTTGTCATGTGTATTTGTCTGTGTTTACAGTGCAATCCTTGTGTCCACTCCCACTGAGAGAGATTTAAGTCCAGTTAGATAGCTGTTGATTACCTCCCTGATAACAGTGCCACTACTGCACCAATAGAGATTGGCTGCAGTGCCAGTCTTTATGGTTATTGAGTTTTAGGGATGAATTGGACCATTGATTAATTTTCTCCTTTAGGAGCTTTCATAGTATCCTCTATAAATATGAGAGCTAAACTTCAAGAAAAGGCTTCCAAGTCAGTTCCTGACCCATTGCTTCAAGCCCTGTGTCTGAAATATATCCTGTCCTCAGCAGTCATAGGGTCTTACCTTCCAGTTCTGGGGAACAACCAAGAGCTCTGGCAATAGCTTGTGTGTTTGAGATACTCATGGACTACTCTGACCAGCCATCTTAAAGGAGGTCTCTCGTGTCTGGAACTGTGTTCCTTGCCATACAGCCCCAGGTATACATATGCACTAATGTTCAGACACTGTATGCGCATTTCTCAGGGAGTTACAGAAGCAACACATTTCCCTCTGGTTTCCCTAGTCCCCCAATATCCGCTCATTTCTAATCTCTCTTCCCTGCCGTGTGATCTAACTTCTCCCTCCCCAGTCCAAGTGCCCCCATTATCCCATCCCTCCCCCAAATAACAACCACCTCGCAGCAATCCCCCCTCCTCAGTTCACTCCTCCCCTACCATGGCCCCCTATATGTTCTTCCCTTCTCACCTAGCAGCCACACATCCCCATGCCCCCCCACCTCATAATATCTGTTCCCTATTATCTTTCATTTCCTTTAGCTTCGTGTTTCATATCTATATTTCTAGCTCCTGCTGTTACATCAGGATATATACTTACATATAAGAGATTGGTGCTATGATTCACAAATGAGGGAGAACATATGTCGCTTGCTTTTCTGACTTTGTGTTACTTCACTTAGTATAACAGTCTCTAGTTCGATCCATTTACCTGCAAATTTCATCTTTTCCTAATGCTGAGTAGAACTCCATTGTGTAAATGTACAACATTTTCATTATCCATTTGTCAGTTGAGGAACTTCTAGGATGTTTCCATTTCTTAGGTATTGTGAAGAGAGCAGCAACAAACATGGATGAAGTCCTTTGGGCATATGCCAAGGAGTGGTATAACTGGATCACATAGTAGATTAATCTTTAGTTTTTTGAGAGCTCTCCACACTACTTTCCATAGTGGTTGCACAAGTTTGCATTCCCACCACCAGTAAATGAGCATTCTCCTTTCTCCACATCCTTGCCAGCATTTGCTGTCTTTTATTCTCTTGATCTTAGCCAGTCTGACTGTGGTAAGATGGAATCTTGAAGTGGTTTCATCTGCATTTTATTAACTACTAAGGATGTTGAACACTTTTTAACATGTTTCTTAACCATTTTTTATTTTGTCTTTTGTGAACTCTCTGTTCAGCTCTCCAGCCCATCTTTTTATTGGGTCATTTATTTTCATGTTTCATTGTTCTTTGAGTTCTTTGTATATTCCTGATGGCAATCCTCTATCAGATGAATAGCTGGTAAAGGTTTTCTCCCACTCTGTGAGTTTCCTTTTCACTTCCTTCGTTGTTTCATTTACTGTACAAAAACTATGTAGCTTAATGAGGTCCCACTTGTTCATTGTTGACCTTAATCCCTGAGCAGCTGATGTCAGATTTAGTAAGTACTTTTCTATGCCTATGTCTTGGAGGGCATTGCCTATGTTTTCTTCTAGCATTTCAGAGTTCCAAGTTTTATCCAAGTTTTATACTGGGTCTTTGATCCATTTGGAGTTGATTTTTGTACAGGGTGAAAGTTAAAGGTCAAATTTCATTCTTCTAGAGGTGGAGGTCCAGTTTTGCCAACACCATTTGTTGAAGATGCTTTCTTTCCTCCATTGTGTGTTCTTGGGTCCTTTGTCAGATATCAATTCCATGTACTCATGTTTGGATCTTCTATTGTTTTCCATGATAGTTTTCTGTGCCTACTTTTGTGCCTGATCCATGTGGCTTTTATGGATATAGCTCTGTAATATAATCTGAGATCTGTTATGGTGATCCCCACCTCAGCATTGTTCTTTTTCTCCCCCAAGTTTGTTTTGGCTATATTGCTTTTGGTAAGACAGTCATCTTCACGATATTAATTCTACCAATCCTTGAGCATGGAAGGTCTTTTTCATATAATAAATTTTGACAGAGTAGCTGAATTTAACACTTAACTGGATAGAATTTTTTCTAAAGAAATTACCATAGCATCTACAATAAGGTATAGTTTGTAGCAGGGTTTTAATAGACTTCTCTGTGTATTGAATAAAGTGGTTCCATTTTCCCTGTGTACATAGTATTAAATCAGGAAACTGTTTATGCATGTGCATAATGCTAAGCGCATATTAAGAGTCTATGTTGGCTAAAATGATTCACTTTTGTCCTTGCTATATAAACTGAAGTATAACTGAAGATAAAGTACTGTATACGTAGAGAAATGCTAGTATATTTAAAATGTTACCATTACAGAGGTTGATTAAAATGTATAAAAAAGTTCTACATAGATTAGGAACTGATGCTTCATAGGCATGAAGAACTTTAGTGTAGGGTGCTACTACTTTGTTTGGAATAATCACAAAAGCAGAAAACATCTTTCTAAAATGATCTGTTGCTATAGAGTAGATTAACTTGAGTTCTCTCCCCTTCCCTGCTGGTTTGCTTTTATTCAAGAGTTCTTGAGTGTGTTTTCATGTTTTCTGACATTGTACTTAACTGTGCATATTATTTTACTGGGGTTGCCCTAACAAAACACCACAAAATGAGTAGTTAAGAAGGAACACTCTATACCTTTGGAATCTTAAAATAAGGAAAAAAAAGTTTTCAATGTTTGTTTCATGTGAGGACTATGGGAGGGCATTGCTCCTGTGCGGTTCTGCCCATTTCTTGAGTCATTTGTGATGTTATCTTCCTTTGCTCACATGCTTTTTCTTCTCTGTGAATCTCTTTCTCTGTCCACATTTAACCTTTTTATGAGAACACTGGTACCAAGCCTAACGTATGAAAATCTCAAGTGCTATTTTTCTTCTTTTATATCTCCAACATGGATACGACAACCACTGCGGTTGCTACTCATAGAAAAAGAACTAAGGAAGAAAAATAAGCTGGGACAGAGATACCCCTGCCATCATAGACTGAAACACAGTATACATCCTGGGTATACTAAACCCAGGATAGATACCACAGAACCATGTCTATCCTGCAGATGTGTTAATAGAAACATGTTGTCCTTTTAAGCTATTCATTATATAGAAACACAACCAATAGTTATCATATTTTGTATCACATACTATCTATGAAAAAAAATCACCTTTGCAATATTTTTCTAAGAGGTAAAATTGCTGACTGAATGGAACTTTGTTTAACACAGACAGTCCAGAGACCCACTTGGAAAAGATCTTTCTGAAAAAGGAGTTATCTCATCAATCAAGCACTTCCTGTGTGTGTATTGTAAATAATAAATGCATGCCACATGTGTAGCTGGAAGAATGCTGGGGAAAAAAACTATTGTCACACCAGGAAATATGGCTAAAATAACTTCTCTTTACCAGCTGAGTCCATTCCACTCAACAAAAACTGGGGGAACTGGAGATACAGACAGTTGTTAGCTGCTATATGGGTGCTGGGATTCAAACCCGGGTCTTCTGCAAATACAGTGTTCTTAACTGCTGAGCGATCTTTCCAGCCCCAGATTTCATGGATTTTATTTCAACATAATGAAAGCTATTTTTCTTATTTTCCCCTTATATTTATCTGGTATCTTTGAGGACATTTTATAAACAAAATTTATAAAACTAAGGTCAATGATTACAAAATATGAAGCAAGAGTTTTAAAAGAAATTTTATATGCCTAAAAATTTATGAAAAAGAGACAGATATGATTGATAGATTCATCAATGTCTTACTCCGCTATTACCCTAATGCTTGGTTTAATCTTTACTAAAAAATCAGCTTTTCTAAACAAGCATAGCAAATATTTCGCTACAATATACATGCAGTGCTAAACTCCCTTATTCCATTCTACTTAGCAGCATCCCAAATTGTGAAGTTAGAAGAATATATAATATTTAAGTTAAAAATTGCTGCAGTTTGGAGTTTATAAACAGAAAGAACTTTTATGGCCTAAATATACAGAACGTTATTCAGATGAAATGTGTACAAAGCACAAACTTGAGTATCGGCAACTCGAACTTTTGTAGGTGGTAAAGATAAGTTTACAGAAGAAAAGACTTAAAAATGTTAACTGTAACTTAAGGCATCAAACACCACAACATCATGTTCTCAATATGCTGAATGGGAATAAGAAGACATAGTATCACTGTACACAATGATATATTCTTCTCTTTGAAAGAAACTGGAGAAAATGTCAGATCCAATACAGTGAAATAATAGATTATTTTAAGTCCAGTATGAATTTTAGTCTAGACTCAAATTTATATTCATGTTATCAGTTTTGACAACTTGGATATATTTATTATTGTCAATTTTTGTTATTATATTTGATAATATGTGTATTAAGATACAG
>NW_008355273.1:1254443-1262992 GCF_000622305.1 Nannospalax galili
ATAAGTTTCTTTGAATATATCTTCATATACCTTAAATGTAACATTCCTTACATCTTATTTGTTTCAACTTGTTACATAATGACTTTATTTCTTAATGAATTTTATTTCCTAAATGCATGCACACAAGTCAATTCATTAGTTGATTTTCTAGGTTTTTTTCAGTTAGTACTGTATAGCTTAAATGTCTAATACTTTTTCAATTCCAATAGTTTATAGTTAATCCCAAATTTTTCTCCTCTCAATTTTCTTCTAGATGTTTATTCAGTTTAAGCTGCAATTCTTCTTATTCATCATTTCTAAAGTGACACCTATCACACATTATTTAAACATATCTTTCTGAGTCTACTTCTACTTAATAAGTTCTCAATCCTCCAAAGAAGAAAAAAAAACAACAAAAAGCCCCTAGAATTAGACACATATTTTATTTTAGCCCAAATTACCAAACTTTCCCTCTACAAACATAAGTGGACCATTAGTATCATTCCAGAAAGAGTATGCATATTTTGTTATACATAAGAAGCTTTTCTAGGCATCTGATCAAAATACAAGGATACTCCCACATAAGCTTTTGATGAATTATGATGTAAAGAAACAAATACATAGCCAAACTCGGATTATATTAACCGAACCATTATTACTTTACATATGTGACAATAAAAACATTACAAGTCTAGGTTGTCAGATGTTGTTTAAAGCATTCTCAGTCACTACCTAACCAATGTACCCTATAACCAATTCTATTGTGTCATGAGTTTCTGTCCTCAGCTATATATTATGATCAGAACTATCCTTTGCATCTGAAAAACTACCAATGCATTTTTGGCACAGAACTAAAAATCATCACTTCAGAATAGTTGTCTCAAACTAAATTTCCATAAACAATTTGAAAGTGTTCATGGTGACTGTAACAATTAACACTTTATTTTTAACATAAAATTTATTATGAGAGTAGGTCATAATTGCCCTCAAAACAGACATCAAATATAGAAGCTATATAATGTGGGATAGATTCATTAATTTCACATTATATGTATATTAAAATATTTCATCATATATATTCATTAACTATATCTCATTAACAAAAGAAAACATTTAAATAGTAAAATACACATGAAAACATGTAAGTAAACACATAAACAGAAACCTATCCCACATTCAAAATACAAAAAATGTCTCAAAGAGAAACAAAGTAATACAAAATCCTCTTCTGTAGTATTGGAGAGTCTTTTACGTCCTTTCATAACCCCTTCTCCAGTAAAAACAATCTCCAACATCAAAGACGTTTCAGTTACATAGATCTTCAGAAGGCACTGGAATAAGTTTTATGCTTTCTGAAAGCTTTCTAGAACTTCCCAACAAACTTACAGTGTGACAACCCAATGTCAATACCCTGTCCTTACCTAACTTATCAAGTCATCTTGGTCGATCCCTTTGCTTATCATCGTCTAACAAATGAGTCCTATCTTTTTTTTTCTTTCTCATCATAGGTGAAGTGACAACTTGGGTGGAGCTGTTCTTTGCATAATGGTTTTATTCCTTTGTCTCCTTTAGTTCCCATTAATGTGAGGTTCTTGCAAAACACATAAAAGCTCTCTGTTTCCTAAGTGTCAGCAAAGAGATGCCACATTTTATCCCAATGAATCAGAGACATTTAAAATTATACTTTTAGCTAACAACTCCAACCTCCTGAAAAAGGGCACTCATACTCATAGAAACTTTGCATTTTTAAACCTGTATTTCTATAAACACAGTTCAAGGAACCAGCATATTAAACAGAACATGTGTGGTTAACATCCATCACACAGAAAATTTATTTTATGAGGAGCATTTACACAGAATTTCCTTTATTTTATAGAGTGAATTATTGTTTAATTGTAGCATCACAGAAAAAAATGTTGCTTAGCTTTCCCTAATAGTTGTTATAGGTCTTAATATTTTCTCTACTGAACATTATTAACATTCCAAACTATCAGCAAATAAAAAACATGAACTTGTTAAAACACCAAGTAGGATGGGAAAGGCAATATGTTTAACAAATTTATATCTCATAGAAACTGATTTTGAAAAGCAAATCCCTTGGGCTATATCGTCATACATGGGCACACAGTCTGGCAAGATGTTCTCAAATTATACACAAATCAGCAAAATCAAAAGATTAGGATGTAAGATACTTGGTTTTATATAGGCAAAGATGTTTTATGTACCACAAGCCAAAAAAAAGAAGAAAGAAAGGACAGAGAAAAAGAGAAGAGAGGAGAGAAGTAGAGGAGAGAAAAAGAGAGAAAGAAAAAGAAAGAAAGAAAGAAAGAAAAAGAAAGAAAGAAAGAAAGAAAGAAAGAAAGAAAGAAAGAAAGAAAGAAAGAAAGAAAGAAAGAAAGTAAAACAGCTGAGTTTAACATTTACGAGGCGTTCAGTCCTTAATCTAGAACATTTACAATATTTAAAGCATAAATTAAATTTCTTGCATCTGGGCACATTATGGGGAGCTGGATTGAATCCTAATGTAACTTCTTGGGAACAAATGAATTCCCTAATCAACTAAATCAGCTAAATGCCTTTTTTTATAGATTTATCTTTGCTATTAGGGCAAAATAAGCATTTTTCAAGCAGTTTGTTATTTGTTGCTACCCATTTATATTTACTCCAACTCCTTACTCTTGCCTACACAGCATTCATGTAAGCATTGAAGAGTTTATAGGGGAAAACTTATCTTACAAATAATCTGCTGATATATGCACAAAGACAAATCTCAGCATCCACCCTAGATCCTCGGTTATTCACAAGCATCCTTGACAGGTAACATTGATTTGGTTACAAAAATGGATGAAGGAAAACCAGATCAAGCAGGGTAAGCTAGTTCAAGTCCTCTGGATTCTACAGCAAAAATGAAACAGTGTCTTCTTTCTCCTTACTTTTGAAATTACTTTATCATTCATAAAATTTGCATATATCATTTCTTTCTATTATCAATAACAATGCAAACCTAAGAAATATAAAAATATCAACTATTCAGTTTTCTATCATCAGACTCACAAGTAAAGAAACTATTTGTAAAATCAAATTAACTTTGCATGATGAGTCTTGATACTTTTCCCAGAAGACAGTAGTTTGATTAGTCCAGCTAGGGCTTCAAAATGGGACCATGACTCAAAAATAATAAAAATTCAAATGAATTACAACATTTTAACACTGATTATGGAAATATAAGTTGACTTTAGGGTGATTTTATAAATAAATGTTAGAATGTTATTTAGCATTTACAGATAAGATTCTAGTGTTAGTATGCCTTAGGAAAATGATTTTTAGTATGCACAGTCATAGGCCTTTGAACATATCCATGGAAGACATATGTAGGATGATTGATTCTAAACATATACATTAATATATATTAATTGATTCTAACACATAAAATACATAATAAATTAACATTATAATACAAGACAGATTTTACTAGACCTCCTTAACAGCTGTTTGTTGCCTCACACCAGCAATAAAACTGCATGTAATATTAAATGTTCTTATGGAGAAATATTATATCTAAAAATGTTACTTTTTTAAAACCAAAAACAATACCCAAGGAAGTGTTTTAATGAATCCCAACAGCACTCTGAAACTCCACTAAAGAATAATTGCATGTTGTAGAAATGTATTTAATAAGTCTAAAAGCTCCTAAAAGTATATGGCAAAGTAATAATATAAGTTACAAAGGACAAAAGATATACATATCTGTAGAAAAATGACTGAATACATATATGAAGATGTTAAATAGAAATTATCACTTATCCTTAATTTTTTTCAATTTTTTTGAAGAGTAACTTTTTCAGGTAGTTAGTCCCTGATTTGTCAATTTTAACTTGCACCTATAGCCAATATCTCTGAGACTCTTTAATCTGATCAACATGATTATTTTTCCAATAATATTTACTACATCTAATTTTACCAAATGGCTTTCTTCTGGATTTTATTTCATATTATTTTTCTATACCAGAGAAGAATGCAAACTCCATAGAGAAAAGATAAATTTTCTTTAGTTAACAATGCTTTGGGACATAGTAGTTATATAATAAATGAATGAGCGAAAGGAAATTTATTTGTATTTTATAAATTTTCCCTTATGAGAGATTAACTGTCTAAGGAAAGATGCTTTGAAAATAACTTCATTCAGAATTTATAGGAAGGAACTCGTCCTGGAAAATACAAGGGGATGATGTTTGCCTGGGAAACCATGTTTAGGGGATCACATTCAAACATTGTAGCACCACAAAATTGTTTCAGAATTATTTATTTATTTCATATACAAGAAATATAAAGCATAATTTGTGTATAATCTTAATTTTGAATGAAAATCACTGTAAATATTTTCTTTTGTTTGTTTAAGATAAGTATTATGTGACCACAAGAGAAATAAATAAGGGGACTTTCATCTCAAGATCACTGTCAGAAAGCATTTAAAATTTCTGTTCATGATGAAAATCATCACATTTTACAAGTTGGCCATTTCAAAAACTCTAATTTATCATAGTTAAGTAAGCCGTGTTTCTGAGCATCCACATTGAGGTCCCAAAGGCATTGTTTTTTAAATAGCATATTGTTGACTATTTTGAGCTAGCTATTTAAGGTTAGGACCAAAGATGCTACATGGGAGTGTTATATCTACACAAGAAGTGAGAAATTATGTAGAAAATAGTTTTATAGCCATTAAAACCACAGAGAAAATAAATCTAAAATGAACTAAGTTTCAAAGAAGCATGAATTGCACATGTTGGAAGGGACCAAAGGCTTGCTTCTTATTTCCTTGAGTAGGGATCATGGAAACACAGATTACACCTGTTAGGAGATGGTAAACTAGTAAAGGGGAAAAGTAAAACTATTTTGGTAAGGTTTTATTTTGGTGTGTTTTCAAGTTTACAGGAAATCTACAAGAATAACACAAAGAACTTCAATGCTCTGAGATTTATGGGTTCTGTGGATGGAGAAACTTGTCTCAAAAATCTTTAAATATCTTACATAAAAACACACTCAGCACACTAAGCAAAGAAACTAGAAAGAACATTACCAAAGAATAAATCTTTCAAACCCTTCACATACATATTTTTAAAATTTTGTTTATTTATTCATGACATTTATGAGTATTTTTCCTTCTTTTAAGTGCACCTGTGTCATGCAATAATGTGGAAAACAGAAGAAGGCATTGGATCACATGGAACTGGAGTTATGATTTGTTAGCTGCCATGTGGGTTCTGGGAACTGAACCCAGATCCTCTGAAAAAGCAGCCACTATCCTTAACTTCTGAGCCATCTCTGAAGATACTTGATATTCTTCTTTGCTTTTTGTTTTTGCTATGAGAATTTCATATATGAGTATGTAATTTACATTATTTCTACCCCTCTAGCTTCCCTACAACTCTTACAATGTCCCCTCAACTCTGTTTTTTTTTTTTACTCAGAATATTTGTATTATACGTGCACACACACACACACACACACACACACACACACGATGATACACTGAGTCCATTGGTGCCCATATGTACCTGTGTTTAGGGTCTCCCACTTGGGATTAGATAGCACCTCAGGGAGAGATTCCCTGGGAAAATTCATTCTCCCCCTCTCAGAATCAAGTGGTTGCCTGTATCTCCTCATCTTGAGGTGGGACCAAGTGAAATTTTCCCCATCAACTTTGGTGTGTAAACTGGTTTTGTCAGTATGCTGACATTTTTAGACTACCACACTGTGGAGTTTTTCATTTGTTGTAGCTTCCTTGTCTTGTCTAGAATGAATTAACTAGTACAAGATATGTTGTCTGTCTAGCTCTTACATTCTTTCCACTCCCTCTTCCACAATGTTCCCCGAGCCTTAGGTGAAGAGGGTACTTTATAAATGTTACAGTAATGGACACCTCACAGTTACTTACTTCTGTATTTTGATCAATTGTCAAAATAGATATTTTAAGGTACATGACCCATGTTGAGATTTCCAATTATCTCTATGAGGTCCTTTGTAACAGTGTTCTCCAAGTTAGGTATTCAATACAATATAAAAATTTCTCTTGCTCTTCAATGTATATTTTTATTGAATTTCGTGCATTTCAAACAAAATATCTTAATCATCTTTATATCCCTTACCCCATACACACCCCCATAGCCCCCCTCACTGGATTTTATGTGTTCTGCCATCTATGTTAAGGCATATCAAGTTAATTTTGTGTACTCAGATATCCCACAGTGCCAGTTTATCCACTGGAGTCTAGTCAGACTATCTAGAGACTCTACCTTAAAGAATATCAACTCTCAGTCACCCAGCAGTGATCTGCTGCCAATAATTCATAGACTAATGTTGAAACTTGCTGCCAATTTCTATGCTAAGAGTTTACATGGGTTTTGTTCTTGATAACACCATTGCTGCAAGTTCATGTGAGAAAGTTCCCAGAAGTCTGGAGTAGTCTGTTTGCTTATGATCATGCACCAACCCTTGCTCTTACAATCTTTCTGTCCTCTCTTCCTCAATGGTCCCTGAGACATGGGGGGAGGTAAGGTTTAATATAGGAGTTATATCCAGGGACACAATTCTGCAGTCATTTATTTTTATACTTTGGACAGCTGTGGCCTTCTGTGTGAATCATACTCTGTCGCATGAGGAAACTTTGTTGGTGAGAGTTGAAAATATAATATTATTCTGTCTACCCCCTCTTCCCTTATGTTTCATGAAGTTTAGATATACAGGTTTCATTGTAGATGTGTCACTTAGGCTCTGCATCTCTCAGACACTTATTTTCTGTTTGTTACCAACGGTGGAACTCTGTAATTGCTTCCATCTGTTGCAAAAGGATGTTTCCTTAATGAGTGCTGAATATACTTTGTGAATATAAGGAGCTTCTAAGGGAGAAAATCAATGACCCAACCTCAGCTGAAAATCTAATAACCACTACAGCTGGCACAACAAATTATAGTGGTACAGTAGAGGCACTTTTTTCTTGGTGGTTAATCAACAGCCATCTAATAGGACTTAAAGCCCTCTCAATGGAATGGAACTCATGTGTAGCACTGTAAACATAGCCAAATACACATGTTTGGAGAGGTCATAGATCTTAGAGAAAACACTACTTCTGTCATATCCCTAGACAAATGTAATTTCTTACTGTGTGCTAAAATTTTCTTTTGTGTTTTATTTCTTAATGTGGCATTTCTCATATTTCACTGATATTGATTTTTCCACATTACTAGTATGATTGAGAAAGTTTGTATCTTTAAGGTATAAATATGATGTTTTGATATATCTTTGCATTGTGAAGTGATAAACATAACCATGTTAATTATGTCATTTAGAAAATATTCAATTTTGTCCTTTTTAAATTGAATTCCATATAATATAATCATATTTAGAACCCCACTTCTTTCTGTACCTCCTTAATGCCTCCTTCAAATTCCAGGTACTCTGAGCCATAGAAAAATCAAGAAGAAATCTAGGTGGTATTAGTTTCAAAGCTTCATCTCTACTGGCTCCTTTTCATAGTACTGAAATGTACTATACATGCTGCAGGAAGATAAACTTAGTCACTAATCTTATACAGGTGTGATGCTGCATACTTCAGCAACAACTGGCCTGGAAAGTTATACCCACTGATCCAGTAGTGGCACAGATACTACAAGAGTAACCAATTACTTACTAATTGGATTCAAAGTACATTTCATAAGTCAGTGTCCAAAACTGACAAGAATATCAGGCTTAGGAACATGTGCCTAACCAGGCCACATGCCACATGAGAGAGCTTAATACTATAATTATGCTAAAGAAATATTATATTAAAGCTACTTCTACTGACTTACAGTTAGGCCACAGATTAAGGTATTTCTCAATTCTCACCAGATAAGTATTTTTATGCAGCTAATACTGATTATCACAGAAAAGCACAACTACCCAATGTACAGAGTAGAAGCAAATCAGAATGGGACATCTATATCAAACTTCAGCCTTCAAAGGCTGAAAGACCATTGTGAATGAGGTGACATAAAGATTTTAAGAGACAGAGGTGGTGGGTGGCCATGAATAAACTGAGTTTTTCAAACAGTTTTTCCAGTTTTGAAATGAACTCACAATGGTGACAGCATTCTCAAGTCCTGCATAAACTCAAAATTCCAGCATAGACACAGATAAGTTGGTAAGAAATCCCAATGCCACCAGAGAAATTATTGGAAACCAATGGCTGCTGGAAAGGGGAGTTGGAGACTGTTACTCTTTGTAGGGTAACCAGGCTCCAGTGGGTAGATCCACAACAAAGTACATTTTGGGACACTTGACTAGATAGGCCTTCACACATACACACACACACACACACACACATATGAAATGAATTTGGGCAAAAAGTAGTGAGTGTATCTACAGATACGTGAGGGAATCAAAATATTATCAAAATATAATGTATGAAATTCAAAAAACATTCAATAAAAAAGGAAAAAATATACAATGAAAATGTGGCAATAAAATCTTATTTGGTAAAAAAAGAATTTTTGGCTATTTTATAAAGTTTTCACATTGAATTTATATTTTTT
>NW_008355273.1:1263197-1269655 GCF_000622305.1 Nannospalax galili
CCCTGGCCCGCGGGGTCAACAACGCGGGGTACCTGGATTGGGGAGTGGGGATGTGGATGGGGCAAGAGACAAGAGAAATGGAGACAAGACAGCGTTCTGATCAAGTCTCGTTTATTGCAGCACAAGCATGAGGTTAAGTAAAGAGTGAAAACAAAGGATTACAGACTGAGAGTAATCATATCAGCCATAACACAGGGACCCTGACGTACTCTAAGGGAGGAATCTACTGATTAATGGAGAACAGGGCTATTTACTGGAAAGGTGAACAAGGCCGTGGGCCAAGGTTGTGGGCCCTGGCTGTGAGTCAAGGTTGTGGGCCAAGGCTGTTGGCCCGAGCTGTGAGCCAAGGTTGTGGACAGAATGGAAAGGTCACCAACTCAGGTCTGTCAGCAGTCTTGAGAAATGTCTGAGCCTCAGGCTCCCAACAGGTCCCCCCTTTTTACTTTATAGATTTTTAGAGATCGAAGGTTGCTAGACCCTTAGGGAACTGCGCCTGTCTTAGGTTGGAGTATCCTTCCCCAAGGGCTTACCCATCATTGGATAAGGTAGTAGCATTAGACTACCCTCCTGTCTTAGGTTGCTATCAAGGGGGGATTCTCACGTACCTGCCATTGACTGTCCAGTTCATATCCCCCCTTTTTACTTTATAGAGTTTTAGAGATCGAAGGTTGCTAGACCCTTAGGGAACTGCACCTGTCTTAGGTTGGAGTATCCTTCCCCAAGGGCTTACCCATCATTGGATAAGGTAGTAGCATTAGACTACCCTCCTGTCTTAGGTTGCTATCAAGGGGGGATTCTCACGTACCTGCCATTGACTGTCCAGTTCATCTCTCAAGGGGGATGGCTAGTAGCACCATCATAGCAACGTGTCCCTATCAACTCGCGATCCATAAGATCAACGCGATGGTAATGGACCTGTATGGGTTTTGCAGCGTGAAGAGCCTCTATTTGCTGTTTAATAAAGAAAAACAGCCTTTTTACCAACAATGGCCCTAGTGTAAGAAGAAGCAGGAGGAGGAGGAGGGATGGAATCATGGAGGGAATCCAAGAAAGGAAAAGGGAATCTAGCCATCTAGAGGATTTTGATAAAAATGATGCAGTTTGTAACTGATGGTCTGCAGGGTCTTTATATTTTGTTCTACTAATCCTGATTCATTGACGTATAAACAGCATTCCTCCTGTAAGAAAAGACAAGTTCCTCCTTTTTCAGCAGTGATAAGATCAAGGGGCCTACGATTTTGAAGGGCAACTTGTGCCAGGGAAGTCAGTTGGTGTTGCAACGATGCAAGGCTACTGGCCGTGGATTCTATAACTTGCTGTAGTTGGGAGTTGAATTCCTTTGCGGTATAGAGAGTATGTCCCAGGGCCCCAGCAGAAAGGCTGGCAGAGCTGGTAAGTCCTATCCCAAGTACAAAAGGGATGAATACTCCTCTCTTAAAACTTGGGCGGAGTAGCCAGGCAAATTCCCTGGTGAATACATGGTCAATTGGGGTACAATAGTAATTAATACACAGGGTCCTGGAGAGGAAATAGTAATCTGTTGATACAAGGATTCATTGCACCAGAAAGACATAAGAGGGGGGGCATTAAGAGGTTAAATGACAGAGTAGTTACTGTGACACACAAAGGAGGTGGGAGTGCAGGTGGTAGTGATATAGCAGAGGGAAATATTTTGAGTAGGATTATAAAGTAAAGGGATAGACGACATGGGGGGAGGAGGTGCAGTGCCAGTGGAAATGATGTTAGGTGGAGAGGAATAGTTAACAGGGACAGCGGCTAGTAAGGGGCGAACCAAAAAGGCACATAACAAACATGATGAAGCATTGACATTAGAAAGGTTTAACAACTTTAAAGCAAAATTTAGGTAATTGGGCCAAAGGGCAAGATTAAAGGTAGAGTTTGTATGTATGGCAGACTGAAGTTTAGTGTCACTCGTAATGATAATCTGTCTTGTTTGTTCATCAGTGATGGCAGGAACCAGCTGGTGTGAAATAAATAGAGACCCCACCGGGAGTGAGGAGTACCCATCATTATAAATTTTTCCTCTAACTCCATTTTGCCACCTGTTGTCCCAAGGGTCATCTATACAGATTGTGAATCAACTATCGTCATAACTCAATATTCCATAGCATCATGAAGGCGGCAAGCCCAATATCTACATCCACTGTATATGGTACTAGCTGTGAGACAACTGCCTCTATTATCATAAGTGAAACATGCATAAGGCCTTGATTTAGAGGATAAAATAGATGGGGTGATTGGAATGACCACAGCTGTTTGGCAACCATCCACTGGACAGCGAAAAGCACCAATGGTTTGGATGTTGTCATCAGAGTGTAGGTCTCCCTCTTTAACCTGGAATTCCCACTACAACACCGTCTGCAACCAAACAGAGCCAATCAGGAGGAGCAGGATGTAACAAGCAGAGACCATTGCAGTCTGAAAAGAGAACAGAGAGAAAAGAAAAACATTTCTCAGAGAGTCTCATTCTCCCTGGAACATTGGTTAACATCTATCTGCTTTACTAAGCATTCAGGTAACCAGCGGGCTGCATCATGTTGTTGTGAATAAATACAGACAGATCCTCTGCCCCATATTAATACTGGATCCTGGCCATGCCACGAATTATCCAGGGGATCCTTCCATTTGACCATGGCATAATGTCTTTTTTATTCTGGGTGCCAAAAGCAATCTGCAGCTGACTTACCATGAGCATCTAAATGTAAAAAATTTAAAATTAAGAGTACATGATTTAATAAATTCCTGGGGGATCCCCTCATGGGATACCATTCCCCCTTTTTTACTTTATTTATTGTATTTTTTATAAGTAATTGAGCTCTTTCAACTATGCCTTGGCCCTGTGGGTTGTAAGGAATTCCCCTTGTATGTTTTATCTGCAAGGTGTTGCAGAAATTTTGAAAAGCTTGAGATACATATCCAGGGCCATTATCTGTTTTAATATGTTTTGGGGTACCCATTATAGAAAAGCAGTGGAGCAAATGAGCAATAACATGTTTAGTAGCTTCCCCTGTTTATAATAAAGCACAGAAAAATCCACTGAAAGTATCAATGCAAACATGAATATATTTAAATTTGCCAAAATCTTTATAATGAGATACATCCATTTGCCAAAGCATGTTAGGGACAAGTCCTCTAGGATTGTCTCCTAGAGGGGAACAGGAAGGAAAGTGACACAAGTCTTACATTCTTTAACTATTTGTCTAGCTTGTTCTCTGGTGAGTTTAAACATTAATCGTAAGGAAGCCGCATTAAGATGATGCAACTCATGAGCCTGTTGAGCTTGAGCAATATTAGAAGGAGTAGCAATACCAACAAGTTTGGTGGCTGCATCAGTGACCTGATTGCCAGCTGTTAAAGGCCCCAGAAGTTTAGAGTGTGCTCGAATGTGTCCTAAAAAGAATGGGGCTGTCCTCTGGTGAATGAGGTGCTGGCACTGACAAAAAAGTTCTGCATCTTCAGAAATATGCCCAATTATAGGAACAGGTTCTGAAGAGGTACAGCACGAGCTATATACGCACTGTCAGTGTATATATTAAGGGGTGTATCAGGGAACATAGAGAAAACTGATATGATGGCAGACAGTTCCACTAGTTGTGCAGAGTTTTTGTTAGTTTGAAACTGCACAACCTGATTGTCCCAAGTGTAGGCTGCCATCCCACTGGAGGAACCATTCATAAAAACCAACAAAGCAGTAGGTAAAGGCTGCTGGCTAGTAATGCATGGAAAAATGAAGGTATGCAGATTGCAAAATTGAATGAGCTTGTCAGGTGGGTAATGGTTATCTAAAAACCCCCAAAAATTAGCACAAGCTATTAGCCAAGTTTCTGAGTTCTGAAGTAACAAGTTAATATGAGCCTTGGTATAAGGTTGTACAATATGAAGAGGTTCCATACCAAAATATTTACGACTGTGATCCTGACCAATAATCATTAAGTCAGCCACTGATTAGCAATTGCTTCCTCAACTCTACGTATGGCGACTCTGGCCTCCTCAGTAAGGTTTCTGGGTGAGGTTGGATTTGCATCCCATTTAAGGATGTCAAAGAGGGGCTTTAAGTCCCCAGCGGTCAACTTTAAATAAGGACGTAGCCAATTAATATCACCTAGTAGCCATTGGAAATCATTCAAGGTTTGTAGTTTATCAGGTCTAAGGATAGCCTTTTGATTAGTTATTTTCTGCCCATTAATTTGGAAACCCAAATAAGAGTAGGGGTCCTGTGTTTGTACTTTTTCAGGGGCTATTTGTAAACCTACATCAAATAAATCTGATTTTAACTGAGCATAACATTGTAACACTGCTTCCCCTAATGCACATGCTATCAGAATATCATCCATCTAATGGATTATATACATGGATGGCCAAGTATTTCTGGTGTTTTGAAGAGCTGTGGCTATAAACTTCTGACAAAGGGTAGGACTGTTGACCATTCCTTGAGGCAAAACCTTCCACTGATATTTCTTCATAGGCTCTCTAAAGTTAATAGAAGGAAGACTAAAAGCAAAGCATTTGTGATCCTCAGGATATAAGGGAATAGTGAAAAAACAGTCCTTAAGATCTACTATTATCTTAAAGTATCCTTGTGGTATGGCAACTGGCAAAGGAAAATCTGGCTCAACTGTTGGCCAGGCTGCAGGCCAGGTCTCAGCAGAAATAATAGTAACATCAGCTCCAGTATCAATGAGACCATCAAATTTCTTTCCATCAAGCCATAAAGTTAACGTAGGTTTTTTTGTGAGTAATAGCTTGGACCCAATAAGTATCAGATGAACCAAAGTTTTTATTTCCTCTGCTTTTTCCCTGAATGGGATGATTGGAATTAACCAGGGGTATTAGAATAATCTGAGCAATACGTTCCCCTTGTGGAATGGTGATTATATTGTCAGCAGCACGGGTTAAAATTTTTATCTCCCCAGTATAATCTGCATCAATTATCCCAGGCACAACGGACAGGCCTTTCAGAGCAGTACTACCGCGCCCTAATATCAGCCCGCAAGTATTGGTGGGGTGTGGTCCATAAATTCCAGTCCCTATGTTCTGAATTCCTATGTCTGGAGTCAATACTGTGTGGGAGGAGAAACTGAGGTCCAGTTCTGCGCTTCCTGGGGTTGCTCAGTTGAGGTCTGAAAAGGATTGTTGCTGCTGGTGGGAACAAAACTGACTGCCCCAAAAGCTTGTTTTGGGGCCTGGGCCTGGCCCCTCCACCCATTTCCCTGACGTGGAGGTAGAGGTCTCCCTTCAATATCAGTTTTGGACTTACATTCGTTAAGGCAATGTCTTCCCCTTCTACATCTGGGACATAATCTTGGAGCTCTCTCATCATTAGTCTTTTGCTGATGATTACCCATTCTGCATTCTCAGGTGAAATGCCCACTGTTACCACATTTAAAACACTCTTTGCCTTTAGTTCTATTTTTCTCAGCCAGAAAATCTTTTACAGTTTGTCTGTTAAAAGCCGCCTGCCATGGCAAATCCCTGCTGATAAGACAGATCTATGTCTGAACACAGGCGTATATAGCCAGTTAAATCAGTCTTTTTTCTATAAGGTCTAATGGCTGCCTGACAGGCAGGATTAGCATTCGCATAAGCCAACTGTTTCACATACTCTAGTCCTGCATCAACATTCCCAAATATTCTCCCTGCTGTGGTCATTAATCGATGGACAATATCTGCAAATGAGACCCCTGTTTGACTAAAGCGAGAGAAGCTCCCAGGTCCCCTTTAACTGGAAGTTTCCTCCATGCTTTAGTGGCAGCAGTCTGAATTTGTGAGTAAAGTCCTGGGTCATATTGCATTTGTCGTTGATTAGTCCCATACTGACCCTCGCCTGTTAACATATCAAAATTCCATCCATTCCTAGCTTGCTGGTTTCTTCTAGCGTCTCCTTACAATTCTCAAAATACTCTGATTTCCATAGCAAATAATCACCCCCACTAAGGACCTCCCTTACTAATGTATTCCAATCAATGGGAGTTAACCATTTTTCAGCCATACTTTCCAAGACTGTTAAGGTATATGGGGCCGTGGCTCCATAGTGAGACACAGCAGTTTTTAATTCTTTAGTAAATGGAAATTCAAAACCCGCATGATGTCACCATGCTTGCCTTTGGTCATCTAGCGTTTCTGTCACAGGAAAAGCCTCCATGTAGGAGGGAGGTTTGTCAGGTTCATTAAAATTCTCTTTATATGAGTGGAGGCCAGGCCCCCTAGGAATCTGGCAAGCTTTATCCCTGTCTACAACTGTCTCCCTGCCTGTCCTGAGGTTCTGCAATTCAAGTATTAATGATTGATGCATTTTCTCTAGTTTAATTTGTTCCTGCAATTGTGCTATCTGTTCCTTTAACTCTGATCTAGGATCTATTGCTGCCATTATAGTTGGAGCAGGTGGTGTACTATAAGCAGTTGAAGCAGGCGGAATACTATAAGCAGGGGGGTGATCA
>NW_008355273.1:1271056-1275365 GCF_000622305.1 Nannospalax galili
TTTATTTAACATGAAGTAAATATTTGTGCTTCCTCCTCAAATATAAATCTTTTTTTTAATTTCTTGATTTTTCTGTGTGTATATCACACAGAACATTCGACACAATCTTATTCATCTATATACCCACTTCCCAAATGGCACCCTCCCATAGCCTTCCCCCCTCCCACATACTGGAGCCCATATACTCTGTCATCCCTGTTACTGTCTTCTGTGTTGTTGACACCCCCAGCCGTTCTCCAGCACTTGTCCATCTGCTGAATCTAGTCAGCTCTATAGAGATCCTTGTTTTAGGAACATCAGCTGTTCCTCATCTAGCAGCAATCAATTGTCAACATTCTTTTAGATAAGATTAGGGTCTGTTGTTCATTTTCCCAGTTCTATGCTGGGTTACTGTCTGGGAGTCTCTTGCACCACCTTGGCCAATAACTCAAAGGAAGGTATCTCCTGTCTGGAATTGTTTCTTTTTAAGTAGCCTTTAGGTATACATATGGACTCTTAAAAATTATATTGACCCCATAAATCTTTGGTTATACTTTCCTTTTTGGTGTTTAAGGCTCTACAGCTGGCCCAGATAAAACAATTTATTTTTACTATTAAGGTCATTTGAGGATCTGTTCCTCAGGGGTAACATAGGCTTAGAAGGAGCCCCCAGCTCCCTTCTTTTACCAGTTTCATCTATGTGTAGATAAGTCAAAGGTCCTACTCGACCATGGCTGGTTTCATTTGGAAGCATGAAGGATATGTTCCCTTTGTGTTGACCCTCCTCTTTGTGGACTGGACACTGGTTCAGGTCCATCTAGTGGGGTCTCCACAGCCTCCTTGTTCAGTAGGACAGGTGACTCACCACAGCTGCAGGACACATTGAGAGATGATCATAGTCCCCTGGAACTTAGATGATCTTGGAGGGCAAGGAGCAAATACTGTCCTTTATGTCCCCGACCAAATTAGTATAGTCCTCAAAGTATGGCTGTTAAACATCCAAGAAGGTTAGTTCCACCAGTCTAGTACCTTTAATTTCCACATGCGATGTAGATAGAGCTTGGGCAAAGTCCAAATGCTCTTAGATAAATCTTGCCTAGGCATATATTACATTCTTTGATATGGTCGTATGTATAATTTGTCAGTAGGTTGTTGGCCTAATATAGTTCCCTCTGTTTTCTAAAATTAGCTAGGCATTGTTTATCTCTAACATAGTCTAACCCTTGCACCATGGTTTCCCCATTTAAGATGCCCCTGATTTTTCCATTTCCCCCTTAATAACCTTCTCCTATGGTCCCACCTCTCTTAAGCACCTTCTTTCCTTTAATCCCCTAGGTTCCTTTTATAACCTTCCCTCCACCCTCCCCTTAAAATAACCCCACTATTATCCATATATCCCTTGTTAACACCTGTTTTGTACTGTTCTTTCAGATTCTTTCTTTTCCTTTACTTCCTTGGTTCCTCTTCATTACCTTGGTTCCTGTAGTTATATCTGGATACATATTCACTTACAAGGAATTGGTGCTATGATTCACATATGAGGTAGAACATACACCTTTTTTTCTGAGTCTGTCTTACTTCACTTAGTGTAACAGTTTCTAGTTCCATTCATTTACCTGCAAATTTGATTTCCTCTTTCTTTACTACTGAGTAAAATTTCATCATATAAATGTATCACATTTTCATTATCCACTCATCAGCTGAGTGACACTTAGGTTGCTTCCATCTCTTAGCTATTGTGAAAAGAGCACCAACAAACATGGATGTACAAGTGTCTCTGCAATAGGATGAGTTCTTTGGGTATATGCAAAGGAGTGGTATAACTGGGTCAAATGGTAGGTTCATTTGTAGTATTTTTAAGAGTTCTCCACACTGCTTTCCATAGGGGTTGAACCAGTTTGCAGCCCCACCAGCCGTGGATGAGTTTTCTCCTTTCCCCACATTCTCTCCAACATTTTGTGTCATTTGTTCTCTTGATCTTAGCCAGTCTGACTTGGGTAAGAGGAAAACTTAAGGGTTTTAATTTGCATTTCCCTAATTACTAGTGATGTTGAACACCTTTTAAGATGCTTCTTAGCCATCTTTATTTCTTTTTTTGAGAACTCTCTGTTCACTTCTGTAGCCCATTTTTTAAAAGTGGGTCATTTGTTTCTTGCTTTTTTTTTCTTTCAGTTCTCTGTATATTCTGGATATAACCCCTCTATCAGACATGTCACTGGTGAAGATTTTCTCCCCCTCTGTTTGTTTTCTATTTAATTCCTTGGTTGTTTCTTTTGGTGTACAGAAGCCTTTTAGTTTAATGAGGTCCCATTTGTTGATTCTTGAACTTGTTTCCTGAGGAGTTGATGTCCAGTTTAGAAAATCATTTTCTACAGCTATATCTTGTAAGTTATTGCCAATGTTTTCTTCTAAAAGTTTCAGAGTTTCAGGCTTCACATTCAGGTCTTTGATGCATTTGAAGTTGACTTTTGTGCAAGGTGAAAGATAGGGATTTAGTTTCATTTGTCTACAGGTGGAGATCCAGTTTTGCCAGCACCATTTGCTGAACATGCTGTATTTCCTCCAGTGAATGTTCTTGGCTCTTTGTCAAATTTCAGGTGGATGAAATTGAATGTACTTATATTTGAGTCTTCAATTTTGTTCTGTTGATCTATGGATCTATTTTTGTGCAAGTACCATGTTGTTTTTATGACTATAGTTCTGTAATAGAGTTCAATATCTGGTGTAGTAATCACCCCAGCATTGCTCATAGTGCTCAAGGTTGTTTTGGCTATCTGAAGTTTTTGTCTGCTTCCATATGAATCTTAAGATTTTTTTTTTCCAATTCTGTGGAAAATGTCACAGGGATTTTATTGGCATTGCATTGAATCTATATATGACTCTTGGTAGGATGGTCATTTTCACAATATTAATTCTTCCAATCCATGAGCATGGGAGGTCCTTCCATCGTCTGATGTCTTCCTCAATCTCTTTCTTTAAAGATTTAAAATTTTCACTGTAGAGGTCTTTAATGTCTTTGGTCAGGTTTACTCTGAGATTTTTTTGGCAGCTGTTGTGAAGGCAAGTGTTTTGATGTACTCTTTCTCCGATTGCTTGTTATTAGTATATAGAAAGGCTATAGACTTTTATAGATAAATTTTGTAACCTGCCACTTTACTGAATGCATTAATAATTTCTTGGAGTTTTTGCATGGAATTTTTGTTGTGCCTTAGATGTAATATCATATCATTTGCAAAAAGAGATAATTTGAGCACTTCTTTTCTAATTATTACTCCTTTAATTTCTTTCTCTTGTCTTATTGCTCTACAAGAATTTCAAGCACTATGTTAAAGAAAAGTGGAGATAGTGGACAGCCTTGTCTGGTTCCTGATTTCAATGGGAATGCTTCCAGTTTTTCTCCATTTAGAATTATGTTGGCTATAGGTTTATTGGATATAGCTTTAATTATGTTGAGGTATGTTCCCTCCAGTCCAATTCCCTCTATGACTTTGAACATAAATGCATGCTGAATATTGTCAAAAGCCTTTTCTGCATCTATTGAGATGACAATGTGGTTTTTGTACTTACATATATTGAACCATCCCTGCATCTCTGGAATAAAGATGACTTGATCATGGTGGATGATCTTTTAATGTCTGTCTGTATGCTGTTTGAAAGTATTTTGTTGAGTATTTTGGCATCTATTTTCATTAAAGATATCGGTCTATAGTTTACGTTTTTGGTTATATCTTTACCTAGTTTTGGTATTAGAATGGCACTGGCTTCATAGAAGGAATTTGGAAGTTATTCCTCAATTTCTATCTTTTTGAATAAATTAAGTAGTATTGGATATAGATCCTCTTTAAATGTCTGGTAGAATTATGCTTTAAATCCATCTAGTCCTGGGCTTTTTTTGGTACAGAGGTTTTGTATTACTGTTTCAACTTCCTTATGTGTTATGGGTCTGTTTAAGCTGTTAATCTCTTCTTGGTTTAGCTTTGGCGGTTCCCATGCTTTTAGGTACCCATCCATTTCTTTTAGGTTTTTAAATTTAGTAGCACATAGGTTTTTAAAGTATTTCTTTATAATGTTCTGGATCTCTTTGGATTCTTGCAGTGTTGATTTTAAGCTTTATTGCATTGTGGTCTGATAGAATGTGTGGACTTATTTCAATCTTTTTGTATTTGTTGAGGTTTGTTTTGTGCCCCACTACATGGTTTTGATATTTCCCCTTTCACTGATTCTGTTGATTTTCAGGTGATCTTTCTTTCTTTTGGTTAACTAGGGTATGAATCTTGTTTATCTTCTCAAAGAACCAGCTCTTGGATTCATTGATGCTTTGTATTGTTTT
>NW_008355274.1:0-571 GCF_000622305.1 Nannospalax galili
CAAAGACCTCTAGATAGGCTGACTAGATTCACCGGATGGACAAGTAGTGGGAAACGACTGCGGGTGCCAACAACACAGTGGACAGTAGCAGGAATGGCAGAGTATAAGGGCTCTAGTGGTGGGGGGGCTATGGGAGGGTGCCATCTGGGAAGTGAGTGTATAGTTGAATAAGATGGTTTGGGATGTTCTGTGTGATGGACACACACAAAAAAAATCAATAAATTCTTAAAAATGTATTATATTTGAGGAGGAAGCATAAAAATTTATTTCATGTTAATTAGTAGCGGTGATAAACATTACCATTGAAATCTACCCGATGACTTTATAGACATACACAGGTGCCAAGGATCTGAGTGCAACCGATTATGACTAGTAATAGTCAGATTCATACAGATTAGAGACACATGCGTCAACATCTCAGTGTTAATAGCAAAAACAAGGAGTCTTTCTGTAAGAAACTATATTTTTAAATGAAATGGAGATCTTTTTTAAAGTTTAAAAACTCATTCAGTGCCAGGCGTTGTGGCACATGCCTTTAATCCCAGCACTCAGGAGGCAGAGGCAAGTGGAT
>NW_008355274.1:2578-4362 GCF_000622305.1 Nannospalax galili
GTTAAGAGCACTGACTGCTCTTGCAGAGGACCCAGGTTGGATTTCCAGCACCCACATGGTGGCTACCAACCATCCATAGCTCCAGTTCCAGGGGAATCTGATGCCCTCTTCTGACCACCTCAGGCACTGCATGACATGGGTACACTTACATGCATGCAGGCAATACATTCATTCATACACATAAAATTAAAAAATAATAATAAATAAAATATTTTTAAAAGAATATAAAATTTAGAGTGGGAAATGTAGTTCAATGGTAGAGTGCTTACTTGTGCAAGACCTTGGGTTCAATTGCCACCGATATCACAAAACAAAATTTAAAATTTAAAGGTTAGTGTGGTAACATGTATGAGTAATTATAGCACTAAGAAAACATAATCAGGAGAATGATGTCTTGGAGTCTAGCCTGGGCTAAATAGCAACACCAGTCTGTCTGTCTGTCTGTCTGTCTGTCTCTCTCTCTCTCTCTCTCTCCATGCATTCCTCTGTTCCATTATTCTTTGTTGATAAATGATGATATATTCCACTTATTCACAAAGATACATTTTAATTAATTCCAGTTCAGAAATAAGTGGATTATAATTAACAATTTAGTATGACAATTGGGACACATTTAATAGTGACGTATTGAAAAACTACCTTTCAGTATCATCTTTGCCGCTTTTAATGCATCTAGCGTAAACATTTGTTTTTAAGTATCATAACTGAAGTCTCTTGCTTTTCTGGAACTTACATTTTCATGGTAGAATCTAGCTCAGTGTTTGTGTTTTCTAATTTGCGTATGTATTTTGCTATATATCTTTAATTTGATATTTTTATTGTTTTAGGTTAGCATACAAAGAAATGAGTTTCAGCAAGGCTTCGGCATACATGTGTACCATCGTACTTTGCTCTCATCTGTCCCTTTCCCCACTGCCCTCCTGACTTCCAGTTGGTTCCCTTTCTTAGCTATAGTTCCCCTTTCTGCCTTGTTATCACATGTATTTTGTTACCTTCTCTTTTTCCTACCGCCTTTAAGACTTCTTCCTCCCCTCTCATGATCTTACAAATACACATATTGAAATACATACATATATTTATACATATACACATACATATAATTTCAAATCTATCCTCCACATATGTGAAAAATGTAGTGTTTGTCTTTCTGAGTCTGCCTTATTGCTCTAAACAAAATAATTTTCAGTTGCATCGATTTTCCGACAAATGTTTGATTTCATTTTTCTTTATGACTGAATAAAATTCCATTGTATATATGTATTACATTTTCTTTATCCATTCATCTGTTGATGAACAACTAGGCTGATTCCACTTCTTAGCTATTGTGAATACTGCAGCAGTAAATATGGATATGTAAGTTTTTCTGTGGTATGATAGCTTAGAGTCCTTCACATGCATTCCCCAAAGCAGTATAACTGAGCATTTCTTATATCAGTATGTCTCAAAGTGACAGCTACCTTACCCAAGAACTTTCAAAGATAGCTCTGATTTTTGCTTAAGCTGGAGTCATGTTCAAAGAAGTTTAGAATGGCTATATAGACAGGGTCTAAAAAAATAAGATTGTTTACTACCACAGTGGTAAGTGTTCACTTCCTCTTATTCTAAAGTTTTCAAAGCACAGATATTATTGTAAGAAGCTAGTTCCCCATCGTATTATAAATTTCTGGAAGGAGCCAAACATTTTTTGCCTGTAGTATACAACACAGCATGTCAATGCATTTCCATCAACTTAAATTAGTATTAATTATGTTACCTTCAATCATAGCATATAGTCTACACCAAGA
>NW_008355274.1:4969-6935 GCF_000622305.1 Nannospalax galili
GCCCATTTATTCATTGGCTAGCATGATTTCCCAGTTTAATTTTGTTGCTGTTATAAAACATCCTGACCACAATCAACTTAAAGGAGGAAAGAATTTATTTGGCAAGAGACTGAGACAGCTGGTCAGTCACATCCACAGCCAAGAATAGAGAGAAACAAATGTATCCATGTAGGCTGTGTGCACTTAAACAGTCTAGGGCCCCAAACCAGGGAACGGTGCCACCTTCAGTGGCCTGGATCTTGCTACATCAATTTACCATCAAAACAGTTCCCCCACAGACATGCCCACAGGCCAGTCTGGTCTAGATAATTCCTCATTGAGACTCTATTCCTAGGTAATTCTAGGTTATTTGAAGTTGACATTTAAACACTAACCATTACATGTAGTTCTTCGGCGTTTAATTTCTACAGTTAGTTATACTTCCTGGATATTATTCCCCTGCCTAACATATAGTTGGTAAAGGTATTTTTTCTCATTCTATAGGCTATACTGTAACTATTCTTTGCTATGCAGAAGCTTCTTAATTTCATGTAATCACATCTGCCAAACCTTGTATTATTTCCTGTTTATTGGAATCCTGTACAGGAAATACTTTCAATATCTCTGTCTTGAAATGTTTTTCCAATGTTTTCCTCTAGCAATTCCGAAGTTTTAGGTGTTCTATTAAGGTTTTTGATCCATTTGGAATTGACTTTTGTGCAAGTATGGATCTAGTTTTATTCATTTACATGTGGAAATTCAATTTTCCCAACACCCTTTGTTAAAGAGACAAAAAAACATTTCCGCAATGCATGTTTTTCGTGTCTGTGTCAGAAATTCTGTGGCTATAACTGTGTGGGTTTATTTCTAGGTACTTGATTCTTATTCATTGGTTTACATGTCTGTTTTTATGATCAATACTATGCTTTTTTTCTCTAGATAAGACTTCAAACACTTTATTGAGAAAGAGTGGAGAGTGCAGGCACCCTTGTCTCATCCCAGGTTTTAGAGGAAATACTCTCAATTTAGTATTTTGTGAACCGTCCGTCTGTCGTATCTAGTCTTTATTATGAGACATGTTCCTTCTCCATTTCCTTGGTGCTTTTATCTTGAAGGGATATTGAATTGTCAGGGGCCTTTTCTGCATCAGTTGAGATGATCACGTAATTTCTGTTCATTTTAAAAATGAATTAATTAGGACTGGAGAGATGGCTCAGCAGTTACGAGCACTGGTTGCTCTTGCAGAGGACCCAGGTTCAGTTCCCGGCATCCACATGGTGGCTAACAACCATCTGTAAATCCAGTTCCAAGGAATCCTAAGCCCGCTTCTGACTTCAGAGGGCACTGCACAGGATGGGTGCACTTACATACGTTCATGGAATACACTTATACACATAAAATTAAAATAATATACTTAGTAATTAGAGAAATGCAAATCAAAACCGCTTTAAGATTTCATCTTACCCCAGTCAGATTGGCTAAGATCAAGAGAACAAACGATACCAAATGCTGGTGAGGATGTGGGGAAAGGCACTCAGTCACTGCTGGTGGGATTGCAAACTCATGCAACCACTATGGAAGTTCTGCTTAGTGGGGAAAAAAGACGAAATCATGAAATTTGTAGGTAAATGGATGGAACTAGAAACTGTTATACTAAGTAAAGTAACACAGACTCAGAAAAACAAGTGACGTATGGTCTTTCTTATTCATGGATTTTAGCACCAAATCCTTGTGTATGAGTATATAGCCTGATGTAACAGCAGGAGACAGGAAAATGGAAAGAAACCATGGTGGTAAAGGGAAGGAAAGAGCCCAAGAGAGGAGGATAGTAAGAAACAGATTTTGCCAAAGGAAAAATGGGGAAAACTGGGGCATTCAACTGGGAAGAGAAGAGGGAAGGATATACAAAGAACCATGGGGTTAAAGGGGAAGGAGAAGCTCAAAAGAGGTGGGATAATAGGAGATGGGTATTATCAAGGGGAAATGA
>NW_008355275.1:0-1148 GCF_000622305.1 Nannospalax galili
CCTCATCATGGGATTATATCACTGTAAAAGCAAATTATACTCACGGGAACAATCGTTTGCAGGGGAAATTTGAAGAGTAGAAGACAATTCATAAACAGGCCTGTCAAGGTAAATGGTACAACCCCCTCCAGGTAGAATTTACAGCAGCAGGAAAAAGGCTGCAGATTGGGACAGGGGGTATTCTTGGGGAATTAGACTATATAAGGAATGGGTAGATGATGGCCTCCTTTTTACTATTAAAAGAAATATCTCCTCCTACCCAACAGCAATAGGTCCCAACCCCATCCTGCCTATTCAGAAACCCATCCCCAATTACCCAAATCCCTTGCTAGCCTCAATACCTGAAGCCACCTCACAGCACCTCCCCAACCCTTTTTCTGGCACTTCCCCTGCCTATATTCTGTCAAAACAGACTTCCAGCCCCCCGAGTCAAAGAGTTTCGCCTAGGGGGGATCGACTGTTCAATTTAATTCAAGGAGCATATAAGGCCATTAGACAGACAGACCCCAACCTGACTGAATCCTGTTGGCTATGTTTAGCAGCAGCACCCCCTTATTACGAAGGCATAGCTACACAAGGAACATTCAATAATACCACCTCAGCCGACCAATGTCATAGAGAGACCCCTCACCCCCTAACCCTCACGGAAGTCTCGGGATCTGGGCTCTGCTTAGGAAACCCACCTCCAACTCACGCCCACCTTTGCAACTCCACTATTTCTGTACCCCCAGGGGAAGGGAATTACTATCTCCTACCTCTACAAGGGGCTTGGTGGGCATGTAACTCTGGGTTGACTCCCTGTGTAGCTAGTATGGTCCTTAATACCTCTCAAGACTACTGTGTCATGATTAAGCTCCTGCCCCGAGTATTCTATCACCCCGCAGATTCCATAGAACAGTTTTTTGAGCAACACCCAGGCAGATATAAAAAAGAGCCTGTGTCCCTGACCCTAGCAGTACTTCTGGGAGTAGGGGTGGCGGCAGGGGTAGGAACCAGAACAGCGGCCCTAATACAAGGACCACAATATTATGCAGATTTACAGATGGCTGTAGATGAAGACATTAGGGCAACAGAATAATCAATTACTCTCCTAGAAAATTCCCTAACATCTCTCTCAGAAGTAGTACTACAGAACAGAAGAGGGGTGA
>NW_008355275.1:1218-3599 GCF_000622305.1 Nannospalax galili
GTTTAATAAAAGCCCCTGGTTAACTACCTTAGTATCCACCCTAATAGGTCCCCTGGTAATTCTTCTCCTTCTTTTAACTTTTGGACCATGCATCCTCAATAGGCTGCTACAATTTATCAGAGACCGATTGTCAGTAACTCAGGCTCTGGTTCTTACTCAGCAATACCATGCTTCCAGAAGAACAGAAGATCTATAGATTTTAGGATTAAAATCTTACTATAAGAAAAGGGGGGAAATGATGGATCCAAAGCCCCCAGAATAATGGATTTAAACTAAAATCCCCCAGGCCTGAGAAAAACTGTACAAGGAAGTAAAAATGAAAAATAATTCTGAATGCTAAGAACAAGCTGAGCTGACCTTTTTCATGCTCCTCTGCCCAAGTTGGAAATCATCCCAGAAATTCCCCCTACCTCTGCTTGGCACATAGCCACTGCTTTTCTGCTTGGCACATAGCCACCGCTTGTCTTTAAAAGAAACCTGTGAACTGGGCTCTGGACTCCTGTCCTCCGAGTGAGGTGGAAGTCCGTTTTGCAAAACGCCAATAAATCCTTATGCTTGTTGCATCTTCTGATTTGAGGACTGAGTTATTGGGGTGCGACCTCCCGTGAACGTTGGGTACCCCAGTCTGGGGGTCCAACACTGGCAGATAGGGGCTGGAGAGCTGGCTTAGCAGTTAAGAGCACTGACTACTCTTGCAGAGGATCTGGGTTCGATTCCCAAAACCCACATAATGGCTAACAACCATCCACGACTCCAGTTCTAGGGGATCTGACACCATCTTCTGACCTCCACAGGCATTGCACAACATGGGTGCACTTACACACATGCAGGCAATACACTCATACACATAAAATTAAAATAATAAAATATTTTTTAAAAAAAACGATGGAGAATAGTTTTGCCTTAAAAGGAGAATTCACAATCACTTGGACTCTAAATTAGCATTCCATTCACAAAAATTATAAATGAAGGATTGTTTTTCTTAAGTTTCTAAATTTAGTTTATATATCTTGTTAATTATAAATGCAGCAATGGTCTTTGATATTTAATTAAAGTTTAGCAAAGTGGGCTGCAAAGATGGCTGAGCAGTTAAGAGTGCTTACTGCTCTTGTAGAGGACTGAGGTTTGGTTCCTAGCACCCACATCAGGCAGTTCACACCTACCTGTAACTCCATCCAGGGGGATCTGATGCGTCCTTCTAGCCTCCATGGGCATTTGCATGCATGAGGTACACATAAACTCACACAGGTACCCACATCACACATGCACATGAATTTCAAAAAATGAAAAAATCTTTTTTTTTTTTTTTTGATCTTTTTGAGACAGGGTCTCTCTGTAGCCCCAGCTGGCCTGGAACTTGCTTTGTAGATCAGGCTGGGCTTGAACTCACAGAAATCTGCCTGCCTCTGCCTCCTGAGTGCTGGGACTAAAGGCATACACTACTACACCTGGCTCATGAAT
This sequence comes from Nannospalax galili, assembly GCF_000622305.1. NCBI lineage: Eukaryota > Metazoa > Chordata > Mammalia > Rodentia > Spalacidae > Nannospalax > Nannospalax galili. The sequence continues at coordinate 2,680 of NW_008355275.1, forward strand.
AAATCTTTTTTAAAAGTTTAACAATGTAAATTCTCCCAAATAACTACAAAGACTCCTTGACTTATGCTGGGTATGTCACATAAATTCACCCTAAGTTAAAAAAATAATCATTTTAAATGTGTTTAATTTACTTAACCTACAAAGTACCATAGCTTAGTTGACCCTACTTTAGATGTGCTCTGAACACATACATTAGCCTACAAATAGGAATCCCAAGACAGGATTTTACCGTATATTGTTAGTCCAGGAAATGATCAAAATTTATAATTGGAAGTCTGACTTCTACCAAAAGCAAATCACTTTCTCAACATCATCACTGTATAAATGAAAATTTGTAAGCCAGACTATTCTAAGTTGGAGATCATCTGAAGTAATTAAATGTATTTTAATATTATAAATCTGATTGGCATATTAGTATCTTGACCTTCCAAAGCACTTAGAAAATAATTTATCATACAGACAGTCATTTTAGGTACTTAGACAATCCTTACAAATACAATAAACCAAAAACACTAGGTAATAAGTCAGCTTCTCACAGTCTAGTATGTTAAAAAGTATGTGATATCCTTCATGGAGGGAACATACCTCAACATAGTTAAAGCTATATACAACAAACCCACAGCCAACATCATTCTAAATGGAGAAAAACGGGAAGCATTCCTACTAATATCAGGAACCAGGCAAGGAAGTCCACTATCTCCACTCTTTTTCAACACAGTTCTTAAAACTCTTGCTAGAGCAATAAGAGCAGGAAATTAAAGGAATACTAATCAGAAAAGAAGAGCTCAAATTATCCCTTTTTGCAGATGATATGATAATATATCTAAGGGACGCCAAAAGTTCCACGCGCAAACTCCTAGAAATTATTAACACATTCAGTAAAGTGGCAGGTTACAAAATTAACCTACAAAAGTCTATAG
>NW_008355275.1:4961-7970 GCF_000622305.1 Nannospalax galili
CCTTCATATGACCTGGTTATACCACTCCTTGGCATATACCCAAAGGACTCATCCTATTGTAGAGACACTTGTATAACCATGTTTGTTGTTGCTCTTTTCATAATAGCTAAGAGATGGAAGAAACCTAAGTGTCCCTCAAAAGTGGTTAACAAAAATGTGGTATATTTACACAATGGAGTTCTATTCAGCAGTAAAGAAAGATGAAATAATGAAGTTTTCAGGTAAATAGATGGATCTGGAAACTCTTATACTAAGTGAAGTAACACAGACTCAGAAAAATAAACAACATGTGTTATCCCTCATATGTGGCTCCTAGCACCAAATCCTTTTAAATTCCAGGTCCTTTTAATAAGAAGATGCTATACAGCAGTCCCGTCTGCATGAAATAACTCACGACTTCAGCTGAGCCTGATCGCTAAACATAGTCACAATTGTTGACGGTTGTGCTCATTCATTAAAGGAGTGCCAATCAGGGTCACTGGACCCTCACCTGAGTATCCAGCCACTCTTCCCAGCCAACTAGTCCAGTCTTGGAAGACAAAAGAAAAATGAGGAAGAACCCAATAGAGGGATGCTTTTGGAAGCCCTTGTTCAAGAAACTCCAGTGGATTCATATGAACATTTGAAAATTTCCCTGTTCTGTCTTTTTTCTAGTTCCCTGTCTAGAACTTGTAATGCTAATTACTCTTGTCTTTACTTCTCCTTCACATCTCCCATTCATGATTCAAGGACTTTCTTCTCCCTTTAGAGACAAAAGTTATGAAATGTGGGAGTCTTTTAGACACACCCACTGAAGGGGTACTCCAATTGCCTCACACTGCATCCCTGTTCAGCATGGAAGAAGCCAGAACGGTCTTCGTCCCTATTCCTTATTGGCAATTTGGGTGACCCCTTCAGGGGATGGTGTGATGGGAATAGGAGGTAGGAACTGGCTAGGCAGTTAGGGTAAAATGACCCCAAGGAAGTGTAGCCAGTTTCTTGGCTAAAAGTCAAAATGTCCTTGGGCCTGTTGGCAACATGCTCTGTTCCAGGGCTGAGGATGTCAAAAGTATTTGAGAGCTTGTACTTGGTCCTTAGGGGATTTGGGGGTTGCCTTTTCAGAGGGGGGAATGTTAGGCGGGGAGGGAGTGGGCATGGATTTGATCAAAGCACCTATGTGTATGTATGAAATTCCTAATAAAGTTTTTGTAAAATTTTTTTTAAAAAAGTATGTGATATCCTTCAGTTTAAAATTATGAGACTGAAGCTGGGCGTGTTGGCCCATACCTTTAGTCCCAACACTTGAGAGGCAGAGGCAGGAGAATACTGTGAGTTCAAGGCCAGCCTGGTCTACAGAGTGAGTTCCAGGCCAGCTTGGGCTAAAGGGAAAGACCCTGTCTCAAAATGAAAAAAAAAAAAAACCAAAAATTATAAGACTGAAACAAATTACTTATTTCAGATAAAATTAGCTAATTTCAAAGATTCTCTATGTACTAATTATTTTTTTACTATTTTATTTATTTTTATTTTATGTATATGAGTGTATTGCCTGAATGTATGTGAGTACACCCGTGTCATGCAATGCCTTGGAGGTCAGAAGAGGGCTTCGGATTCCCCTGTGCAATGCTGTGGAGGTCAGAAGAGGGCTTTGGATTCCCCTGAAACTGGAGTTAAGGATGGTTTGCAGTCACCATGTGGGTGCTGGGAATTGAACCCAGGTCCTCTGCAAGAGCAGTCAGTCAGCCAGCCATCGCTCCAGCCCCTGTACTAATTATTTTTAAATGGCACAGTATAAGCCAGAGTATTCTTTTAAGTCCTAGCTTTTTGTTTCGTTTTGTTTGAGATAGGGTCTCCCTGAAGCCAGTCCCAGCTGACCTGGAATTTGCTATGTAGACCAGGCTGGCCTCAGTCTCACAGAGATCTGGCTGCCTCTGCCTTCTGAGTGCTGGGATTAAAGGTGTGTACTACCACACCAGTTCCCAGCTTCTTTTTTTCACATTGTGTGTGTGTGTGTGTGTGTGTGTACACCTGCACATACATGCCATAGTGGCACTCATGGAGATCAGAGAACAGCTTGTGGGATTTGAGTCTCTCCTTCTGGGAATTGAACTCAGGTCATCAGGCTTGGTGGCAGATGTCTTTACCCCATTAGTTATCTCTGGCTCTGGGCCCAGTTTCTTTTTTCTTTTCTTTTGTTTTCTTTCTTTTTTTTTTGGTCTTTTTGAGACAGGGTCTCCCTGTAGCCCCAGCTGGCCTGGAACTCACTATGTAGACAGGCCACAGAGATCCGGCTCCCTCTGCCTCCATAGTGCTGGGACTAAAGGCATGCACCACCATGCCCGGCTTGGGCCCAGTTTCTTAAACTAAGTTTCAACCACATATGGGTAAACTGAATGTGGAAATCATGAAGTTTGGCACAGTAACAAGTTTCTGAATTCACAATGACCAAAAAATACATTCAAAATCAACCGTGAGGTAGGGGGCGGGGACAGATGATTCAAGTTAAAAGCACTTGCTGCACAAGCCTGGTGACCTGAGTTCAATCCCCAGAGCCCATATAATGATAGGAAAGAACTGACTCCATAAAGTTGTTCAATGACATCTACACATGTACAGTGGCACATGCGCCTCCCCATATCATGGTTGTGTGCACATGTTTATATGCACACAAATTAAAAAAACCCGTTTTGGTGTGTCTAATATCCTCTTCTGGCCTCTGAGAGTATTGCACCATGGTGCGCATGCACGCAGGCAACTCATGCACATAAAATAAAATCAAATAATAAAAATCAAACATGGGCTCCCGCCCTCAGGCCTCTCTAGGGGTAAGTCTACTGTGCAGCGACTCCGCCAGCCGCGCTCACCCTTCCATCTCCCCCGCTGTTCTCTACTCCATTCCTAGTCTTGGGTCCCCAGACACCTGGGGAACCAATACTGCTTCCTGATCTTTTTCACCCAGACCAACTTAGTGCCTTCCTTGGGCCCTAGGAGCACTGCTTCTGGACCTGGCCCCACCCTCACCTCCCAGAT
>NW_008355275.1:9929-10419 GCF_000622305.1 Nannospalax galili
AAGGGAGAACTTCCAAATTCCTTCTATGAAGCCAGCATCACTCTAATACCAAAGCCAGGTAAATATACAACCAAAAAAGGAAACTATAGACCCATATCCTTAATGAACATAGATGCAAAAATTCTCAATAAAATACTTGCAAACCATGTACAGACACACATCAAAAGGATCATCCACCATGATCAAGTTGGCTTTATTCCAGAGATGCAGGGATTGTTCAATATACGTAAGCCAATAAACATCATAAATCACATTAATGGACACAATGACAAGAACCACATGGTCATCTCAGTAGATGCAGAGAAGGCCTTTGACAAAATTCAACATGCTTTTATGTTCAAAGTTCTAGAGAGAATTGGACTGGAGGGAACATACCTCAACATAATTAAAGCCATATATAACAAATCCACAGCCAACATCATTCTAAAAGGAGAAAAACTGGAAGCATTCCCACTGAAATCAGGAACCAGACAAGGCTGTCCACTATCTC
>NW_008355275.1:13486-32251 GCF_000622305.1 Nannospalax galili
GACTGTGACCAGTGATAGTCATGTATATAGAGATTAGAAATGCATGTGAAAACGTCTCAATGTCAAGAGCCCTGAAATGAATTTTTCTGTATGAAACTGTGTGTTTTGACAACGCAGTGGAGATCTTTTTTAAACGTTGGAACCTCATTTAATTTTATGTCTTATAGAGTTTATAATGAGTAAGAGATTATATAAGCGTAAAAAAAAAATCAAACATGGGATGAACCTGAGGTGTTTTGGGCAGCACTTGGCTATGTTTCATCACATGATTTCACTGAAGTCTTGGTTCTGAACACACAAGTTGGTGCTATTTGTACTGTGCATGTCATGATGCCATCCAACAGTAATGAACACTTCCAGAAACACCTTGGCTCAGGTTTGAAACTATCATATGTTATGAATTGCAGTGTTTTTCTGAACATACAAAATTTTTCTGCTCTTCAAAACATAATGTTTAGCCGGGTGTGGTGGCGCACGCCTTTAATCCTAGCACTTGGGAGGCAGAGGCAGGCGGATCTCTGTGAGTTCAAGCCAGCCTGGTCTACATAGTGACTCCAGCACAGCTGGGGCTACAGAGCGACCCTGTCTCAAAAAGACCAAACAAACAAACAAACAAACAAAAAACATAATGTTTCATTGTTAATTTTCTGATATTTTCCTACCATCATTCCTCAGCATTTTTGTTTTCATTTTTGGTCTTTTTGAGACAGATTTGCCCTGTAGCCCCAGCTGGCCTGAAGCTTGCTATATAGACCAGACTGGCCTCAAACTCACAGAGATCTACCTTTCTCTGCCTCCTGAGTACTGGGATTAAAGGCGTGCACCACCACACCTGGTATTCAACATTTTTTTAAACTTAAAAAAATTTTTTTTAGAATTTCATACATGAATATTGTCTTTGCATTATTTCCATCCCTCCCAGTCCCCTCCAACTTTTTCCATGCAGCCCCCTCTCAATTTCTTTTCCTCTTCTTTGATTATTATTGTTACAATATGCTTGAAGACTTTTACTTAACCATGCAACCAAAAAGTTACTGCTGATAAGGTAAGCAAGCTCATTAAGTCATTGAGTGCATATGCTCTTGTGACCTGAGCATATGACCTTAAACCCTTAGCACCCCACCTTGTGTTCCACCCAAGAGAGTGAATGAATGTGGATGAGCTTGATTAACATATCAAAGCACTGGAAGCAATTTTTTTTTCATTGGAAACAGAATGTTTTTTCATTGAAACAGAATTGAGAAGTCTGTTTGTAATTGTATGTATGATATTCTAGATCCAGGGAATCAAAGGACAAGACTCTCTGGTAAGGATAGATCCTACCTTCAATTCTCCAGTTCATGCTAGAGACAATATTTCAATGAAAGAATGAGTGAAGCCTGACTCCAGAGCACAGTTCTGAAAGACATCTTAGGGAACAGTGCTCAGAGTTCAGATACAACTCTTGGCCTTAGAGCTAATGCTAAGAGTCAGACTGTTGCTTCATTCAGGCATGACTGTAAGTGGCTTAGAAATCCCACACATATACATGTATACATTTATAAACACACAACACACACACACACACACACACAACTTGATTTTTCCCTCCCTCAGCATCCATTGATTACCTTCATCTTGAGGTGGGACCTCATGAAGTTTTCCTCAACCACCAAGACATGTCAACTATTGTTTTTTGTTGTTGTTGTTGTTTATTTGTTTGTTTTTTGGTCTTTTTGAGACAGGGTCTCCCTGTAACCCCAGCTGGCCTGGCCTGGAACTTGCTATGTAGACTAGGCTAGCCTTGTACTCACAGAGATCCACCTGCCTCTGCCTCCGAAGTATCACCACACCTAGCTGTCAACTGGGTTTTTCATTATGCAGATCTTATTAGACTACTATACTGCGGAGATTTCATTGGTATAGCTTCCCTATCATGTCTAGAATGCATTAACTAATAGTGGGTCTCTTGTCCCTCTGCCTCTTACATTCTTCCCACCCCTTATTCCAAGATGTTCTCTGAGCCTTAGGTATAGAGCTTTCATTGTAGATGTGCACTTAGGGCCAGGTATCTCATAGTCACATATTCTCTGTATTTGACCACTTGTGAAACTTTGTAACAGTCTCCATATGTTGCAAAAAGAAGATTCTTTGATGAATGGTGAGATCTACACTTGTCTGTAAATATACAGCTATGTATTTAGAATATAGTAAGAACTTACACTGATCGAGGGAAGTGATAGAATTAGGTTCTCTAGGGTCTGTTACCTTTCCAGTCATGTGTACCTGGCTGTGTTTGCAGTACCATGAATGAATTCCTTTCCATTGAGTGGGTCTTAAGTCCAATTAGACAGCTGTTGATTACCCCCAAGATGAAAATGCCACTACTGCACCAATAGAGATAGTTTGCTGGACTGGTCATTGTTGTGGTGGATAGGTTTTACAGCTGGGTAGGATCATTGATTGTTTTTTTCCCTTGGCGGTTTGCATAGTAACCTCTGATACCATGAGAGCTAGTCTTCAGGGAAAGGCTCCCAGGTCAGTTCCAGTTCAATTGCTCCAAGTCTTGTGTCTGAAGTATGTCCTGTCCTTAGTAATAGGGTCTTACCTTCAGGTTCTGGAAGTCAATCAAGGGCTGTGGCAATAGCCTGTGTATTTTTCAGTAGACTTATTAAATGCTACATTTTTCTATGGTTTGATTTCTCTCCTCTCTCTCTCTCTCTCTCTCTCTCTCTCTCTCTCTCTTTGACTTTTTTTTTTTTTTTTTTGTCTTTTTTGAGACAGGGTCTCCCTGTAGCCCCAGCTGGCCTGGAGCTCACTATGTAGACCAGGCTGGCTTTGAACTCACTGAGATCTGCCTGCCTCTGCCTCCCAAGTGCTGGATTAAAGACGTGGGCCACCATGCCCAGCTATTTATTTCTCTTTTATCTCTCATTCCTCATCATTTAAGTATCAAATTAGCATATCCTTGTGTTGTATTGTGTTAGAATTTTTTTACTTTAAAAATTGTTTGAACTGCTGATTTGAGTGTCATATTTCTGCCACTCAGTAGTATGTATGCAAAGTGATGTTCTCAAAATTAATTAAAGACGTGGGCCACCATGCCCAGCTATTTATTTCTCTTTTATCTCTCATTCCTCATCATTTAAGTATCAAATTAGCATATCCTTGTGTTGTATTGTGTTAGAATTTTTTTACTTTAAAAATTGTTTGAACTGCTGATTTGAGTGTCATATTTCTGCCACTCAGTAGTATGTATGCAAAGTGATGTTCTCAAAATTAACAATTATAAAAGCAAAATATGGATCAACTCTGAAAAATGCTGAAGATGCTTTCTGTCCCACAGTATCAAATATTTAATCAATATTTAGCTCTTATGTAAAAATAAATAAGTACATCCCTTTTAGTAAGTATGGAAATTTGCTTTCATCTCTGATAAATGGCAAAAGTATATGTATATTAGATAATTGTTTTTAAATATAATTCTTTGTGATTTATTATGAATAGATGTTTAGTTCTGTCCCATGGTGGTACATGCCTTTAATCCCAGCACCCAGAAGGCAGAGACAAATGGATCTCTGGGAGAGTGAAGCCAGTCTGGTTTACGTAGAGCATTCCAGGCTAGCTAGGGCTACAGGGAGAATCTGTCTCAAACAAACACACAAACAAGCAAAAAGTATCCCTAGAACTCAGGAAAACATTTTAAAAAATATTTTATTTATTATTTTTATTTTACATGTATGCATGTATTGCCTGCATGTAGGTAAGTGCACCCATGTCATGCAATGCCCGAGGAGGACAGAAGAGGGCATCGGATCCCCTGAAACTGGAGTTAGGACAGTTGTTAGCTGCCATATGGGTGCTGGGATTTGAACCTGGGTCTTCTGTAAGAACAGTCAGTGTTCTTAACCAATGAGCCATCTCTTCAGCCCTCAGACAAACATTTTAAACCTGAATAAAGGATTAAAGTAAAGGATTCAAGAGAAAAACCAGGCAAAAAGATGCATCAAATGATTTTGGAAGGATTCTGGAAGCAGTTTCCAGGCAGTGTAGCTATGGTACTCTCCTGGCACTCAGATGTTTGCCAGCCATGAAACACTCCAAAACTTGTCCTTCTGGGATGCTACGGGAGGCTTCAATCAATTCGAGTATGACCGATTAGATCATTGACCATTGGTGATCAACTCAAACTTCAGCGTCTCTCCTTTCCACAGAAGCAGGGGTGTGGGCTGAAAGTTCCAATTCACTGATCACATGGTTGATCCTCAAGGAGATAAGCTTCCATTCGATGCTAGACACTGTCCGGGAACCCACAAAGAATTATCCATCAGAACAAAAAATGCTTCCTTGCCTCAGGAAATCTCAAAGGTCTTAGAGCTCTGTGAAATCATCTAGGATCAAAGACCCTGTATCAGAACATAAAGGTTCTTCCAGTGCCCTTACCTCTGGGAATTTTAGGAGCTCTGCATTGGGAGCCAAGGATGAAGACTAAATATACATTTCACAACATTACACATGTGTACGCCCTTTTCCCCTGAGAGCTGGTTGTTAAACATTCACCAGTACAATTGCCCTTCTGTTGCCTCAGTATCTCTCAGGACTCTAATCTTCTGGAAAGGATCAAGTCCTCAACCTTTGTAATCTGAAATCAGAAGCTAATCAAACTCATCACAATGGATTTGGATAACACAAAGTGCCTGTGATCAGAAGGACAAAAATAGCTGTGATAAGAACTGAACCATGGGCTTGGTTCTGTTTTATGCACAGGAAAATGAAGGTTTTAGGTCTATGAAAAGCTCCTGACTCCTTGAATGCAAGCTTAAAAAAAAACTGACTGTGTAGAGCTGGAGAGATGGTTCAGTGGTTAAAAGTGCTCGTTACTTTTGGCCGGGCATGGTGGTACACGCCTTTAGTACCAGCACTTGCGAGGCAGAGGCAGGTGGATCTTTGTGAGTTGGAGGCCAGCTTGATCTACATAGCAAGTTCCAGGCCAGCTGGGGCTAAAGGAAGATCCTGTCTTAAAAAGGCCAAAAAAAGAAAAATAAAAAAAGAGTGCTTGCTACTTTTGCAGAGGAGGACAGGAGTTTAGCTCCTAGCACCCAAGTCAGGCAGCCCACAACCACCTGTAACTCTAGCTCCAGGGGGATCTGACACATCTGACCTCCAAAAGCACCTACACTCATATGTACATACCCACAAACAAATATATACATATAATTAACGATGAAATTAAAATAATTTTCATAAAGAACTACAGGCTCGAGCCTTCAGCCTTTCAGCTTCAAGACCATAGCAGCCAAGCTGGGTTGATGCCGAACGTTTGGGGCTCTAAATTTCAGTGCGAGATGAGGACTTTTTCTCCGAGAGTTAGCAGCTTCATCTTTAAAAAGAAGAGAATAAGGGGAAAGTGGCGAAAGAAAACAAGGAGGAAAAAGACAATTCACACGGTCTCGCAAGATCAACTTTACATTGGGTTCCAATCTAGCATGGGACAAAGATGGTGACATTCAATTTTAAAATAGAGTGGAGGGGCTGGAGAGATGGTTGAATGGTTAAGAGTACTGACTGTTTTTTGCAGAGGACCCGGGTTTGATTCCCAGCACCCACATGGTGACTAACAACTTCTGTGACTCCAGTTCCAGAGGATCCAACACCTTCTTCTGACCTCCGAGGGCATTGCACAATATGGATGTACTTACACATATGCAGAAAATACGCTCATACACATAAAATAAAAATAATTTAAAAAATAGAGTGAAATAGGAGTGAGGGTTCTAACATAGATAAATCGTACTAGGCTGTCTAAGGGCAGTGCCTTCCCAGAGGGCGGGACACAAAAGTAGAGAGTGTGTCCTAGGAAAGGGACTATAAAATATATACTTACACAGTATATATACTTATACAGCTATAGAACTATATATTTTTTTCTTTTTGAGACAGGGTCTCTCTGTAGCCCCAGTTGGCCTGAAACTCACTATGTAGACCAAGCTGGCCTCAAACTCACAGAGATCTGCCTGTCTCTGCCTCCCAAATGCTGGGATTAAAGATGTACGCCACCACTCCAGGTTTAGAACTATAAATTTATGCCCAACATCAAACAAAGCCTCAGTTACTCTGATATACAGTGTAGCTTTTAGATCTCGCTAAGTCATTGAAACTCTCCCTGTCTCTGTTTTTAAAATTGTGTGTGTGTATGTATAGTGTGTGTGTGTGTACATGAATGTGAAGGTCAGAGGTTGATCATCCCCCACTGCTCTCCACCTTATTACTGTTGTTGTTGTTGTTATTATTATTATTATTTATTATTCTTGAGACAGGGTCTCACTATGTAGCCCTGGCTGGCCTGGAACTCATTATGTAGACCAGCTGGCCTTGGTCTCACAGAAATCTGCCTGTCTCTGCCTCCTGAGAGCTGGGATTAAAGGCATGAACCACCAACCCTGGGCTATTGTTTTTATTTTTATTTTTTGGAGACAAGTTCTATCACTGAATCCAGAGCTCACTGATGAGCTAGACTGGCCAGTCAGGGAGCTCTGGGGCTCCAGCGGTCTCTGCCCATCCTCATAGTGCTAGGATTACATACAGATTTTTACATGGGTAATAGGAATCTGAACTCAGGTCCTCATGTGTCTGCAGCAGGTGCTTTATAGACTGAGCCATTTTCCCAGCCGTCATTCTTTATTATTGGTAAGATGGAGAAAAAAACACCCATCTTACTGGGTTATTGTACACACTAAATGGGAGCACATATGAAGTGCTCAGCATGTAGGTGGTCAATAAATGGTAGCCATGATTATTTCTAATCAGAATTAGACCAGCAGTACTTAAAACTTGATTTCTTTTGTTTGTTTTTGTTGTTGGGTTTGTTTGTTTGTTTGTTTGTTTGTTTGTTTGTTGATAGGGTCTCCCTAGCCCCAACCCACCTGGAACTCACTCTGAAGACCAGGTTGCCCTGGATCTCACTGAGATCTTACCTACCTCTGCCTCTACCTCCCCAGGGCCGGAATTAAAGGCATGTATCCCCACACTGGCATAAAACTCAATTGCTTTTCACTATAAAAACGTATTTGGTGGAAGTGGAGAGATGGCTCAGCAGTTAAGAGCACTGGCTGCTTTTGCAGAGGACCTGGGTTCGATTCTCAGCACCCACATGGCAGCTAACAACTGTCTGTAACTCTAGTTCCAGGGGATCTGATACCTTCTTCTGACCTGTGCAGGCATTGCACAACACAGGTGCTCTTACATACATGCAGGCAATACTCTCATATATAAAAAAATTAAAAATTAGCCAGGCATGGTGCCATATACCTTTAATCCCAGCACTCAGGAGGCAGAAGCAGACAGATCTCTGTGAGTTCAAGGCCAGCCTGGTCTACATAGCGAGTGCTAGGCTAGCTGGGGCTACAGGGAGACCCTGTCTCAAAAAGATCAAAAAAATTTTTCTTTAATTAAACAATTAAAAAATGTATTTGGCTTAGGATTTATCTCTCTAATTCTTTTCTTAAAAAAACTTAATAATCGGGGCTGGAGAGATGGCTCAGTGGTTAAGAGCACTGACTGCTCTTGCAGAGGACCTGGGTTCGATTCCCAGCACCCACATGGTAGCCACGAACCATCCTTAACTCCAGTTCCAGGGGAATCAGAAGCCCTCTTCTGACCTCCACAGCATTGCACGACACGGGTGCGCTCACCTACATGCAGGCAGCACACTCATACACATTAAAAAAAAAACAAAAACAATAATTAAAGCAACTTAGTAATTGCCTAATGATTTCTGCAGGAATTATTTGGTATGGTTTTTTAAGAGTAGGTTACCTACAGGCTAGTGAGATGGCTCAGCAGATAAAGGGACTTGCCATACAAGTCTGGCAACCTGAGTTGCTCAGAACCCACATAAAGGTAGGTGGAGAGAACCAGCTTCAGGAAGTTGTCCTCTGACCTCCTCATGTGCACTGAGCCTTGTGCCCTCCCCCACCACACACACACACACACACACACACACACACACACATTAATAATTATTTAATTAAAAAGTAGGTTACCTAGAACTGATTGCACATGTAGACCTACACAGATACAATCATTCACCATTTTCCCCTAAATTTCAAGCATAATGTGTTGCAAGAAATAACCTCTCAAGGGTGTGCACAGCAAATGTATGAAATTGTGTATTTCAGGGAAAAGCACCTCTGGTGATTCTGATGTGTGCACGTATTTATTTGAATGAACAGATACCTCAGCCCCTAAACCCCACCATGAAGACCCTCTGGGATGATACTCAAATTCTGCCGCCAAGCTGTGCTTCTGTGCCCTCATTTCCAGTTAACTTTAGCATACCCAGAGGGTGCAGGGCACTATGCTTGTAACTTTCCAAGGACTTAACAGATATTTAATGTCCTAGTAGATCCTTGGCTCTGAAGGGCTCGCCTTATACTAACTCCCAGTCAGAAGACACAGATATTTACAGGTGAACCTACTTCTTCCCCATCCCTACCATTAACAGGGAAGGGCCCAGTGTAAATCCAAGCTCACCTCAAGGAGTTCAGAAGTAGGCTTAGTTTTGGTTTTTTTTTTTTTTTTTTTTTTTTTTTTTATTTTTGAGACAAGGTATCCCCCTAGTCCCAGCTGGCCTGGAACTCACTATGTAGACCAGGCTGGCCTTGAACTCACAGAGATCCACCTGCCTCTGCCTCCCAAGTGCTGGGATTAAAGGTGTGCACCACCATGGCCAGAAGTTTTGCTCTTTTCATGAGGACTAGTAGGTGAATCACTGTCAATTTGGGGCCATTAGCCTCCTGTGAAGACCCCATAGAGTCCTTTGTATCTCTTTAGGACATTGGTGCCAGAGGAGAATTCTGCAGTCTCCATTATCTGGGCTCTAATGAAAAATGCCAGTCATTTCCCTATTGTAGCTCCTGCAGTTCTGTCCCGACTAACCCTAACCCTAACCCTTCACATGCTAATGTTTCTGCTTGAAACACGGGGTGTGTGACTTGTTCCTCCACTAGCAGGCCAGCAGTGAATAACAGCCAGGAATGATTCCCGGACATGTATAAATGGAGGGACCTTCATAAGCTGAATGGGAAGGGATACCATGCCACTCTAACATCAACAAAGTCAGAGCTTGGAGCTTTGAGATTCTGGAGTTAAGATTTGAAAAGCTGCTGGGCATGGTGGCACAGGCCTTTCATCCTAGTGTTCGGGAGGCAGAGGCAGGCAGATCTCTGTGAGTTCAAGGCCAGCCCAGTCTACATAGTGAGTTCCAGGCCAACTGGGGCTACAGGGAGACTGACTGTGTCTCAAAAAGACCGAAAAAAAAAAAAAATTAAATTAAAAATTAAAATTTATTTCCTACACTTCAAGCCAATCATGCCAATTGTTAGTGAATGAAACCACTCTCATGAGAGTATTCCAAATTTCAGTTTATAATCCTTTTCAAGATGTTTTCTAAGCCAGGATGTGGTGATACACACCTTTATTTCCTGTACTTGGGAGGCAGAGGCAGGCAGATCTCTGTGAGTTCGAGGCCAGCCTGGTCTCCATAGTGAATCCACACCAGCTGTGGCTACAGGAAGACCATGTCTCAAAAAGACCAAAAAAAAAAAAAAAAAAAATCTAGAAATGACTGAAATCCCTACTAGTCAAATGGGCAAGGTCATAGGACTTAAAAATTAGGGGTATTGGCGTAATTGTGAGTTTGTTTCCATTCTAGCCTGTTGGAATCTGACACCTAAGATTTATCAGCAGCTCTAGGTTCCTGCTGTCTGAGTGGTCTGTATGCCTGGCAGTCCTTGGTTATTTAAGCTCCATTTCTGCTTGTTAAGGGAGCCAGGCACCTGATTATATCATAACAGAGACTTCACAGTCCAAGCCCTAATGATCCAGTTTTGCAGTCTTCTAATTCCACAGAATGTAATATAAATGTCCTTCAAATTCATGGGGTAGGCTCCTAGAACGGATGTTCCATAGTAAGATTTCTGGGCCCAACAACAAGCTCTCTGGAACTTCACCTGCAGCACTAGAAGATCAGACTTTGACACCATCTCCAAGCACCACAAGTCAAGTTCCTTTGTCCATTGGCCCAGAGCCTGACATCCTTCAGGAGATGGTTGGGACTAACACTCTGGTTTTTCATCCCTGTTTTCATTGACACAGTAGTCACTGATCTTCCATTACATCAATGGTCTGAAAGTGTGGTCCTTGGACCAGCAGCATCTACATGGGTTGGTAACGTCTAACAAAATTCTCAGGCCATGTCTCAGATCTACTCAATTATAAACTCTGGGACTGTGACCTAAAAATCTGTATTGTAAGGAGCTGTCCCTGCCACTTTGATGTGATTTAAAGTAGGAAAATAACTGTTAACAGCACTGTGATCCACATCCTCATACACTAGCTATTTCCTGATCTTGCGTTGCTCTAATACACCTTTCACCCCACCTCCACATACACTCTGGAGTATCTACTCTATAATCAACAAATCTTCCCGTGTCCTCCATATTGTCCAGAAATGTTTTTCTACATTGGCTTGCATTGATTGAAACCTGATCTCTGCAGCAGTGAATCTGTTCAGACCTATTTCTCACAGGACAGGTCCTTGTTCTCCTTTCTCTCCACCACTATCTTGAGACCATTATGTCATCACTATGCCTTTGTAAAAACTATTCTTTGAGGATCATATTTTGTGGTGGTTAATTTTATGTCAACTTGACTTGGTTAATAGATGCCCAGATAGCTGGTAAGGCATTTCTGGGTGGGTTTCTAAAGGTGTTTCTGGAATTAGCATTAGAATCAATAGACTACAGAAAGAAGGTCCACCCTTACCAATGTGACTGGGCATCATCCAATTCATTGAGGACTACATTTATTAGTTACCTTTTACTTTGCCATAACAAGGTACTTGTTTTATTAATTACTTTTCTGTTGCTGTGATAAAACACCAGGAGGAAGGCAACTTACAGAGGAGTTTATTGGGCTTATGGTTTCAGAGGGATAAGAGTCCATCATGGTGGGGGAGGCATGGCAGGAGACAGCTGGAGCAGAAAGTTGAGAGCTCTGATCTTCAAGCAGGCACAGGAAGCGGAGAAAGACAAACTGGAAGTGGGCAAAGCTAAAGCCCACCCCCAGTGATGTTTCCTCCAGCAAGGCCACACCTCCTAAACCTCCCCAGGCAGTGGCACCAATTGGGACAAAGTATTTAAATACTTGGAGCTTATTGGGAGTTGGGACTGGGGGCTCTAATTCAAACCACCACACCTGTTAAAAGTAACTTAAGGAAAGACAGGTTTATTTTGGCTCAAAATTTGACAGCATATTCCTTAATGGCAGGATCATTATAGTGGCCAGAATCCAAGGCAGCTGATCACATTGTACTGAGAAAAGCAGAGAGATGAATGCTGAGGGTCAGCTCACTTTTTCTTTTTCATTCAGTCTAGGACCCCAGTTCTTGGGCTATTGCTGCCTAAATTCTGAGTAGATCTTCCCATCTCAATTAACCCAGTCCATAAACTACCTCACAGACGTGCACAGAAGTTTGTCTCATATGATTCTAGAGTCTATCAAGTTGACAATATTAGAGCCAGGCGTGGTGGTGCATGCCTGTAATCCCAGCACTCTGGGAGGCAGAGGCAGGTGGATCTCTGTGAGTTCAAGGTTATCTTGGTCTACAAAGTGAGTTCCAGGCCAGCTGGGGCTACAGGGAAACCCTGTCTCAAAAAGACAAAAAACAAAACAAACAGATATTAATCATCTCAAGGACCCAAATGGAACAAAACTGTGGAGGAAGGATGAATCCTCAAGTTACATGTCTCTTCATGAACTACAGTATACCTCTCTCCTGCTTTCAAATACTGAAACTCTTGGTTCTTGGAACTTTGGGCTCTGGGACGTCCACCTGGTATTTGGAATTTTGTTCCAAGAGCTATGAGAAGCTGATGAGCTTATGAAGCTGACTGAAATGATCCTTCTTTGAAACACTCTGACTACTGTGTAGAAAACAGTGTGGTGGAAACATAGATGGAGCAGTGGCACTTTGAAGAAAATTCTGCTGTGGTCCAGCTAGGAGGCAAAGGTTTTGGACTAGAGGAAAAAAGATGTTCTTTCTCTGTACTATTCTCAGGCTGGGAATATAGCTTAGAGGTAGAGCACTTGCTGAGTACATGAAAAGCCTTGGTGTTTGCTCCCCCAGTGCTATAAAACAACCAACCAACCCCAACAAAAACATCATCTCTGTATTGCTCTCTGTGAAGACTAGGTATCAGAACCAACAGCAGTGACATCACCTGGGACCTTATAGTCCACACTTTCAGGCCTCATCCTACTCACTCACTTTAATGACACCTCTTAAGTCTTTACATTACCTCTCAACTTTTAGCAAGTAACCTTCACTTCTATTCTACAAAAAAAAATAAGATGGATCTATCCCATAGAACCCCCCATTTCGGACCACCATTTACACTGACAAAGTGCACTTCCTTCTTTGGCTGAGCTCTCTGTATTTACCATTCCAGCATGCTCAAGTCTTTGCCTATATTTTTGTTTGTTTGTTTGTTTGGATCTTTTTTTTTTGTCTTTTTGACACAGGGTCTCCCTGTAGCCCTAACTGGCCTGGAACTCACTGCATAGTCCAGGCTGGCCTCCATCTCACAGAGATCCTCCTGCCTCTGCCTCCCAAGTGCTGGGATCAAAGGCATGTGCCACCATGCCTGGCTTATTTGCCTACATTTAAAAAACACTCAAACTCCCAGCCTCCAGCTATCATTCTGTCTCAAAGCATCCTAGAAAAAATTGATTATATTTACTCTCCCTAAACTCTATTTACCTCCCCAACCTTTTTGAACCTGGCCTTGGCTCCCACCATTCCATTTTAAGACCCCTCACTAGTGTTTCCAGTGATCTCTTGTTGCTAAAACTGTAGAAAACATTGCTGTGTCAAGAAAGCTTGCTCATACTTCCTGTTCAATTACTGAAATACTTTTTAGTTTTTAAAAGAACTCCCACCCAAGCATCCCCATCACCTACTAATGAAGGTCAATTCCAGATACAGCATCCTCCTTACTCTACTTTTGTGTGAGGCTAATACTCACTATAATTGGGTGGAGTCCAATTGCTAAAATCAACATATTTTCTAGTCTCCATCTTGACTGTTCAGAATTGTTTTTGCAGTTGTTTGAATAGTTTTCTTCCTTTGATTTCCATGACTTGTATTCTCTGTGCAAGTTCCCCGTCCATAGTGTTGTCCTTTGTCTTCTAATCTATTTCAATAGATCTCATTTGTACTCACCAGCATCAATTGCTATTTATATATGAATCCCTCATTTAATGTTTTTATTTATTTTTATTTTATGTGTATCAATGTATTTCCTGAATGTAAGTGCAACCGTGTCATGCAATGCCCACCGGAGGTCAGAGGGTACTGGATCCCCTGGAACTGGAGTTATGGTTGTTAGCTATCAGGCAGGTGCTAGGATTTGAACCTAGGTCTTCTTCAAGAGCAGTCAGTGCTCTTAACCACTGAGCGATCTGTCTAGCCCCACCTCATTGAATGTATAACCAGGACCTTTCCTCTGAACTCTAGGCCTGATGCAAGTCCATCTGATGTCTCAAAACCTCCATAAACTTAACATATATAAAACTGAACTTTCCCTCTTCTACTGTACCATCTGGTCCTTCTACAGAGAAGGCTCCTACCATCCATCCCATACACAAATCAGACACTCAGGCATCACTCATGACTCTTGTTTCTCACTACCTCCCCACATCCAGTCAATTACCACCATCTATTTACTTCACCTCTGAAGTACTGTATATGTAATATTGTACATAGAATCAGGTTCACTGAAATCTCCCCGTATCACCTGCCAGTCCTAGGTCCAAGCTACCATCACCTCTATGACAATAGTGGCCTCTCGAATTCCTACAATTGTATTTGCCTCTCTCTAATCTATTCTCTGCAAAGCAGTCAGAGTGATCTTTTTAAAAGTGCAAATCTGATTGGACCAATATATCTGGTTTCACTCTCCTGGGGTTGAAAAGGAGGTCACATTCCTCTCAGTGCTCAAATCAGATGATTTGGAGCCTTCAACTTGTCTCCCTTGTGTGATAATTTCAGACTCCAAAGGCTCAGATTGTCTTAATAGAACTGGAAAATTTATTCAGATTTTTTTTTGCTTATTGTGACTGTCAGTAAAACACAAAGTTTTACCTATTCCTCTGTCATCTGTAGACCTTATTCACTGCTATATGATTTGCTGTGTTCAGGCACAAATGTGCACCATATAACCCAGAGTAATATCCACTTGGTAAAACAAAGTGTTCTCATGATCTAGGGGGTACAACAGTATTTTAGTTCTAGAAGTAGAGAAAAACAAATCTTTCAAAGTGTTCCATCAGCTCTGATGACTCAGGGCCATAGTAGACTTAGGATCCAAACATTCAATTTCTTCCGTCACACATCTTAGTTCATACCAGGGGATAAATAGTGCTGCTAGGTGTCAGAATCTGCTTTTATCCTCCAAAGCAAAGTCTTAATGGTTTTGTGAACTAGGGCATGGAAACTGATGCGTTTCTGCCAACTCTGCTGCAGCAGCATACGGAGTTAGTGGGTGATCAGTTTCTTTCCAAGACACATTACTGCCCAATTTTTTTTTTTTTTTGGTCTTTTTGAGACAGGGTCTCCCTGTAGCCCTAGTTGTCCTGGAACTCACTGTGTAGACCAGGCTGGCCTTGAACTCACAGAGATCTGTCTGCCTCTAATTTTTTTTAATTTATTTTTATTTTATGTGTATGAGTATTTTGCTTGTGCCAGGCATGGTGGGCCACACCTTTAATCCGAGCACTTGGGAGGCAGAGGCAGGAGGAGGATCTCTGTGAATTCAAGGCCAGCCTGGTCTATGTATTTAAAAAAAAAAAAGATGAATATTTTGCTCTACCCACGTTGTGCAATGCCCTTGAGGTATCAGAGTCCTTGGAACTGGAGTTATGTGTGGATGGTTGTTAGCCAACATGTGGGTGCTGGGAACCAAACCCTTGTCCTCTACAAAAGCATGGTAGCTGAGCCATCTCCCCAGTTTCTCAGTTGATTTTTAGTCAAAATGTCCTTAGTACTCTCTAGTTTCTGTCTTTGGTCTTCACCCGACCACTAATTCAAGTTAGAATCATCAGGAATCCCAGGAGCACTTTTCTTTTTTGGCCCTTCTATCTAATCAGCCAGCCCCCAATACTTGATGACTTTATCTATGAATGACCAAATGACCTTAGAAACATTTTTTCCTTTTTATTATTATTATTTTTATTTTATGTGTATGAGTGTATTGCCTGCATGTGTGTAAGTGCATCCATGTCACACAATGCCTGCGGAGGTCAGAAGAAAGCATCAGATCCCCTGGAACCAGAACTACAGATCGTTGTCAACCACCATGTGGGTGCTGGGAATCGAACCTGGGTCCTGTGTAAGAGCAGTCAGTGGTCCTAACTGATGAGCCATCTCTCCAGCTCCCCATTTTTTTCTTTTTTAAATTTAATTTATTGATTTTGAAGCAGGATCTTACTATGTAGCCCTGGCTGGCCTAGAACTCACTATGTAAACAAGACTGGTCTCAAACTCACAAAAATCCACCTCCCCCTGCCTCTTGAGTGCCAGAATTAAATGAGTACACCACCACATCTAGCCCTTTTTTCTTTTTTCCATTTTAATCAGTTCCTACAAGTCACCCTGAATCCTTGGCCCTCTTGGTTTCTAAAAACTATATTTAATCCACTGGTTTTCTAAAACTATAAATCTGGGGCTAGAGAGATGGCTCACTATGCAAAGATAATTGTTGCCAGGGCTGGCAGCCTAAGTTTGATCCCTGGAACCTATATGATGGATGGAAAGCATCAACACCTGAGGGTTGCCCTTCTAACCTTCACATGTGCACTGTAGCATTCTACCACCTACCTCCTGCCTCCCTCTACACAAATAATAAATCTAGGGGCTGGAGAGATGGCTCAGCAGTTAAGAGCCATGACTGCTCTTGCAGAGGACCCAGGTTCAATTCCAAGCACCCAAATGATGGCTAACATCGGTCCATAACTCCAGTTCCATGGGATCTGATGCCTTCTTCTGATCTCTGAATGCATCGCACAAAATGGGTATACCTACCTACATGCAAGCAATACACTCTTACACATAAAAAAATTGACAAGGGGCTGGAGAGATGGCTCAGGGGTTAAGAACATTGACTGTTCTTGCAGAGGACCCAGGTTAAATTCCCAGCACCCACATGGCAGCTACAAATCGTCCTTAACTCCAGTTCCAGGGGAATCTGAAGTCCTCTTCTGATCTCCATGGCATCTGCATGATACGGGTGCACTCACATACATGCAGGCAATACACTCACACACATAAAAAAAAATCAACAAATAATAAATTATATATAATATTTGAGGAGGTATATATATATATATGGCCTGGAATCCTGGAATCCTAATCATTAAACAAGGCTTGATGTCCCTTCACAGCCAGTGTTATTCTTTGCTTCATTTCCTCCAAGGCATCCTCAGCTAGGTACTTTGTAGCATCATCAGGCAATGTAGATATCAAAGCTATGACAATCCTAATCACAGAGACCTTGAGATATGATTCCATCTCCCTAATTTTTTAGGAAATCATATCTAAGCTACCCCTAAAGGAGATGAATCTAATTCTTGTTAATAGCTATTCAGAAGGTTTGGAGAGATGGCTCAGTGGTTAAGAGCACTAACTGCTCATCCAGAGGACCTTGGTTTGGTTCCCAGCACCCACATGGTGGCTAACAAGCTCCTGTAACTCCAGTTCCCGGGGATCTGATGCCCTCTTCTGGCCTCTGTGGAAACTGCACCACATGGGTGCACTTACATACATGCATGCAGGCAAAACACTCATACATATAACATAAAAATAAATAAAGCTACCCAGAGATACCAATCAAAACAGTGAGCTATATCTTATTGAGGCATATTCAGTAGCCTAGCTAGAATTAAAAGATGGGCATTAACAAGGATTGGTGAGGGCAAGAAGAAATTGGAACCTCCTCACATTTGGTTAGTAGAAATATAAAATGGCACAGTCATTATGGAAAAGATTTTGGCAGTTGTTCCTAAAGTTAAACATAGAGTTACCATATAGCCTAGCAATTTTAGTTTAGGTACATTCTGTACTTATACCTAGAAAACCAAAAACATGCTCACACAAACTTAGACATAAATATTCACAGTGGCATTATTCACAGCGATTTTAAAAAGTAAAAACAATTGGGTTGGAGAGATGGCTCAGCGGTTAAGAGCACGGACTCTTCTTGCAGAGGACCTGGGTTCAATCCCAGCACCCACATGGCACTTACAATCGTCTGCAACTCCAATTCCAGGGGATCTGATGTCTTCTTCTGACCTCTGCAGGAATTGCAGAACATGGGTATGCCTACCTACATGCAAGCATAGCGAGTTCCAGGCCAGCTGGGGCTACAAGGAGACCCTGTCTTAAAACGACCAAAAAAGTGAAACAATCTAAATGTTGGTCACTTGATGAATGAATAAACAAACTGTGATATATCCCTACAACAAAGTATTAGTGGGCTGGTGTGGTAGTTCATGCTTCCAGCACTTGGAAGACTGAAGCAGGAAAACTGCCACAAATCTGAGACTAGCCTTGGCTATATAGTACTCTCCCAACCAGCCTGTGCTACAAAGACCGTGTCTCAAAAGACCAAAATCAAAGCCTAACCAAAACAAACCAAAGTAAAAAAGAATATGAGCCATACAAAAGAATTAAATTCCATGCTTTAACATGAATAAATAATAAAAATACTATTCTAAGTGAAATAAGTCAAGTGCAAAAGTCCATATAATATGGTTTCCTCTATATAATGTACCCAGAATGGAAAAATCCATAGACAAAAAAATGGATTAGCCAAGAGCTGGATGGGACAGCTAATGGGGAGTGATTGCTAATCGTCTGTATGTTTCTTTGGGGGATGATAAAAGTTTAAGCGCCTACATTAAAAAAATAGAAAGAGCCCAAATAAATGACTTAACACTGCAACTCAAGGCACTGGGAAGGCAAGAACAAATGAAACCCAAACCCAGCAGAAGAGAAGAAATAACAAAAATCAGAGCAGAAATTAATGAAATAGAAACAATGAAAACAATACAAAGAATCAATGAATCTAAGAGCTGGTTCTTTGAAAGGCTAAACAAGATAGACAGACCCTTAACCCCATTAACCAAAAGAAAGAAAGAGCAAATTCAAATCAACAAAATCAGAGATGAAAGAGGAAACATCACAATAGACACTCAAAAGATCTAGACCATTATAATGGAATATTTAAAAAACCTATACACGGGCTGGGTGTGGTGGCACAAGCCTTAAATCCTAGCACTTGGGAGGCAGAGGCAGGTGGATCTCTGTGAGTTCAAGGCCAGCCTGGTCTACATAATGAGTTCCAGGACAGCTGGGGCTACAGGGAGACCCTGTCTCAAACAGAGCCCCCCCCCCCAAAAAAAAGAAAGAAAAAAAAAAACTATACACTACCAAATTTGAAAATCTAAAAGACATGGATGGATATCTAAAATCACGGGAACCACCTTAAACAGACCCACAACATATAAGGAAACTGAAACACTAATACTAAGCCTCCCAACTGAAAAAAGCCCAGGCCCAGATAGATTTACAGCTGAATTCTACCAGACATTTAAAGAAGACCTCCAACCGATACTACTTAAATTATTCAAAAAGATAGAAACAGAGGGAGAACTCCCAAATTCCTTCTA
>NW_008355275.1:32363-32843 GCF_000622305.1 Nannospalax galili
ATCAAAAAGATCATTCACCATGATCAAGTAGGCTTTATCCCAGAGATGTAGGGCTGGTTCAATATACAAAAATCAATAAATATCATTAATTGTATAAATGGACTCAAAGACAAAAACCATGTCATCTCAACAGACACAGAAAAGTCTTTTGACAAAATTCAGCATGCATTTATGTTCAAATTCCTACAGGGAATTGGATTGGAGGGAACATACCTCAACATAATTAAAGCTATACACAACAAACCCACAGCGAACATCATTCTAAATGGAGAAAAACTGGAAGCATTCTCATTAAAATCAGGAACCAGACAAGGATGTCCACTATCTCCACTCCTTTTCAACATAGTGCTTGAAACTCTTGCCAGAGCAATAGAACAGGAGAAGGAAATTAAAGGACTACTAATTGGAAAAGAAGAGGTCAAACTATCTCTTTTTGCAGATGATATGAGGCTATACCTCTGAGATCCTAAAATTTCTACA
>NW_008355275.1:32911-61686 GCF_000622305.1 Nannospalax galili
CAAAAATCAGTAGCCTTTATATATATACCAATAACAAGCAAATGGAGAAAGAATACAGGGAATTGTTCCCATTCACAATAGCTGAAAAAAAATTATTGGAATAAATCTGACCAAAGACACCAAAGATCTCAATAATTAAAAATTTAAATTGTTAAAGAGATTGAGGAAGACACCAGGAGATGGAAGGGCCTCCCATGCTCATGGATTGAAAGAATTAATATCGTGATAATAACCATCCTACCAAAAGGAATATATAGATTCAATACAATCCCAATCAAAATCCCCATGACATACTTCACAGAATTAGAAAAAAACATCCTTAAATTCATATGGACGCACAAAAGACCCCAGATAGCCAAAGCAACCCTGAGCACAAAGGCCAATGCTGGGGGATCACTATACCAGATCTCAAAGTATACTACAGAGCTATAGTCTTAAAAGCTGGTGCAAAAACAGACACATAGATCAGTGGAACATCATTGAAGATCCAAACCTTAGTACACGCAAATTCAGCTACCTGATATTTGACAACGGTGCCAAGAACACACAATGGAGAAAAGACAGCATTTTCAACAAATGGTGCTGGCAAAACTGGATCTTCACCTGTACAAGAATGAAACTATATTCTTATCTTTCACCTTGCACAAAAGTCAACTCCAAATGGATCAAAGACCTCAATGTGAAACTTGAAACCCTGAAACTATTAGAAGAAAATATTGGCAGTAATTTACAAGATATAGGAGTAGGAAGGGATTTTCTAAATCAGACAGCAGTTGCTCAGGAATCAAGGTCAGCAATCAACCAGTGAGACCTCATTAAACTAAAATCTTATGTACAGCAAAAGAAACAATCAAAAAAGTGAAGAGAAAACCACAGAAAGGGGAAAAAATCTTCACCAGTGACACATATGACATGGGTTTAACATATAGAATATATAAAGAACACAAAAAACAAAGAATTGAGAAACCAAATGACCCAATTAAAAGATGGGTTAAAGATCTAAACAGAGAGTTCTCAAATGAAGAAATAAAGATGGCTAAGAAACACCTCAAAAAGTGTTCAACATCGTTGGTAATTAGGGAAATGAAAATTAAAACCATCCTAAGGTATCATCTTACCCCAATCAGGCTCATAGGATCAAGAGAACAAATGACACCAAATGCTGGCAAGGATGTGGAGAAAGGGGAACATTCATCCACTGCTGGTGGGATTGCAAACTCGTGAAACCTCTATGGAAAGCAGTGTGGAGAACTCTTAAAAAACTAAAAATGAACCTACCATATGTCCTGGTTATACCACTCCTTGGCATATACCCAAAGGACCCATCCTATTGTAGAGACACTTGTACAATCATGTTTGTTGCTGGTCTTTTCACAATAGCTAAGAGATGGAAGCAACCGAAGTGCCCCTCAACTGACGAGTGGTTAACAAATATGGTATATTTACACAATGGAGTTCTATACAACAGTAAAGAAAGATGAAATTATGAAATTTGCAGGTAAATAGATGGATCTAGAAACTGTTATACTAAGTAAAGTAACACAGACTCAGAAAAACAACATATGTTCTCCCTCATATGTGGATCCTAGCACCAAATCCTTTTAAATTCCAGGTCCTGTTAATAAGATGATGCTACACAGCAGTCCTGCATGAAATAACTACCATCATCGCGACTTCAGCTGAGCCTGATCGCTAAACATTGTCACAATTGGGCTTGTTGACCAGTTGTGCTCATTCATTAAAGGAGGGCCAAGCAGGGTCATTGGACCCTGACCAGATTATCCAGCCACTCTTCCCAGCCAACTGAATGCAATTTGACCCTAATCACATATGGCCTCCTGGATTTGGGGAGGGCTAAAGTATACAATCTGAGGAAGGCTAGGAAGAGAAGGCATGACCCATACTGGGTAAAGGCTTTCCAGTGTGCATATCCTCAGGTCATACATACACCTCAGCAACCCCTCAGTTATTTTGGTAAGTAAGCTCAACAAATTCATTGGTTCCCCAGTAAAACTTTAATCAAACATTGGCTTGACACTAGAACCTTGAAAGGGAGTAAGCATTGCTTAGCATCCCCAGGAAAAGTCTCACAACAGATGGAAAATTTATTCGTTAATGTTATCCTATTTAAAAAAAAAAAAAAGAAAACGAGAATGTAAAAGATGTTAAAAGGATATAGGAATGGAGATATTTTCTAAGATAGAAAAAATGAGAAAGCCTAAGCTTTTTGAAGGTCTGTTTAGGTTTGTTATGATATATAAAGGATGAGACAAAAATAATATACACATAATCTTAAAATGTTTATGGTCATAGTTTAGTCAACTAGTTTAAGGAACATAATATATATCTACAATTTGTTTTTACACTTAAGGTCATTTGAGGATCTGGTCTTCAGGGGTCACATGGGCTTGGTCACATGGGTTTATCTAAGAATATTTGCTTTTTTTACTCTAGCCTTATCTACACAGCACATGATAATTAAAAGTACCAGACTGGTGGAACTAACCTTATTGGATGTTTAACAGCCATAGATTGAGGCCTATACTAATATGGTCAGAGGGACTTAAAGGACAGTTGTTGCCCCTTGCACTCCAAGGTCAACTAAGTTCCAGGGGACTATGGAACATCTCTCAAAATGTCCTGTAACTGTGGTGAGTCACCTGTTCTCTTGTTCAGGGATGCCATGGAGACCCCATGAGATAGAACCAGTGTCCAGTCTACAAAGAGGAGGGTCAACTCAAAGGAAACATCACATTCATGCTTCCAAGTGAAGCCAGACATGGTCCAGCAGGACCTTTGACTTATCTTTACATAAATGGAACTGGTAAAAGAAAGGAGCCAGGAGCGCCCCCCCCAAGCCCACGTGACCCCTGAGGAACTCCTCAAATGACCTCAAGTGTAAAAAGAAATTGATTTATTTAGGCCAACTGTATGATCTTAAACACCCAAAAGGAAAGTATAATCAAAGATTAAAGTCATCAGTATATTTCTTTAAGAGTTCAAGGGATTACACTTTCCAGACATTAGGCTTAAGTCTATATAAAAAGTTATTTAGCCAGGCATGGTGGTGCATGCCTGTTGTCCCAGCATTTGGGAAGCAGAGGCAGGTGGAGCTCTGTGAGTTCAAGGCCAGCCTGGTCTACATAGTGAGTTCCAGGAGGACAGCTGGGGCTACAGGGGGATCCTGTCTCAAAAAGACAAAACAAAAAAAAAAGTTATTTAAGCTGGGCGTGGTGCCACACACCTTTAATCCCAGCACTTAGGAGGCAGAGGCAGGCGGATCTCTGTGAGTTTGGGGCCAGCATGGTCTCCATTAGCGAATCCAGGCCAGCTGCAGCTACAGAGAGACCTTGTCTCAAAAAAAAAAAAAAGGATATGTAGCCAATTATTTCTCATTGATGATTTTGTTCCTAACCAGAAAGTGCTCAGATGTAAGACTTCAAATCCTGTTCTCCAATACTGTAGTGCCCACCTGTAGCTAAGGGAAACAAACAGCTATTGTTCTAAAATGATGTATAAATTTGTTTTCTCCCTCTATCTAGAAGCCTTTGAGAGGAAACTTACACTGATTCTAAACATTCCAACAGCTATCAAAATACCTGAAAGCAAATCCTGAATTCATCACTCTAGAGTCCAGCCTTGGAAGACAAAAGAAAAATGAAGAGGAACCCAATAGAGGGATGCTTTCAAAAGCCCTCGTCAAGGAATTCCAATGTACTCTCATATGAACATTTGAAAATTGCCCTGTTCTGAATTTTTTCTAGTTCCATCTAGAACTTGTAGTACCAATTACTCTTGCCTTTAGTTCTCCTTCACATTTTGTATTCACTGTTCAAAGACTTTCTTTTCCTCCTTGAGACAAGAGTTATGCAATCTGGGAGTCTTTTAGATAGACCCACTGAAGGGGTCCAATTGCTTCACCCTGAGTCCCTGTTCAGTATGGAAGAAGCCAGAGTGGTCTGCGTCCCAATTCCCTATTGGCAATTTGGGTAACCTCTTCAGAGGATGGTGTGATAAGAATAGGAGGTAGGAATTGGCTAGGCAGTTAGGGTAAAAAGACCCCAAAGAAAAGTAGCCAGTTTCTTGGCTAAAATTCACAATGTCCTTGGGCCTCTTAGCAATCTACTCCATTCCAAAGGCCAAAAATGTCAAAAATATTTGGAAGTTTTTATCTAATCCTTTAAAGATTTTAGGGTTACCTCTTCAGAAGGGGGGATGTTAGAGTAGCCAAAAGCCCCATAAAAAAAAAATTAAAGAAGCGTACATGAAGTTATCAGGAAAAAGTGATGGGGAGATATGGGAGGATTGGAGGGGAATGGGCATGGATTTGATCAAAACACCTTATATACATGTATGAAATTCTCAATAAATTTATTTTTTTAAAGTGTATGAAAATTAGATAGTGATGGGGCTGGAGAGGTGGCTCAGGAGTTTAGAGCACTGGCTGCTCTTCCAGAGGACTGGGGTTCAATTCCCAGCACCCACATGGTGGTTCTGTCACTCTCTTGGCCTTTGTGGGCACTACATACATGCCAGTATATGTACTGGAATCAAAACACTTGTACAAATAAAAATAAATTAATCATTTAAATAAAATTAGATAGTGGTAATGGTAGCTTTGCCCTCAAAATATACTAGAAAGTACTGAATTGTACACTTTGGGGCTGAATTTTATGACATATAATTAGATGTTAATAAAGCTGTTATACAACACACAGTTTTGCTTTTTCCACAATTTGCTTCTAATCTGAATTATCTGAATTATTTGCAATAAGTTTGTATTACTCTTACAATTTTTTTAAGTTAAAAAGAATTATGTGGTTTTTTTCTGTGAGAAAGTTACACAACTGTATACCTTGTTATTCCTCTGTCTCTCCCTCTCCCAACTCATATCAAACCAGTCTCCCCTCCACCCCCATTTTTGTTTTTGTTGAGACAGGGTTCACTATGTAGCCCCGTGGTCTTAAACTCACAGATATCTGCCTGCCTGTGCCTGCAGAATGTTGGGACTAAAGGCCTGTGCCACCACATCCAGACACAGTCTGCATTCTTTTGGGGCTGGAGAGATGGCTCAGCGGTTAAGAACACCAGGTTCGAATCCCAGCACCCACATGGCAGCTAACAACTGTTTGTAACTCCACTTCCAAGGAATCTGACAGCCTCTTCTGACCTCTGCGGGCATTGCACGACACAGGTACACTTACCTACATGCAGGCAATATACACATACACATAAAATTAAAAAAAAAAAAAGTTTGTAAAAGAACTGCATTCTTTCTTCTTTGGTGGATATTAGCACAGTACTCATGTGAGAACCATTACCAGCTTCCAGCTTTAGTTCCAAAGAACTCTTAGGATCTTAAAGTACTACTGGGCTGCCGTAGAGGCATTCAATTTAGCTAAGGAAGGTAGAGGAAAAATTGCTGGTTCCTTCCCTTATAGTCCTCTGTAAGCCAAGTCTAAGACCAGCCTGTCCAACAGGAAACAAGGAAGTAGCAGGAGAAAATAGACTTTACAGCATACTTCTGTTACGTTTGGTTACTTTAAAATTTTTCTTAGTGTTTTCCTTGCTCCCATAATTTTAGTTTTCTTAAAAATATTGCTGGATGCCAGGTGTAGTGGCACATGCCTTAAATCCCAGCAATCTGTAGGCAGAGGCAGGTG
The DNA here is from genome assembly GCF_000622305.1 of Nannospalax galili. Classification (NCBI taxonomy): domain Eukaryota; kingdom Metazoa; phylum Chordata; class Mammalia; order Rodentia; family Spalacidae; genus Nannospalax; species Nannospalax galili. The sequence goes on from NW_008355275.1 coordinate 38,575, forward strand.
GATCTCTGTGAGTTTAAGGCCAGCCTGGTCTACATAGTGAGTTCCAGGCCATCTGGGCCTACTGGGAGACCCTGTCTCAAAAACAGTCCTCTAGCTCTCATAGTATGGTCCCCAGACTTGCAGCATCACTTGAGACTCAGCAGTCCTATGGCCCCAGTCTAGCCCAGGGGTGAGGCTTACCAGCTGTGCTCTCACACTCCTCACACCACTTGCTCCGCTCTCCTTTGCTCCCCCATCAACGTTTCCCAGGTAGTGTGTACTGGTAGGTGCTACCTCCATTCACATTCTTCTCCCAGCAAATTTTTCCCAACATTTTCTCTACCACCTTGGAATCCCTTTGCTTCTTCTGGAATCAGCAACTCAGGTTTGACAATCACCTTCTGACAATTGTCAACATGACCTACTTAGCCCCTCACAACACTTCCTGAGAAGAGAGATCAAAGGAGAACATGAAAAGAAAATCTTTTAATTTTTTGGCACTTATTTTTGCACAAATGACTAACATGGAGCAGAAATACACAAATTTGAGTGTGTGCAGAAGGAGATAAAAATGCATGCCCTGGGGTTGGAGAGATGGCTCAGCAGTTAAGAGCACTGACTGCTCTTGCTCAGTTCCATTCTCAGCACCCAGCACTCCAGTTTCAGGGGAACCCAAAGCCCTTTTCTGACCTCCGTGGCACTGCATGACACGAGTGCACTCACATACATGCAGGCAATACACTCATACACATAAAAAATAATAAAACTTAAAAAATAAACAAAAAACCCACTGACCAAAACCAACTTGGGGAGGAAAAGGTTTATTTGGTTTATAGCACAGTCCATCATCAAGGGAAGCCAAGGCAGAACTCAGGGCAGGAACCTGGAGCACAGAGCATGGAGGAACACTGCTTATTGGTTTGCTCCTCTGGCTTGTGCTCAGCTGGCTTTCTTGTACAAGACCACATGCACAGACATAGCATTGCCCACAGTGAGCTGGGCTCTCTCACATCACATAACAATCAAGAAAATGCTCCACAGGCCAATCTAATGAGAAATTCCTCAATTGAGACTCCCTCTGCCCAGGTGGGTGAAGTTGACAACTAAAGCTATCCAGCACAACCTCCTTTACATTTCCTATTTCTTCACCCATACAATAATGCTAAGCTACTCCATGGCTTTGGGTTAGGAAAAAAAAAAAGGTTAAAATATAGCTGGGTGTGATGGCGCTCCTCTTTAATCTCAGTATTCAGGAGGCAGAGGCAGATGGATCTCTGTGAGTTCAAGACCAGACTGGTTTACATAAATTCTAAGCCAGCCAGGGCTACATTGTGATAACCTGTCTCAAAAAAAAAAAAAAAAAAAAAACCAAACAACCCCCCCAACAACAAAACCCAAACAAAAAAGTTAGAACATGGCAGTAAAGTATTAAAAATTTATATAAACATTCCTCTCTGTCATGTAGGAAGCAGACACATTTGCTTGACTGAGATCACTGCATTGGGCTAGGTAGCAAGTCAGTCAAAAGGCAGTTTTCCCTTAAGTTTTTCTATCTTTCTGGACTCGCTGACACTGCAAGAATGTCAGAACATCAAGAAAAAGGGGCTGAGGTGACTGACTGTGGGAAGTGAAGCCACACAAGCTGTGCATTCACCAAACATTTTGGGTACACTCAACTTCCTCTTGAGTACCCGATGGACCATCATCTCCTGAGCTTCTTACAGGTCAATAGGGTCATGTGACTGTGGCATATGTTGCTTGTCTGCTTGTCTGGAGCACTTAACTGATTCTTAGAGCTAGTCATGGTGGCACATGCCCATAATCCCAGCACAGTGAGACTGAGGTAGAAGTATAGTGAGTTCAAAGCTGGCCTGGGCTACACAGCCAGACACTCTTAACAAATGAAAAAATAAAACAAGACAAAACTGACTAGTAGAGATAGTCCTGACAGTCTTACAGCATAGTAACTGGCAACCCTTGACACATGGCCTCTTTGGCAGTCTGAGTCCACTAACTACTGTGAGCCAAGCCCTCTGTTGTGACCTATGACAGATGTGTACCATTTATTGTTTTAAGCTGGGAATTTGCACTTTTTCTATAAAGGAAGAGACAGTACTTGGATTTTTACATTGTGTGTGTGTGTGTGTGTGTGTGTGTGTGTGTATGAGAGAGAGAAACAGAGACAGAGACAGAGCAAGCACATGCCACCCAACTCATGTGTAAAGCAGAGATCAGCTTACAAGATTCAATTTTCTCCTTCCATCATGTGGGTTCTGAGGATCAAACTCAGTCATTAGGCTTGGTGGCAAGCACTTTTAGCCACTGAGCCATCTTGCCTGTGTTATAGATTTGAAATACTCTATTGTGTCACAGTGACTTAACTTGGATTTGTTGTGGCAGAAAAGTCACTATAGAAAATACATGAATGGATAGATATGTCCCAATAAAACTTTAAAAAAAATTTTATGTGTACGAGTGTATTGCCTGCATGTATGTGAGTGCACCTGCATTGTGCAATGCTGCGGAGGTCAGAAGAGGGCTTCAGGTTCCCCTGGAACTGGAGTTAAGGATGGTTAGTAGCCGCCATGTGGATGCTGGGAATCAAATCCGGCTCCTCTGCAAAAGCAGTCAATGCTCTTAACCCCTGAGCCATCTCTGCAGCCGCCCCCCCACCCCCACCCAATAAAACTTTTAAAAACAGATGGAGGGACTGGGGAGCTGACTCAGCAAGGACGCTTATTTTGCAAGAATGAGGACCTAAGTTTGAATCTCTAGCATCCATGTCAAAAGCCTGGTATGGATGTGTCTGTAACCCCACCACTGGTGCAGAGACAGGTGGAAAACAGAAGATACATGCATCACATACACACCCACAAAACAAAAAGCAACAACAAAACCCAAAACAGATGTCATTTGGGTAAATTTTAGGTCCTTGTTTTAAATTACAGGACTTTCAGAGATATTGCAGCATGGCCTAGTCTGTCCTGATGTCCTATGGGCTGAAGTTCAGAACACTGAAGAGTGAGAATCTGTCACCTGTGTTGACTTACCCGCTCAAAAATGTTTCATTTTCCCTTTAATAAAATCCTAATTTAGAGAACTGGAGAGGTAGATCAGCAGTTAAGAGTACTAGCTGCTCTTGCAAAGGACCCTGGTTCGATTCCCAGCACCTACATGGTAGCTAGTAACTATCCATAACTCCAGTTCCAGGGAATCTGACACGCTCTTCTGACTTCTGAGGGCATTGCAGGGCCTCCCTGTATATGGTGTACTTAACCATATACAGGCAATGTACCCACATGCATAAAATTTTTTTTTTTAATTCTTAGTTACAATTCTTTATGTTGTGTAACTGCTAATTGATACTTTGACCCACAAGTTCTCAACTTAAATCTGATTGTCTCTTCTTTGGTTCTACACGTGTGCGCATACATGGACAGATGAGCACTCATACACTCAGGGAAGTCAAAGAATAGTCCTTGGGTCCTGGGAATCAAACTCAGGTCATAAGGCTTGGTGGCAAGCACCTTTATGTATTAAGCCATCTTGTTGCCCCTGTCCTCATACTTTGACATTCCTTAGAATTAGCCACAGGGCATGTTCAAGCACAGATCAATGGGCTCCACTTTAGCAGTTTCTGATCCTGTAGGTTTGGGGAGAATTTGTGTATTTAAAAATCTGATCTCAAAGACATGGGTCATCTGAAGAATTAAACATGTAATTTTTCAAACTTTTCAAAATCCTGAAGATTTTGTTACAATGCAGATTAGTTCAGCACGTCTGGATTGGGAGTGATAGTAGTGGTAGTGACATTGGGTGGTTGGAATATACTTGGAATCTCAAGTAGCTAAGGATCCTAATCTTCCTTTCTAGGCTTTATGTACACACACACACACACACACACACACACACACACACACACACTGGGGTGCGGGGGAGACTGGGTGTCCCTGTAGCCCCAGCTGGCCTGGAACCATGTAGACCATACTGGCCTATATCTCACAGAGATCTTCCTGCTTCTACCTCTCACATGCTGGGATTAAAGACATGTGCCAGTAAGCCCTGTTAGAATAATTTTTTTTTTTTGTCTTTTTTGAGACAGGGTCTCCCTGTAGCCTCAGCTGGTCTGGAACTCACTATGTAGACCAGGCTGACCTTGAAGCCACAGAGATCTGTCTGCCACTGCCTCCCAAGTGCTGGGATTAAACACGTGTGCCAATAAACCCTGCTAGAATAGTTTTTTAAAATTATTTTTATGTATAAGATTGTATTATCTACATGTATGTAAGTGCACCCATGTCGTACAATGCCTGCAGAGGTCAGAAGAGGGTGTTGGATACCCTGAAACTGGAGTTACAGATTGTTGTTAGCTGCCATGTGGGAGCTGGGATTTGAACCTGGGTCTTCTGAAAGAGCAGCCAGTACTCTTAACCTCTGAGTCATCTCTCCAGTCCCAGTAATGTTAGTTTTGTTTTGTCTTTTTGAGACAGGGTCTCCCTATAGCCCTAGCTGGCCTGGAACTCACTATGTAGATCTGCCTGCCTCTACCTCCCAGTGTTGGGATTAAAGCATGGAGCGACCACACCTGGCTTAGAATAATTTTTAATCATAGTGCTAAATATAGTTTTTAGGTGCTTAAGCCTTAGGTCAATTTTCACTTCTCTCTTCCCACATGCACCTTCACTGTCCCTACCCTTGGCTACCACCATTGTGGGCTAAAGGATTTCAATACACTATTCCCTGGTCTCCTAGCTTTTGCTTCATCCTTTCACTGTCAATACACATTTCTTACAATTTTTTTTTATATAGCAGCAAGATTTAAAGTAGACTGATCATGAAACTAACATGCTTCATTTCACTTACAAAATACTGGTCAGGTCCCTTTCTAAATCTTTGATCTTATTTCCTACTCTGTGATCTGCCACTCTGGCCTCCTTATTGATCCTTGAAACCACCAAGCATATTCCATCTCAGATCTTGGTACATAGTGTTCTCTTTACTGGAAAATTCCTAGTCTAAACTGCTCGGCCTTCCTCTCTTCGATCCCGGCTCATATGTCACCCAGTAAGGCTCTGACCACCATCTTTTCGTCCTTTATTGTTTTCCTATTCCATGCTTGCTTGTCAACCCTCCTTCCCATTGTAAATTCCATGAGCTCCATGAAAAATCTGTTTTTTTGTTTTGTTCACATCCTTAGCACTGAAGAATTCCCACTATGCAAAAAAGTGCTCAATAAACATTTAAATGAACAGATAACAGACTTTACAGCTAACTGGACTATCTCAAGGCCACAGGCTGCTGTGGTTTCTCCAGGCTCCCTCAGGATGTAGTTGCCAGCTAGTAGTAGTTATTTTATTCCCCAAAGAACATTGAATTTGGTAGAACCCTTTTCTAAATCCGTTTTTCATGGAATTTAAATTATAAATTGCTCATTTAGTGCTGTCATACAATTTTATGATGCTGAATTTTCCACTGATTATGTTCCTTTTAATACATTTATTTGGAGCACTCATTTTCTACTCTTGGTCCACTCCCATTCTACTGGATCCCACCCTGGAATAATTCTCTTGGAGAAAAGATTTTTTTTTTCATGTAGCATATTCTTTAAAAGTTTTGGGTAAAATATAAAGCAAAGAGGAAAAAGTCTAGTAATTCATAATATTGAGACCTTCTGGATGCATGTCATCTTAGAGTAGCCAAAGATGATTTTTAACATGAACCTGGATTATTTTAAGACTTCCAAAGGCACTAGCGATGCGTATTCCTTATCTTTAAAGAGAATCCCTAGGTTACTGAATGATTGTGGCAAGAGGCCGTTTTTCAGACCTTTTAGGGAGAGTCTGCTTGCTTTGCATATAGAAGGAATTCTAGAAGCTGGAATTGCACCACCCTCTTTACGCATCCTTTACTCTCAGAAACCTTTGCCCCTCCCCACCCACACCTCCTCCAAATAAGGGCTCTACCAGGGGCACACGCCAGCTCAGGAGCCAGCAGCTTGACGCCTATTGTCCCCGTTTGGATGTCAAACGATTTCGCCTGAAGGACCCTAGCGTAGATTGCGCTCAAAACTCAATACAGCTCTTTAGCGGCCTCCGTGGGATACCACCTGGACCTGGAAAGGGCGGCAGGACCCCAGCACACAGGTAGGGGTGACGCGTTCAGACCACCTATCCCGACAGGCGTTCACAGGGGCAGCTCGAGCAGCTCGAAGGCCCCCGCTCCCCATTGCTCCCGCCCCCCGTGTCTCAAAGGACTGGCTGGCCAAGTCCCTCCCACGCCGGCTCTCGCCCCATTAGGAGCAGCTGTGTGTAGCGGGGACTGGGCGAAGCGGTCTGCGCCCTCGGAGCGCACTCCTCTGCTCGGAACGCAGCGCTACCCTTGTCCCCTTCAGCTGCCCACTTGGGACCTCCAGCGGCTCCGCGCGCACGGTGAGCGCCACCCCTAACCGAGGCGCAGCAGCAGCAGAAGGCCGCTGCTTACAGTGTCCTTTTTGCCTCCGGAGCGGCCCGAGCGTCGGGAGGGGCTGGCTCAAGTCCTTCCCACCCCCATCACCCGGTCATTTCCAATGCCTTTCTCCACCCCTGACCTCTGTCCCCGCTCTCGGAAGGCTACGGGTCCCGGCCCGCCTCGGTGGGAACCGTTGCATGGCGGTTGGCCGCTGCAGCGTCAGGCCCCGCCCCCGGCGCGAGCTCGGTGCCCCCGGGGGCAGGCAGGCCACGCGGGATGGGGCGGGGCGGGGTGGCCCGGCGCCCCGCTGGCGGGTCGCGCGCGCACCCGCGGGCTCTTCCTGCCGGCGGCGCGCGCCGCCCCCTCCCCCACCGCTCGCGCAGCCTCCCGCCTGCTGCGCGTTTTGTCCCGCGTCTCGCCCCGTCCGTCTCCTGACTCGCAGCTCTTGTCCTTCCCTCCCGCTTTTTTCTCTCTCTCTCAGTCTGAAGATGCCCTCGGCCACCAGCCACAGTGGAAGCGGCAGCAAATCGTCGGGACCGCCACCGCCATCGGGTTCCTCTGGGAGTGAGGCAGCGGCGGGCGCCGGGGCAGCTGCACCGACTTCTCAGCATCCAGCAACCGGCACCGGCGCGGTCCAGACCGAGGCCATGAAGCAGATTCTTGGGGTGATCGATAAGAAACTTCGGAACCTGGAGAAGAAAAAGGTGCGAGGCGTTAGCGGAAGAGGGAGGGCTCGTGACGCCGGGCTCCGCGTCCTTCCGACCTCGAGTAGCGGTGGCCTTGGCTTCGTCCATCGCTGATGGCTCGCTAGGCCCCACCACCCTCCCGAGCCCCCATGCCCGTCCCCCACGGAGCTTCGTGCCCAGAAAACGGACGCCTCAGGGAGGTGCCTGTCACTTGACCCGGCGCAGTTCTGCCTCCAGGCCTCGGTTGCACCGAACGCTCCGCGTCCGGCTTTTCGGCCTGGGTGACGGGTTGCCCAGGCGGTGGGGGTCGGTTGCTCGGACACAGTCTGAAACCAAAGTCCGAGTATCTTTGACCGAGGCCAGGGGGAAGCAGTGCGGTGGGCCGAGTGTGCAGGGTTCAACCGATTGCCTCATGGAGTTGGGGCCACCCATGCCCTGTAGCCATAGGGCTTGCCACTCCGTTACCAGGGCTCGAGACTGGTGCAGTGGTCGGGCCCCCGTTCCCTGGAGAGAACTGTGTGTAGTCTTTGGCTGGAGTTGGCAATCCCGTCTGGCCCGTTTCGAGCCGGGCTTCGCTTGGGAACCTCCGCCCCCTTCTGATGGGCTGCCTATGTTTCCCCCTTTGTTTCAATTGTCCGGTGCCGGGGAGCCGCACGCTCAGTCCAGTCACGAGGTGATTGTCTGCATCGTTTTTTGTTTTTTTTACCCTCTTCTCTCCAATGGGACTCTGAAGGGACGGGGGGTGGTTTTCATCATTTGAGATCTTTCGGAAGTATGGGTTCGACTGGAGACGGCCGCTGGGTCTCTGGGCACATGGAAGAGTGTCTAACATGGCGGCGGCTGCGGGAGAGGGAAGCGCTGTACAGGAGCTGCATTGTGAGCACAAAGCGAAAGCAGAGGGGGAGGGCAGAGACCAGGCAGCCTCCCCGCCTGGCCTCCTTCCCCTCCAAAAAATGGAGCCACACCCACACTTTTTAGATTTAATATTTAGCGATTCTGAGCCACAAGGTGAGATTTCTTAGCCAGTCTGCCCTTTGTTGTATGCTTTTATTTACTGCGGGACAGTGTATCAACTCAGAATAAGGGTCTTGTTAGAGTAAATCATTCAATCTTGGTTAAGTGTAGTGGTGGAAGGGGAGAAACAAATGGATACTACAGAAAAACGGGTGTCATTACACCCGCGACTGTTAGGCTAACTTGCCTTTTACCTTAAGTAAATGTAACTTAAAAACTTAGGCTTGCCCATCGCTAATACATATTTTTTCTGAATTTTGAAAAAAAATTAAGATATTTATTTAGCCAGCCTCAATTTGAGAAGATAATCTTTTGGTCAAACTCCGTACTGTGGGAAGTTTGGGGGGGGAACAAGATACTTAGGTTTTAATTTGTCTTACCGACTTTTCATTTTTGTGAGTTTTAAAATATTCACCCATTCCTCTCAGTGTTGAAGATCGGGGATTTCCTTTTTTGAAATTTATCGATTCAAAATCGATAAGCTTTTGGTGAAAATTATTTTGTTATTATTTAAGTGTATTAAAGTAGTAAAAGCATTTAAAGCGTACAGTTAACTGCATTCAAATATGGAATAGAAGAAACGTGCCAGCAGCTCCTGAGACTTGCCTTGTGATGTAGTTTTTTTGCTACCCTGTGAAATTGAGCCTAACATGGATCTCTCTTTAAATCCTCCTACTGCAGTAAGCAATACTCTGGCTGATGCTAGAAATGGCTTAATTTCTGGAAATTCTAGGAACTTTCTGTTATTCTATGATAAGAACCAACCTGTAGTATTAATGATGTAATGTTTTAAGTATGGACATTAGTGGCTGCAAAATCTTTGAATGAATGTGTTCATATAAAGAAGATGCTGATTAGGAGCAAATGTGTGAGGTGGCTTTTAGATGCTACTGTTGATGGGTATTTGAAAAACAGCATAGAAAACTAGTTAAGCCCCATAAGGACTTGAACCATGACTAGCCACTTGGTTTAGAAGTATATTACCCTACGTTCATATCCTTTCCCCTAAATTATAGGTGAGAGTAATGCATTATTTTTATAGAGATTATTGACCTGGCTAGAATATACTGATATATACTGTTTTGTGACATACTGCTTTGTGACTATGTAACACACTGAACTCCCCCCCAATCCTTTTTTTTTTTTGGTTCTCTAGGCAGACTCTTACCTTGTAGCGCTGATTGGCCTGGAACTCATTATGTAGACTAGGCTAGCCTCCAACTCACAGAGATCTGCCCGCCTCTGCCTCCCAAATGCTGGGACCAAAGGTGTGTGTCACCACCCCTGGCTCAAACTGAACAAAAAATTTTTTTTGGTCCTTTTGAGACAGGATTTCGCTGTAGCCCCAGCTAGCCTGGAACTCAGTATGTAGACCAAGCTGACCTTGAACTTCAAGAGAACCACCTGCCTCCATCTCCTACTGCTGGGATTGAAGGCCTGTGCCTCCACTGCCCTGCTAAGTTGTGTCTTAATTGTTATTAAAACTACATATTTTACTTTTTGAGAAACTCAAGGCATTGGATTTTGTACTGACTTAAGCACATTTTTTTTGTTGTTGTTGTTTTCTGAATAGATGATTTTCTGTATGAAAGGATTTAATAACTAATTTCAATAGGCCTGAGTATTTCTGATGTACCTAAAAGAGGATTTGCTTTACAGGTCAGCTTTGAATTCCTCTTTAGAAATCCTAATGCCTTTTTTTGTTCTTGTTTTTGTTTTTAGTCAGTTTTGAAGCTTATTTTTGATTTTTTTACCTTCACTTGCAAGCTCCTGGAACAAGAAAAATGACTAGTAGGTTTGTGGTATTACTTCAAAACAAAATTGATAGAGCTGTATTTTATTTAAGAAAAAAACCTTTAGAGGAAGTTAATCATCTGTTCAGTGAAAATGCAGGCTTAACATTGATGAGCTATGATCATATTATATAATGGGACTAAGTAGCCTGGTGGTTTTTGAAATTTGGGCTAATAAAGACTGTTCGGGGCTGGAGAGATGGCTCAGTGGTTAAGAGCACTGGTTGTTCTTGCAGAAGACCTGGGTTTGAATCCCAGCACCCACATGGCAGCTAACAACTGTCCGTAACTCCAGTTCCAGGGGATCTGACAGCCTCTTCTGTCCTCCGTGGGCATTGTATGACATGGGTGCCCTTAACCTACATGCAGGCAATACACTCGTACACCTAAAATAAAAATAATGAATTAAAAAAAAAAGACTATCAGTGCTTAGCAAAATAAAATTAAAAAATAACACCTGTGCTATAGAAAATCAAATGTAAAACCTTGCTTTTTTTTTTTTTGGAGACTGGGTCTCCCTGTAGCCCCAGCTGGCCTGGAACTCACTATGTAGACCAGGACAGACTTGGAACTCCCTGAGGTATGCCTGCCTCTGCCTCCCAGTGCTGGGATTAAAGGCCTGCGCCCCCACACCAGGCCAACCTTGCACATTTTTATAATTGTTTTAAAAGTACAAGTAATACTGACTTGAGGGGTTCATTCAGTACCTAGTTCGCTTCATCAGTTCTTTCAGTATAGAACTGGGTCTTAGGCTCTATAATATTTAGAAACCAAGTCTTAATTTTAAGAGAGCTCTCATTTGATATTGTAAGATGTAATTGGTTTTCATGTAAAGGATGTTTTTAATAGATGGCATTTAAAATGATTATTCTCCCTATGAGTAGACTCTGGCAACTTTGCTAGGTGAAATATTAGCCAGGGTTTTCTTGCTTTAAAAATGCCTAGTAATTTTGTAATCAAAACCGATAGTCCAAAGTGTATCTTGGGGGCTGGAGAGATGGCTCAGCGGTTAAGAGCACTGACTGCTCTTGCAGAGAACTCAGGTTCAATTCCCAGCACCCACATGGCGGCTATGAACCATCCTTAACTCCAGTTCCAGGGGAATCCGAAGCCCTCTTCTGACCTCTGCAGCATTGCACAGCACAGGTGTGTTCACATACATGCAGACAATACACTCATACACATAAAATAAAAATACATTAAATAAAATGAAAAAAGTTTATTTTTCAGCATTCCTCAAAGACTTTATATACCTTATATCTTTTTAATTAATATTATTCATTAGAAGTTATAAAGATAACATTTCTAGAGCTGCAATTTGATGCAGCTGTTGTTCAGGGCTTATGTTAAGTGCTTTGAAATAAACCCATTCTTAAGTATTTTATAGGTAGAATCTTGGCTAATGTAAATTTTCTTGAGCATTGAGGATCTCTAGTGAGTTAGCTGCTTCACTGATTTGCAAGATGTATTCCTCTGCAATGCAGAGGGGAAGGTCACTTTGTTTTGCATTCACTGTCTCAGAAAGAAAGCTGTAATGCTTGATTTGAGGGGAAGGTTACTTTGTTTTGCATTCACCTTGCCATAGGGAAAAAGTTGTATAATTGGTTCTCAGTCTTCTCCAGTTTTCCCCATTGTGGGGGAGGTGTGTGTGTGTGTGTGTGTGTGTGTGTGTGTGTGTGCGTGAGAGAGAGAGAGAGAGGGAGGGAGGAATGAGATTTAGAGATTTAGAAAGGTTAAATTGTGAATTCTCTGATTTTTCTGTGGGGTGAGAACAGAATCATGATGATGATATATTACTTGGCCAAAGTATTTTACTCTAGGATACTTCAGGTGGGGCACACATGTGAAGAATACATTTTGTGAGCCAGGCATGGTGGCCCATGCCTTTAATCCCAGCACTCCTGAGAGTGCTTTTTTTAAAAAAGGAATACATTTTGCGTGATTTATAGATTAAGCATATAATTTGTCATATAATATATATCTTTTTGAAGCAGGGTCTCCTTGTGGCCCCAGCTTTCCTGGAACTCACTATGTAGACCAGGCTGGCCTTGACAAACTCACAGAGATCCATCTGCCTCTGCCTCCCACATGCTGGGATTAAAGGCGTGTGCTACCATGCCTGGCAATTTGTCATAATTTTAAGGATCAGTTAAATTACTAAGTTTATATTTATGGCTAGATGAATTGGTAAAAATTTTGGTTGGTAAAAGGTTAAACTTGGAGAAATTTGTCATGACCAATTTCATCCTGACTTTAATTTTATTACAGTATTGTTACAGAATCTTAATGGCTTTTTTTGTTGTCTTGTTTATTTGAGACAGGGTCTCTCTCTATAGCCCTAGCTGGCCTGGACCTTGCTTTGTAGACCAGGCTGGCTTCAAACTGAGAGACATCTGCCTGCCTCTGCCACCAAGTGCCAGACTTAAGGTTTTTTTTGGAAGAACTTAAAAGACATTTTAGAATTTAGTCTAATTCATTATATAGAAAAACAAATAGAGACCCTTATAAAATGATCCAGGTCTTGAATGGATACTTAATGTTTTATGGGGGTAATCAGAATTAGAATTTGTATTGTTAAGTATAATCATTCATGTTAATTATGCGGAACCAAATCTTTTTGCTTCAAATCCTTATTTTAGTTCTATTTAAAAGTCCAACATGCGGGGACTGGAGAGATGGCCCAGTGGTTAAGAACACTGGTGGTTCTTACAGAAGACCTGGGTTTGAATTCCAGGACCACATGGCAGCTAACAACTGTAACTCCAGACCCAGGATCTGACAGCTTCTTCTGACCTCCGAGGGCATTGCATGGCACGGGTGCTCTTACCTACATGGCAGGCAATTCATGCATACACATAAAATAACAATAATAAATAAGGACGGGTGTTGTGGCACACGCCTTTAGTCCCAGCACTTGGGAGTCAGAGGCAGGTGGAGCTTTGTGAGTTCGAGGCCAGCTTGGTCTACATAGCGAGCTCCAGGACAGCTGGGGCTACAGGGAGACCCTGTCTCAAAAAGACAAAAAAAAAAAAAATTAAAAAAGACTTCTTAAAAAGTCCAACATGTAAGAACTTTTCTTAGACTTCTATTAGTATTACATTGCTGAACTTTGTATCTGTAGGTTGTCCATAGGTGCTAAAAATAGCACCATTAGGTAATTTGGACATTATTAATAATGAAATTAAACTCAAAAAAAATTTTGGGGGGAGTCTTTTTGAGGTCTCCCTGTAGTCTCAGCTGGCCTGAACTCCCTATGTAGACCAGGCTGGCCTTGAACTCAAAGAGATCTGCCTGCCTCTGGCTCCCCAGTGCTGGGACTAAACCACACCTGTCTAAACTCAGAGTTTTAAATTGTGTGCATGAGTGTGGGAGAGGGCATGTATGCCACAGTGCACATGTGAGGGTGAGCAGACAACTTTCTCGGGACAACCATGTCTGTCTAAGGAATCGCTTATACCTTTATGCCTGAGCCATCTTGCCAGGCCCTTGTTTGCTTCTTTGATACAGGGTTTCTTGTAATCAAGGCTGGCCTCAAACTTTCTGTGTAGAATGACTCCTGATTCTCCTACTTCCCCTTCCCAAGTGCTAAGAACACAGGCTCACTTACTTAAGAACCATGCTGACTGAAATTAAACTTTTAAAAAATGTAGTTTTTGTTTTGGCAGGCTCAAATGCACATTTGCCAGTCAGTGTCTACTCAACCTTGAAGTGCTGTAAACCAGAAAAATTGTATTCCAAGGTCCTCCTGGATACCTTAGTAATTGGTTCCTTTTTTCCCCCAGGGAAGTAAATGGTGACTATGCAATAAGGAGAGGAGTTGCAGAAGCAAAACTCAGGCCCAAAGTTGCTTGGCTTCAGTTTGTTTTTCCACTAGCCATACCAGCACTTTTATTGGATAGAATGAGTATGAAAACACGGATTAAAGAAACTTTCCTGGGCAGAGTTAAAAATTCATACTTCTGAGGAAAGGGCAAGGTGTGCTTCTTGTTGCAGTTAGCTAAAGTAGCCTGTTTCCTTTAGCTTCTGCAACTTCATGGTCTGTACACTTCCTTGACGTTTTTTTTTTTGTCTTTTTGGGACAGGGTCCCCCTGTAGCCCCAAGTGGCCTGGAACTCACTTTGTAGACTAGGCTGGCCTCAAACTCAGAGATCCACTTGCCTCTGCCTCCTGAGTGCTGGAATTAAAGGCATGCTCCACCATGCTCGGCTTCCTTGACATTTTTTAAAAAATATTTTATTTATTTTTATTTTATGTGTATAAGTGTATTGCCTGCATGTATGTGAGTGCACCCATGTCATGCAGTGCCGTGGAGGTCAGACGAGGTCTTTGGATTTCCGTGGAAGTGGAGTTTAATGGTTTGTAGCTGCCATGTGGGTGCTGGGAATTGGCTCTAGGCTGTTTTTTAAGTTGGTGGTTGGCTTGTTGGAGGTAAACCATTTCGCTGTTTTTCCCTTGCATGTGGCATATGCTAAAGAAGAATATTTGGTACTCTTAACTAAATCATTACATAGAAATAGTTGTATCAAATAAATTAAATAAAATGGAAGGGAAAATCCATTAAAATGGATTAATTCATGAAGGAGAAACTATTCACTTGTAATGATTTTTTTTTAATGAACTTGAATTTTTAATTTTTCAGTTGGGCAGAGTTGATGAGTAGGCAAATAGAATAATCTTAGAATAGAGGACAAAGATAGTTCCTGGTATCAGAACCATTGTGAATTGTTAGACATTTCATTTCCTGCATTGTTATTCCCACATAGAAATAACTGAAATCATTAAAGTATCCTTTTAGGGGACAGGCTGTGTGGCATCTTTAATCCCAGCACGCTGGAAGCAGAGACAGGTGGATCTCTGAGTTTAAGGTCAACAGAGACAGGTGGATCTCTTGAGTTCAAGGTCAGCTTGATTTACATAGTTCCAGGCCAGCTGGGGCTACAGGGAGACCCTGTCTCAAAAAGACCAAATATATGTGTATGTATGTGTGTGCGTGTGTGTACATGCACATACTTTTGGTCTACATTTTACGTGAACTCTCGGAATATGTGTGTCCATGTGCACGTGTGAGTGTGTGTATATGTACATATATATGTTTGTATGCTTGTTGTATAGCCTCATCTTCATAAAACAACTGATAATTCAAAGTTAGCTTTCAATATCAACTTTGATCATTTATTTTTCAAATCCTTAAACTTTAGACTTCTCTTTTTGGCAGTGCTAAAAATCAAACCCAGGGCTTTGAAATATCAGGCAAAAAGCACTCTACCACTGAATTATAGCCCTAGCTTCAAGCTGTAGACTTTGTAAGAATAGGATTCAAAGTAGATGGTGCTAGAACTCATTAACATTACTTTTTCTTATCAGGGTCAGTTGCTTCTAATGATTCAGACTTAACCCTGCATGGCCTATGGAGTAAGAGTTTTGCAGGATTATCTTAACATTTTTTATTTATTATTTTTATTTTATGTGTATGCGTGTATTGTCTGCATATAGGTAAGTGCACCTGTGTCCTGCAATGCCCACGGAGGTCAGAAGAGGCTGTCGGATCCCTTGGGACTGGAGTTATGGACAGTTGTTAGCTGCTATGTGGGTGCTAGAATTCGAACCCATGTCTTCAAACCCAGGTCTTCTGTAAGAACTACCAGTGTTCTTAACCGCTGAGCCATCTCCTTCTGAAGGAATTAGAATGAGACCTTAGATAATCTAGAAATACCTTCCCTTTACCACTTCTAAATACTATTTTTGTTTAGGGCAAACTAACGCTTTATGAATAGGCTTTCAATACTCGATGAGAACTGTTATGGATATGAGTTGTGTATGCTTTCTATTCTTTTAAAACTCGGCAACTTTTTTTCTGTGAATTTTACTGTCTACTAATTTTTTTTTTCAGATACCACATTCCACAAAGGTCTAAGTCTCTAATTCTTTTTTTTTTTTTTTTTTTTTTTTTTTTTTTTTGTCTTTTTTGAGACAGGTTCTCCCTGTAGCCCCAGCTGGCCTGGAACTCACTATGTAGATCAGGCTGGCCTCAATCTCAGAGATCTGCCTGCTTCTGCCTCCCAAGTGTTGGGATTAAAGGTGTGTGCCGCTGCACCTTGCCCATCTATTGAGAGTGACTAGGATGTAGTCTGTTGCTTGGGCAAAATCAGAAGTGGTTATCTCTAGGTGGATGAGTGGAGAATGTAGTCATTAGTAATTTGAAATAGAAAAGTCCATAATGTGGAGAATTGAGGAAGAGAAATCTATTTTTCTGTGTCTGTATTTTGTAGGTTCTTCAGTATTCTCGAAGTGATTTATTTGGCCAAGGTAGGTAGAATATTAGTTAGGTGCTCTTAACTTTCTATTTTAGACTCCCACTTTTATATATTCTGTCTCTAGTTAGGGGTTTTCTGTATTACAAGAACAGGTAGAGCTGGGCATGATGGCACATGCCTTTTAATCAGAGGCAGGTGGATCTTGAGTTTGAGGCCAGCCTGGTCTTCATAGTAAGTTCAGGCCAGCTGGGGCTGCAGTGAGACCCTCTCAGCAAAACCAAACGAGCAAGCAAAATCAGACAGGAATTACGTGGGTAGCAGTTTTTTAAATGTTGTCTTTCATAATACTGTTTACGATTGAACAAATTTAACATTTTTGAAGTCTCTCATCTTGCTGTTTTAAAATGGATGATTTTAAATGGTCTATTTATTTGTGGGATTTGTAGCTATAACAGTAAAGTCAGAACTTGGGAGTACAGATAATTCATCTTGGTGTCCTGTTTAAGAAGCCCATGTCTGTAAAGTAACTTTCGTGGTGATGCAGAACTCTAAAGGAAGGATGGAAGCTCTAGATGTGCTGTAATTCAGCTGCATAATACTGAGAAAAGAACAGAAGAAAACAACAGCAGATCTGTAATTCAGCTGGAATTCAGTGACCTAAAAGGGGAAAGGATATTGAGAGGTACACATGATTTTTTTTTTTTTTGGCAAATTATTTAACTTCTTTTAGTTTGCAGTTAGGTGAAGTATGATTGGTTAACAGTGCCTCACTGATGTTGGCTGCCTGGTAATTAAATTTAACAAAGAAACTGGAGTTAGAATGGGGCTGAGTAGCACTGGGTTGTGATTATCTAAGGACCATATTACTCTATCTGAGTATAGTCATACTTCTGTTCCATGATTTCTCTTTAAAGATGGGGTATTCTGGAATGCCCTTATTTTTGTCTTCCTCTTATGTACTATAAATGTAGAATTTTAATGCATTCAGGATATGCAGCAGTTAACAAAAGAACCCTAACTTGGATTTCATGATAGTATGAACAGATTCGTGTTTTTCAGTATTGTGGTAGACATCTTTTGTTCTAGGAGCACAGCTCCATTTTACAGGGAAAAATGATTAATACACGTTTGGGATAAGTAGTTGACCAATTGTTTTTATCCACAGTGTAGCTTTAGGAAAGAATAAAACTGTGTCTAGCCCTTTGTTCCCATCTTTACCCTTTTTTTTTTTTTTCTGGTGTTTATGTTGGACCTGTCAGTGTA
Source organism: Nannospalax galili (assembly GCF_000622305.1). Lineage (NCBI taxonomy): Eukaryota > Metazoa > Chordata > Mammalia > Rodentia > Spalacidae > Nannospalax > Nannospalax galili. The sequence continues at coordinate 56,011 of NW_008355275.1, forward strand.
ACAAGTCCTTTGTAAATTTGACTTAGTTCATACTGAAAAATTTAAAACCAAGTGGACAGATTTTTAATTGGATTTAATGTATTTCTTTGAATCGGAAATAAAAGTGATATAGCACTTAAGATAGTGTTCTTTATCTCTTAGTCTATTCTTTCAAAGATTATGTGACTGGTTACATTGGGCCATTGTAATTAATCATCTTTCCCCTTATCACAAAAGGCTACAAAGTAGGAGTTAGCTGGAATTGCAAGCTACTCTTTTTTTTTTTTAGTGTTTATTTTTTTGGTCTTTTTGAGACAGGGTCTCCCTCTAGCCCCAATTAGCCTGGAACTTGATAATGTAGACCAGGCTGGCCTGGAGCTCACAGAGATCCTCCTGCCTCTGCCTGCTGAGTGCTGGGGTTAAAGGCATGTGATGCTATGCCTGGCTTCCAGACAGGTTTAACTGAGGAGGAAAAACCCATACCTGGCTGCAAGCTACTTGTATTTTGAAAATGAAGAAAATTAGCCTGGAAAGAGTTTTTTTTTCTGTCTAGTGCAAATTTTCTTACTCATTTGCTGAATGTAATCACGGTGTACTTTAAACTTCTGGGGCTTTAGCTCATGATACAAATTTAACAGAAAACCCTCTGGGGCTATGACAGAATACCTGAGAAAATTTTATAAAGGAAGAAAGATATACTTTGGCTTATGGTTTCAGTCATGTCCATTTGACTGGAGTGTGGTGAAACATCATGGCATGGAACATGTGTATAGAACAAAGCTGCTTCTCTCTTGGTAGCTGGGAAGCAGAAAAGAGGAAGGGATTCGGACAAGATATTTCCACCTCCTCAGTTTCTATCACCTAAAAAAAAAATCTGTCAAGTTGTGATCCCATCAATAGATGAGTCCATTGATGAGGATTCATTAATCACAATCTAGTCACTTCCTAAAGGCCTTCTCTGAACATTACCACATTGGAGATGAAGCCTTTCCTAGGTGCCTTGGGGGAGGAATTTTAGATGCAAATCATAAGTGTTTGGATCATAAATGAATCTTTTCTTATTGCAATAGTTGCTAGATTACATTATTTATAAGCTGGTGTAGAAAACACACCATACAGGTTGTTCATAGGTGAACCTTTAAGCAACTTCTTCCAAAGTTGAGGGTGCCTTATGGTTTCTAAGAGGTCACAAATAACATTTGATTCAAAAGAATTTTTTTTTTTTTTAATTTCCAGGATTTACTAGACCTGCTACTACAAGGGAATTACTTGCTATTACAAGGGAATTACAGCTGAGCGTAGTGGCTCAGTGCCTTTAATTCCGGTACTCAGGAGGCAAAGGCAGAAGCGGGTGGATCTCTGTGAGTTAAAGGCCAGCCTGGTCTACATACTGGGCTCAAAGCCAGCTGGGGCTACAGGAAGACCAAAGAAACAAGGGAATTAGTGTTTTTACCTGTGTGTCTCAAACTTAGACAAGCACAGACTCACCCAGAGGGCTTGATAAAATACAGATTGCTGTATCCCAACCAGTTTCTGGTTTAGTAGGTCTAAGGTGGTACCAAGATTTTATTTTTCTAGAAGTTTGCCTAGCTAATGTTGATCTTGCTTGTTTGAAGACTACATTTCAAGAATCCCTGATTTAGAACAACATAGTCTCTTTGGGGCTGGAGAGATGGCTCAGTGGTTAAGAACACTGGTTGTTCTTGCAGAAGACCCCGGTTTGAATCCCAGCCACCCTCATGGCAGCTAACAACTGTTTGTAACTCCAGTCCCAGGGGATCCGACAGCCTCTTCTGACCTCCCAGGGCATTGCACGACACGGGTACACTGACCTACATGTAGGCAACACATGCGTACACATAACATAAAAATAATAAATAAAATTAAAAAAAATGTGGTTATACGTAAGAGTAAACAAATATCCTTTTTAGCTCTCATTGCATGATGATAAACTTTATAAAATATTATTTTTAATTTATTTTATGTGTATGAGTGTATTGCCTGCATGTATGTGAGTGCACCAGTGTCATGCAGTGCTGCAGAGGTCAGAAGAGGGCTTCGGATTCCCCTGGAACTGGAGTTAAAGACGGTTTGTATCCACCATGTGGGAGCTGGGAATCGACCTGGGTCCTCTGCAAGAGTAGTCAGTGCTCTTAACCGCTGAGCCATCTCTCCATCCGCTTATTATTTTTGTTTTATGTGTATGAGTGTATTGCCTGCATGTATGTAAGTGTATCCGTGTTGTGCAATTGAGTCAGAAAAGGGCATCGGATCCTCTGGAACTGTAGTTATGAACAGTTGTTAGCTGCTGTGTGGGTGCTGGGATTTGAACCCGGGTCGTCTGCAAGAGCAGCCAGTGCTTTTAACCGACGAACCATCTCTACAGCCCTGATGATAGTTTTTTGTCTTAGCAATGATTCTGTGTTATAGATGCTGATTATTTTTAACAATGTAGAAAATGTTAATAATCGTAGAAGAACCTGTGTATTGCTAGGAGGAAACCTTATGATTAGAAAATGTTTCCTGGAAGATTTGTAGCATTCATTCATTTGAAGTGCTACTTTTTTTGGTCTTTTTGAGATAGGATCTCCCTGTAGCCCCAGCTGACCTGGAACCAGGCTATCCTCAATCTCATAATGTTCTTTTCTTCTTGAGTGCTGGGATTAAAGGCGTGTGCCACCATGTAGCCTCAGCTGGCCTGGAACTGACTGTATAGACCAGGCTGGCCCTGATCTCACAGAGATCCGCCTGCCTCTGCCTCCCTAATACTGGGACTAAAGGTGTGTGCTACCACGCCCAGCCCTTTTTCTTTTTCTTTTTTTAAAGAACCTGGTCTTGCTGGGCATGGTGGCGCAGGCCTTTGATCCCAGCACTCGGGAGGCAGAGGCAGGTGGATCTCTTGAGTTCAAGGCCAGCCTGGTCTATGTAGTGAGTTCCAGGACAGCTGGGGCTGCAGGGATACCCTGTCTCAAAAAGACCAAAAAAAAAAAAAAGAACCTGGTCTTTAATTTTCATGTATATACACAGTTTTTAGGAATTTTATTTTTCAGACAGGGTCTCACTCTGTACCCCAAGCTGGCAATCCTAGGTTTGCCTTGATCTCATGGGGATCCTCCTGCCTCTGCCTTTAGTGTTGGGATTAGATTAAAGGTGTGCACCACACCAGGCAGGAATCTAGTTATGTTTTGATTAGGTATATAAAACTCTACCTCTTAAGGGGTATTTAGGACATTTATAATTTCCTTTAAAATATACAATAGAAAAAAGAAAAAAATAACATATAAATGAGCTAATTAGTGTTGGCACTCTCACCCACCCCTCATTTCAGAAATTTTACTATATGTTAGTGAATTTTAGGCCCCAACATTTGAATATCTTCTACATGTTTGAATGGAGGAAATGTGATTCTATGTCATTTTTGAATGTCTTAATTTATAATTAAAAGGAAATTGTGTTTAGATTCTTATTTCTTAAAAGAAAAATAGCCTACCTTCTCTTCAAAGAGTGTTAAAGTACAGCTTGCTATCACAAAATCCCCTGGGTTCAATTCCTAGCATCCCAGAATAAAGGGAGGGAGGGGGCTTTAGAGATGGAAGTAACACACATTGTTAATCCTTAGTGTTTTGAGGTAATTTAAGCCTATCTTTTGCACCTGGAGTTAGACTTGCCAAACTATAAAATGAATGATTTCCAGCCAATATGAAAGCTTATATTGTATGGTTCATCTAAGGATAAAGTTACTTTCATTAGGCTAATGAATGTTCTACTAATTGTCTTGGTTTTATTTACCTTCTGTATAACTAAGTAATTATTAAAGGCTTTTCAGGTTAGATTAGAATGACTGTACAAGTTGACATATTTCTGGTATATAGAAAACGGAAGATTTGACTTAAAAAAAAAAAAACCTACCATTGAGTTTACACTTAATTATGAAGCTCTGAATGCTCTTTACCAGAGCTTTGCGCTTTGTTTCTTAAGTTTATTATTGCCATGGAACTATATGTTTATAACTTATATTTTGGATGTTTCCCCTTTAATTTAGAGTTGTTTATTCCTTATCTTGTCCTTATCAAAGTGTGAATGAGCTCTTGATACTATTGGATTATTTGAATTTCTTTTATGAGAGGAGTCTTAGTGTAGTAGTCTGGGAATGGGAAACCTTTGAAGTTTTCATTTTTACAAAAAAGTTGAACTTAAATAAACCACAGGGTGTGGGGTTTTTTTTGGTCTTCTTGAGACAGGGTTTCACTGTAGCCCCTGCTGGACTGGAACTCACTCACTATGTAGACCAGGCTGGCTTTGGGACTAAAGGCTAGTGCCATCATGCCCGGCTCAGAGGGTGGTTTTTTAACTCCAGTTGTGCACTGACAAAGCAAAGTGATTGAGTAGTTTACTTTTACTACTGGGTGAGATGGTAACTTCATGCTTTCAAGGTAAATGCATGAGGTACATCAAAAATTATATACCAGTGAGGGCATTCAGGGAAATGTACTTTTTATATCATCTAGTCACCTGAGTCTTTCGAAGGATGGAATGATAAAGAAACAAGCTTAGCTTTGTGAATGTCTGGTATGCACAGTGGGGGGGGGGTGGGTATAAAAGGATCTTAACTGCATTATTATCCTCACTCATATGTGGCTTATATGATGGCATCTTTTTTTGAGAACCTCAAAGAATAAGCAGTGCTTTGTTGATTTATAAGCCTTTGATGTCTGATTCAGCAATGGTCAATGTTTGAATTTATATTTTTAGTTCACTATTAAACTTGTTAGATTACTATTTCACTTAAGCTAGAGTATATCTAAATTATTTGAGATAAATTTGAGGTAAACCAATGTGTAATGCCATTGGTATAGAATGTAATTTTTTTTTTCTTTTAATATAGGGTAAACTTGATGATTACCAGGAACGAATGAACAAAGGAGAAAGGCTTAATCAAGATCAGCTGGTAAAGATGCTACATTTTACTAAAGGCTTAAAAATGCTTATTATTTAAATTAAGAAAATTGTGTGGTTATTTGTGCTTCTAGTAAAAGTGCGTTCTGTTTTTTGTTATTTTAGGATGCTGTATCAAAGTACCAGGAAGTCACAAATAATTTGGAGTTTGCAAAAGAATTACAGAGGAGTTTCATGGCATTGAGTCAAGATGTGAGTAAACTATAATAAGAATATTTATGAAATACTAAAAATAGACTTAGTAATGTGGTGTGGTACATGCCTTTAATCCTAGCACTTGGGAGGCAGAGGCAGGCAAATCTCTGATTTCTAGGCCACCTGGTCAACATAGCAAGTTCCAGGCCAGCTAGGGCTATAAGAAAGACCCTGTCTCTAAAAAAAAAAAAGTTAGAAAAGTTCGTTATTTTAGTGTGAAGATGGGATCCCAGTATATATGATGTGTTTTTATAGTTCTCTTCTGTATACCTTGAAAACACAAGAAAGATCTCTTTTGGAAAGGACGGAGTTTAAAATAGGATAGACACTGGGCGTGGTGACACATTGCTTTAATCCCACTTCTCAGGAGGCAGAGGTAGCCAGATCCTTGTGAGTTCAAGACCAGCTGGGGCTACAGGGAGACGAAAAAATAGGATAGACATATATATATTAACTACCTGAAAAATCTGAACTGATATAAAAATTTTAGCTATGCAAATTTTCCATATATTCCTTTAAATATGTGTATAGATGTGATCTCTCTAT
>NW_008355275.1:61698-95174 GCF_000622305.1 Nannospalax galili
TCATCCTTTAGAGAACTATGGGACTGCTCTTACATCAGCTGTTGATCCAAACAGAGGGTGAGTTTTTCTTAAATACCCACTAATATGGCAGAAGTCTTTGACATTAGAACAAAAATCTAAGTGAAGTCTAACAATTTGAGCCCGAAGAGCCTTTGAATGTGTCAGCTTATTTGAGGAAGGTTACTTACAAATATTCTGGGCATGAAATTGTGAAATTTGCAGGAAAATGGATGGAACTAGGAAATGATTAAATGAGGTAACTCAGACTCAGAAAGACAAATATACGGTGTATTCTCTTAGGTGGATCCTAACTTCTAAGATTTATATATGTGCATTTATGCAGGAGTGAGTTTTGTTTTGGTAGAGATTAGGAAACTATGAAGGGGTCCACAAGAGACGAGAAAAGAGGCCTTATGGAAGCCTGTGTTGGAGGATAATAGAACATATGTGACAGGAAAGTGGAAGGGGACTATTGTGGTTGAAAGGATATAAGCAGGCAGGGAGGTCAATCAGTGGAAGTGAGGAAGAGGTGTGGGGAGGATCAACCAAACCTAAATATGAACAAAAATGCCCTAAAGAAACCTGTTACTTGGTATGTTAATTAAATAAAACACAGACAGGAAATACCAAATTGACTTTGGTTTGGTCAAATGAGAAACCTTTATATGATGTGAGAGACAATTCATACAGGATTTAAGAGAGTTAAGAAATCAGTTTCTAGGCATGGTGGTGCATGCCTTTAATGCCAGTACTCAGGAGGCAGAGGCAGGTGGATCTCTGTGAGTTCCAGGACAGCTGGAGCTACAGGGAAACCCTGTCTCAAAAAAGACCCCCCTCCCCCCCAAAAGGCAGATTCTTGGGGCTGGAGATAAGGCTCAGTGGTTAAGAGCACTGGCTGTTGTAGAAGATACAGGTTTGACTCTCAGCACCCACATTGCAGCTAACCACCATCCATAAAACTCCAGTTCCAGGGGTCCAATGCCCTTCTGTCATTTGAACACTGGATGACACAGATGTACTTACATACATGCAGGCAAAACATTCATATACACAAAATAAAAGGAAATTAAAAAAGGTTCTTGACACTTGATTCTCAGAATGAGAGTACCTGGGTTGAGTCATACTTTCACTCAGTCATCTTAGTAGTTGTTTGATCATGGCCAACTTATTTCATATCGCTGTTCCTAAGTTGAAGTTTTACAGAGAAATAAAACCAATAGAGTAGAAACAGGGACGAAAGTGAGACAGGCTATCACAGTGCCTCAGGTTTCTAATCTACAAAGTACTGATAGTGGTACCTACTTCATAGAATGGTGCTTAGAAGAGAGAATGTATATTTGGTAATTTGCCTAAAAAAGAGAAAAGGTAATTCAACTTGTAGGAGGTGCCTTAGTTGTTTTGTGTTGCTATAATAGAATATCAGAAATTGGGAATTTTTTTTTTTTTTGGTCTTTTTCAGACAGGGTCTCAAGCTGTAGCTCCAGCTGGCCTGGAACTCACTATATAGACCAGGCTGGCTTTGAACTTACAGAGATCCGAAGGATTGGGAAATTTGTAAAAAACAACAGTTTATTTCTCATAGTTCACGAGACAGGAAATTCCAGAACCAAGGCATTGGCATCTGGTGAGGTCCTTCTTACTGTCTTGTTCACAGGTAGAGAAGGTGAAGGGCAAGGGAGCAACCCCACTTCTCACAAGGCTTTCTCATAGCAGCATTTATCCATTTATGATGAGGGTGATGCCCTTACAACTGAAATAATTGTCCAAAGAAAGACCTTACCCCTCAGCGCTTGCATTGAGATGCTTGAGTTTCTAACACATGAATTTGGAGTGTCGGTGGAGGGGGGGTGTCACACAAAAACCATAATACCCAGGTAGAGATTTGTTTCACTTATCTTAGTTCAGAACTTTTGGCTTGATGAACCATTCTCTCTTCTTTTCCTCCCCTTTCCTTCCCTCTCTAAATACAGTTCATAAAAAAGAAGGTTGCTTTGCAGTTTATTTTATTCTGGTCCTCTGATACATTTTCTAGTTTTTAAACACTTTATTTATCTGCATCAGTAACTTCAGCGTAGCTCTAGTCTTTTCTTTACATCAACTTCCTTGCTTGAATTATTTCACAAAAATTTTTTTTTTTAAAGAATCATAGGTTGGGCATGCTGGTGCACAGCTTTAATCCCAGCACTTGGGTGGCAGAGGCAAGTGGATCTCTGTGAGGTCAAGGCCAGCTTGGTCTGTAGTGAGTTCTAGGCCAATTGGGGCTACAGGGTCTGGAGAGATGGTTCAGCAGGTAAGAGCACTGACTACTCTACCAGAAGACTTGGATTCAGTTCCAGTACCCACTTGGCAGCTAACAACCACCCATACCTCCACTTTCAGGGGATCTGATGCCCTTTTCTCTCCTCATTGGATTTGCATGCGTGTGATGCACTTAACATACATCAGGCAAAACACTAATGCACATTAAAAAAAAAAAAAACGTAAATCATCAGTCTAGAGATAATGGCTGAGTTGGTACGGTGAGAACCCAAGTTTGGTCCCAAGAAACAACACTAAAAAAAGCCAAGCATGGTGGTACTTGATTGTAATCTCAACATGGGGAGAGACAGGCAGATCCCTGGGGCTTGCTGTCCAGCCAGTTTACCTGTTTGGTGAGCTCTAGGCCTGTGAGAGACCCTGTCTCAAAGAACAAGATGGCTGGCGCCTCAGAAATGACACCAGAGGTGGTCTTCTGGCCCCCGGGTGATTGCATGAATAGGGATACACATAACACAATTGGGGGGGGGGGCTTTCTTTCACATTCCTACTTCCTATTTTCTGCTCCCAGTAAACTATGAAAGACCTCTCTCACTTAACTGCTTCTCCCAACATTTAAAAGTTCATCCATTCAATAGGGGAGATTTTTTTTTTCCTTTTGTAAGTTTACTTTGACCATCCTTAGATCTTAACACTTTGAAGTACCGTTTACCTACTCTGCTGCCATTAGATTGTCTTGTTATGATCTTTCTCGTTTCTCCATTCCTCCCTGTACTGTAGGTTTCCTTTTTCCCTATTTTGTTTTTGTCTTAGTTCATTGTAGTGAAGCTTGAGGTGTTGGGAAAACAGTGCCATGACTCTTGAGAAGACTTGACCTTTCTTTGTCCTAAGTTGATGCTAAACATGAGAGAAAGGAGGAGAGAGATTGACTTTGGCTTATGGTGTTCTTTCAGCCTTTCAAGGGCAGGAAAGGGGTAATGAGAAAAATTATCTTATTTATTTTCATCTAACTTTACTGCCCTTTTCTCTGCCAGTGTCCCTTTTAAATTCATAAAGACTAATCAGTTTTATTGACTATTTTCAAAATACTGAAATGCCTTTCTGATAACAGTACATTCTTTGGACCATAGGGGCAGCCATGGGTTTTGGCTTGTTCTTGTTAGACCTTTGATGTTTTATGCTTATGTTCTTTGGTAGATTCAGAAAACAATAAAAAAGACAGCACGTCGTGAACAGCTTATGAGAGAAGAAGCTGAACAGAAACGCTTAAAAACTGTGCTTGAGCTACAGTATGTTTTGGATAAGTTGGGGGATGATGAAGTGCGAACTGATCTGAAGCAAGGTTTGAATGGAGTGCCAATATTGTCTGAAGAAGAATTGTCATTGTTGGATGAATTCTACAAGTTAGTGGACCCTGAGCGGGACATGAGCTTAAGGTATGGTGGTATTTGGTAATAGAAACTTAGAAATATTTATCTAGCTGGGCGTGGTGGCGCATGCCTTTAATTTCAGCACTCCAGGAGGCAGAGGCAGTCTCTGTTAAATTCTAGGCCAGCTGGGACTGCAGGGAGACCCTGTCTCAAAAGGACAAAAAAAAAAGAAAAAAAGAAATATTTCTGTAATTGACAATTGACAGGTAATTAATATTAGATCTTTGTTATAAGGTTGAATGAACAGTATGAACACGCTTCCATTCACTTGTGGGACTTGCTGGAAGGGAAAGAAAAATCTGTTTGTGGAACAACATGTGAGTATTACCTAATTCTGACTGTGTAGCTAAGAATCTTTAAAATGATTTTTCTGTTGAGCTGTAATGAAGGCAATTTGCAAGTATATAAGTAACCATTGACTGTTTACTTTTTGGTTTATTTCTTTTTTGGCATGCCACAGTGCCATTCTTTTTCTTGGTATTTGACATGCTTTCTTGGGTGAGACTTGTAAATGCTTTTTCTTATGTCATGAAATACTTCCCTCCTAGCTAGTTACCCTGGGTGTCAGCTCTTAAAACAGTTAGTTATAGCAGGAAAGCTTTGTGTGGTCTCACCCTGATTAGGTCAAACTGTTAACTTTTCTTCATGTAATTTTTTCATTTCTGCATTTTAAATACCCCCTTCTGTTAGATAATGAAATTAGTGAGTAGACTGACTTAATAGTGCTTTTAAAAATCACCAGTGCCCACTACATACTTAATATACAGTAGCTGCTCAGAAATGGTTATTGAGTAATGTTAGCTTTATTCCCCCTTACTTACTTGAAAGCAAAGTTTAACGGTTCCATTTTTCTACTGCTCTATAATTGGTTTTATATGTTTATATGTGTATGTTTTGGTAACAGTTGATTAATTTCTTTTTTTCTTACTACACTATTGTGTAGAATATTGTCTTTTTCAGATCTGGTATTGTCAGTATAACATTGTAATTCATACTATTTTTTAGACAAAGCTCTAAAGGAAATTGTTGAGCGTGTTTTTCAGTCAAGCTACTTCGACAGTACCCATAGCCACCAGAATGGGCTGTGTGAGGAAGAAGAGGCAGCCTCAGCACCTGCAGTGGAAGATCAAGTAGCTGAAGCTGGTGAGTACTTAGGTAGATGTGAGCTTGGATTATAATAATATGTATAAACCTGGAGCATGAGAAAATACTATGACAAAGCACATCCAGAGTGATTTTCTGAAATATTCAGTGCCATTTGTCTTTAGGGGTGTTGATCACTGTTAAATTGGTAGTTCTTTTGCTTAGTACTAGGAATATGGGTGAGGGCCAGTTGTAAGGATTTTTAAATAGATTTTTTTGTTCTGTTTTTATGAGACAGTCTTACTATGTAAACCAGGCTGGCCTTGAACTCACAGAGATCTGCCTCACTCTGCTGAAATTAAAGGCATGTACTACCATGCCTGGCTTTTTAAATAAGTTCTTTATTTTGTCTGATTTGTAGAGTATTACTGCTTACCATGCCAGTATAGAGCATGAATGATTTAAAAAATAATAATTTATTATTTTATGTGTATGAGTGTATTGCCTACATGTGTTTATGTGCACCTGTGTTGTGTGGTGCTCCCAGAAGTCAGAAGAAAGTGTCAGATTCCCTGGGAACTGGAGTTTCTCTTAATACCTTAACTATCTCTCCAGCCCCATGAGTGACTTTTTTTTTTTTTTAATGCAAGGGGGTTTTAAAACTCTGGTCTTGAGCTATAAACTTTGGCCCAGGGGTCCTTTCTAAGTACTGTTAGGCATCTTTTATAACATGAGTGTAACTAATTATCTGAGTACTTTTATGGCAACTCTTATGTTGGTAAGTAAAATTCTGAGTATAGTTGGTTTAACACAAACTTTTGTAATAGTTAAAAATATGGCTTCTAGAATTGGATAACTGGAGTTGAAACATAGGTCAGCAGCACTAGCTAGCTAACTTTGGGCAGGTTGTTGAAACCAGAAGGGAAGGCTACTCATTGGTAGCCTCTCTCTCTCTCTCTCTCTCTCTCTCTCTCTCTCTCTCTCTCTGTGTGTCTCTCTCTCTCTGTCTCTCTACCAGAAGGGAAGGCTACTCATTGGTAGGATGGACACACACACTGCAGACTTTGGTGCTTGCTTCCTTCCTCCCTCCCTCCCTCCCTCTCTTTTTTTGGTCTTTTTGGGACAGGGTCTCCCTGTAGCCCCAGCTGTCCTGGAACTCACTATGTAGACCAGGCTGGCCTTGAACTCACAGAGATCTGCCTGCCTCTGCCTCCCGAGTGCTGGGATTAAAGGTGTGTGCCACCATGCCTGACGGTTCTTTATATTTTTACTAAGTAAATTTAAATGGTCATTTTAATCACTGCATACTAATTTATAGTATTAAGTATAGGGAGAGATTTAAATATAGGTTCTTATTTTCATTTACCTATTCTAGAAACTGCTATTAGTATTAAATAATATATTCTGGAATGAAGGTAAAGAAACTTTCTAAATATAGTTGCTGTAAAAATGGCAAAGTGTAAGAACTAGTAATTATAATTTGGTAAATATATTCAAATTATCGGATTGTGGACTGTTATTAAATTGGAGTTTAAGTGGAATTGTTGACTTTAAAAAGACTTTTTGGCATCATTTAAAAGTAGACTTTTTGGGGGAAGTGGGCTGGAGAGATGGCTCAGCTCTTCCAGAGGGCCCAGATTCACATTCAGAGACTAACTACCATCCATAACTTCAGTTCCAGGGAATCTGATGCCCTCTTCAGACCTCCGTGGGCATCGCATGACAGGAATACACTTACATACATGCAGGCAATGAACTCATACACATAAAAATAATAAATAAAAAAAATTAAAAAGATCAAAAAAACTAAGACTTTTGAAGAGCTGTTTTAAGTTCCCAGGTAAATTGTAAGATGCAGAGATTTTATTAAAACTACAAATGCATAACCTACTTTATTACATTTGTTAGAGCTGACAAGCCTGTACTACACCATCTCCTAAATATAATATATTGATTACTTATGGTTCCTTGTTCATTCTACAAGTTGTAATAAATAGATGACAGGTATCCACCATTAGAATATCTAAAGACTAGTTTCTGGATTCCAGTCTCTTCTGTTTTGTTTCCTTTTTGGCTTCTTAGAACCTGAGCCAGCGGAAGAATACACTGAGCAAAGTGAAGTTGAATCAACAGAGGTATTTTTTTTTTTTTAATACTACTTTACCTTTCTGTCTTTAACACAGACATCTTAAACAGTGCATTTTTCTTTGCAGTATGTCAATAGACAGTTCATGGCAGAAACACAGTTCAGCAGTGGTGAAAAGGAGCAGGTAGAGGAGTGGACAGTGGAAACAGTTGAGGTAAAAGTTCTTTGAATTTATTATAAGGTTAATATTTTTGCTTTTACTTTTTATTTTTCTGAAAATAAAGGCCATGAGTTTGTATAATTGACAGATTTATTATAGTAACAATGCATTACACAGGCTGTTAAATTACAAAGATGACTTGTTAGCTTGTGTGGTGGTAAATGCCTATGATTCCAGTACTTAGGCGATGGGGCATTGCATATTCATGGCTATCCTGGGCTACATAGTCTAGATGTACATGTACTTTATAAAAAGGTGGGAAGGAGGGAGGGAGGGGGGAGAGTGAGGAAGGAAGAAGGTTATTCCTACATAGTCAGATTGTACCTATAAAAAGAAAGGAAGGAGAAAGGTTATTATCCCCATGAATTTCTAACTGCTGGTTTAATTGTAAAAATTATCCAATGTTATCTAGATTAAATCTGTCAGTACATTTATAGGTTTAATCAAAATACATCATTCATCTCTTCTAGAAAAAGCTCCATCAAATAGCCTTAGGGAAAACCCCATCTTAGAAAGAATGTGTTAAGGGGCTGGAGAGATGGCTCAGTGGTAAAGAACAGTGGCTGTTCTTGCAGAAGACCTGTGTTTGAATCCCAGCACCCACATGGCAGCTAACCCAGTAATTCCAGTTCCAGGGTATCCAACAGTCTTCTGTCCTCTGTGGGCATTGCATGACACGGGTGCATTTCCCTACATGCCGGACAATACATGAATACGCAATACATACATAACATAAAAATAATATTTAGAAAAAAATATTAAGTTGTCATCTTGGACTTCTTCACTCTAATGCTGTTTTGGTTAACAGGCTTTACGGATTCTGGTTGTTTCTTGATGTTGTCTGTCATGTATTAAGTCCTTTTTTAGGTCCTCACCTCTAGATCATTGGTCCAGTTCATACTTCTCTAATTAGTAAAGTAGATTAAAAAGTTCTGTAGAGTGATATTTATATAAGAGGTAGTGCCTGTCAGTTGGGCTTTGACTAAGATTGAGGAGTGAGGTGATAGGTATGTGTTAGCATGGATGTGAAAGTACAGCTGAAATGCTCCTGTTTCATAGGCCATTATAGTGAAGTATATGTGTTGTAAGCACAATAGTCTTTGAAAACCTTTTTTCTTTGAGAAAGTTTCCCTGTAGTCCCAGCTGACCTGGAACTCAGGCTGGCCCAAGAACTAACAGAGATCCACCTGCCTCCTGCCTCCTGAGTGCTGGGATTCAAGGCATGTGTCACAATGCCTGGCTTTGAAAACATTCTGAAAAATAATTTAAAAAATATTTTTATTTTATTTTATGTATGTGAATGTATTACCTGCATGTATGTAAGAGCACCCATGTCATGCAGTGTCCATGGAGGTAGAAGGGGGCATTGAATCCCTTGGAACTGTAGTTACTGACAAGTAGTTTGGTGCTGGGAACCAAACCTGGGTCCTCTGCAAGAGCAGCTCTTAACTGAGCCATTTCTCAGTTTTAAAGTAAAACTGAATTACTTTCTTTTTTTTTTTTTTTGAAAGAGGGTGAGGCAGGGTTTTACTGTATAGCTTTGGCTGCCCTCAAACTCAAATCTGCCTTCCTCTTCCAAGTGCTACCACACCTGGGAAGTAATGTTTCTTTAAATAGTTACTATGTGTGTTTGTTCACGTGTCTGCTGTGGCATGCATGTTGGTAGGAAACAACTGGGTTGGTTATTTCCTTCTGTATGGGTTCTGGGGATCCAATTCAGATTGTCAGGATTGACTTTGGGCACTTTTACCCTCTGAATCATCTGGTGGCCCAACTTTTTTTTAAAAAAGCTTTGTTTTTCTCACTATAGTGTATAGGTGGCCTGCTTGGTTTGGGGACCAGCCATGAAAATAATGGATTTTTTTTTTTTTTTGTCTTTTTGAGATAGGGTTTCCCTGCCATCTTAGCTGGCCTGGAACTCACTTTGTAGACCAGGCTAGCCTTGATCTCAAAGATCTGTCTGCCTCCGCTGGGATCAAGGTGTGTGCCACCACACCCGACAATAATGGAATTCTTTAAAATTTTATTTTACTACCCTCTCCTGCTTTAGGTGGTAAACTCACTCCAGCAGCAACCTCAGGCTGCATCTCCTTCAGTACCAGAGCCCCACTCTTTGGCTCCAGTGGCTCAGTCAGATCCCCTTGTGAGAAGACAGCGAGTACAAGATCTTATGGCACAAATGCAGGGGCCCTATAATTTCATACAGGTAGGCACATTTTAGTAAAACACTGCTAGCAGTAAATTTAAGTGTATATTGTTTGATGCAATTGCATTATATCCTAACTTGTAGGATTCAATGTTGGATTTTGAAAACCAGACTCTTGATCCTGCCATTGTATCAGCACAACCTATGAACCCTACCCAAAACATGGATATGCCTCAGCTGGTTTGTCCTCCGGGTTAGTAATAATTAGTTTTTCATTTTTTATATATTGTGTATAAGTGTGTATGCACGTGCTTGAGTGCATTTTGTACATGTATTGGCACACATGGCACATGTGTGGAGTCAAGACAACTTGCCAAAGTCTGGCGCTCTTTCCGCTGTGGGTTCTTCAGGATTGGTGGTAAGTACTTTACCTGCTGGCTCATCCTACTAGCCTCCAAAGCCTGTCTTCTTAACCACTCTTTGCCTGCCCAGTAATAGTATTTTTTAAAAAATTATTTTATTATGTTTATTTGTATGTGTATATTGCCTGCATGTAGGTAAGTGTACCTGTGTTGTGCAGTGCCTGGGGAGAACAGAAGAGGCTATTGGATCCCCTGGAACTGGAATTATGGACAGTGGTTAGCTGCCATGTGGGTTCTGGGATTTGAACCTGGATCTTCTGCAGGAACAGCCAGTGTTCTTAACTGCTGAGCCATCTCTCCAGCCCCAATAGTATTTTTTTTAATGAGAGAACTACAAAGACCTAATACTGCTGTCAGATTTCACAAAGTTTTTGAAAACTAATTTTCCCCCATTTAAATGCTTTGTTAACTTTTGAGTCTTTTGTTTAGAAATTCTAATTTGCTGTACATCCAGAATTTCTTTGGGGCCTAGGGAAGCTTTTTCTTTTCTTTGAAAAATTGTAGTTGAAATTTTGTAAATTTCATATTGTCTTTTATATGTATGAGTATTTTTTTTTTTTTTGCATGTACATAAGTGCACCTGAGTCATGCAGTACCTGCGGAGGTCAGAAGAGGGCATCAGATCTCCTGAAACTGGAGTTACAGATGGTGGTTAGCTGCCATGTGCTGGGAACTGAACCTGGGTCCTTTACAAGAACAGCCAGTGCTCTTAACTGCTGAGCCATCTCTCCAGCTCCGTATAGTACATTACATCTTGATCATATTAGACCCCCCACTGGGTTTCATGCATTCTGTCATGTTATGGCCTGTCGAGTCAAGTTTGTTTTCCCAGTTGTCCCTAGGTGTAAGTCTATCTGCTGGAGCCTGGTCAACTTATCACTACCTTAAAACCAACTCTCCTTCACCCAGCAGTGATCAACTGCCAGTAGTTCCTCAGCTAAGGCTGGGGCTTCTTAACCATTTCCCCAATTCTGTGCTGGGTTTTTGTCTTACTGACCTTGCATGGTTCTTGTGTATGCTGTCACCATTGCTATATGTTCCTAAAAGCAGCTCCCAGCTGCCTGGAAAAGTGCTTCTACATGGTCATCTACCACCCCTGGCTCTTAAGAGTCTTTTGACCAACTCTTCCACAGTGATCCCTGAGCCCTGGGTAGCAGAATTTTGGTACCCTATGTATCAAACCTAGGACTCTGTAGTCGTTTATTTGCTGCACCGTGGCCTGTTGTGGCTTTCTGGGTTAATCATCTGTTGCATGAGGAAGCTTTGCTGGTGAGAGTTGAGAGATGCATTAATATTCTTTCTGTCTCTGGTTTTGCTGTGTTCCCTGAACCTTAGGTGTTAGAGGTTGCTTTGTAGATGTGTCACTTAGGCTGGGCATCTCACAGTCACTTAATTCTCTGACAAGTTGTGGCTTTCTAATAGTCTCTGTCTGTTGCAAGAAGCTTTTTTTGAGTGTTGATAGGTATAGTGTATATTTACACGTCTGTAAATATAAGGATACATATTTAGAAATAATAAGAAATTACAAAAGTAAGTTTTTCTCTAGGATCTATAACCTCATCGGCAAAATATATTTGGCTATGTTTACCGCACATGAGTTCCCTCCCATTGAGTGTACCTAAAGTTAAGTTAGACAGCTATTGATTATCCCTCATTTCTTTTAGTGTTTTGTTGGCATAGACATACAGAAAAGTGTGTATGCAAGCTCAGTGACTTCTGAACATGTCAGTGTCCAAATTAAGATATGAAATCATTAGTACTCCAGAAACTATACCGTGTTCCCTTTCATTCACTACTTATTCTCCAACTTCATGGTAACTGCATACTGAGTAAAAGCATGCTCAATGACATAGTTAGTAAGGTATTTAGGATTTCTGTACAGTAGAGGGAGCTCATGTCGTATCTCTCAACCAAGGGTTAGAAAACAAAGGTGTAAAGTTTACAAAAAAGCCAGTTTTAAATGTTTGTTTTCTGAATTCTACCAGAGTTAGAAGATGCCGTTTTCCCAGTTGGCAGTTGTGCCAAAGTCAACACATGTAGCACTGATATAACCTAAAATAAAAGGTTATTAAGTATTGAGGCAATGCTAAGACAATTGAAGATTCAAGAGTGTTGTTTTCTAAATGACTATCCCATGAGCTGCACATTTGATTGTCTGTTTAACTATGATTGGGGGAGAGGTAGGAGAAAGCAGAATGACCAGTAAAGATGCACACTGAAATATTAACTGTTTAGCCAAAGTATTATAATTGTTGTTGTTGTCTTTAAGACAGGGTCTTCCTATAGCCCCAGCTGGCCTGGGACTCACTTTGTAGACCAGGCTGGCCTGGATCTCACAGAGAGCTGCCTGCTTCTGCCTCCTGAGTCCTGGGATTAAAGGTGTTGTACCACCATGACTGACTCTAAAAGTATTTTTTAAAAATATATTTGTGTGTGTGTGCGCGCATATATGCTAGTGTGTATGGGTGCCTGTGGAAGCCAGAAGAGGGTATCAGTCCCCTTGGAACTGGAGGTACAAATGGTTGGAAACTGCCTTACGTAAGTTTTAAAACTGAAGTCAGATCCTTTGCAAGAGCAGGAAATAACTCTTGACCACTGAGCCATTTCTCTAGCTGCAAATTTTGAGGTTCCCATACTGGGAGTCAAACTCAGTCCACCTGCATACAAACCAGGAATCATAACCCCTAGACCTGTGGAATTGTGCTACTTTAAAAAGTAGATTTTTCTCATGAGTAATACTGGTACTGGTTATTGTCTATTTATCTATTGAACGTTTTCTCACTGGCATCTTACTGTATGTACCCAGCAAAACCCGAAATGAAAGCTGTTGTGGAGTAAACTGTAATCACTGCCAATAAACCCAAAGTGCTTAGTGCTCATTTGAAAGCTGTAATCTTACCTGTATTTTATAATTCATTTTCTTTTTACTGGTTTTACATATGAATGTTTTGCTTGCATGTGAGTGTGCCCTTGGCATGCAGTATCCGAGGAGGCTAGAAGAGAGGGTGTTGGATCCTCTGTAACTGGAGTTTTGCTTGTAAGCTACTATGTGGGTGCTGGGAACAGAACTCTGCAAGAGCAGTCACTGCTTTTAACTGCTGAGCAATCCCCAGCACCTGCAATCTATTTTCTTGATCATTAAAGTATTCATTAATCATTGGTCATAGGAATTCACCATTAATACTTATGTACAAGGTATCTCTTAAGAAATGTGATTTTGTGTTACAATTCTTTTAATTTTGCAGTTCATTCTGAATCTAGACTTGCTCAATCTAATCAAGTTACTGTACAACCAGAAGCTACCCAGGTAAGAATGATTCACCTATTTTTTGTTTAGGTTTGTTTCTTAGTCCTCTTTCTTAGTTAAAATAGTCAAGGGTGGGGCTGGAGAGATGGCTCAGTGGTTAAGAGCATTCATTGCTCTTGCAGAGGACCCAGGTTTAATTCCCAGCACCCACATGGTGGCTATGAACTGTCCTTAAATTCCAGTTCCAGGGCAATCTGAAGCCCTCTTCTGACCTCCTCAGCATTGCACGACATGGGTGCACACACATAATTGCAGGCAATATACTCATACACATAAAGAAAAAAAAGAATAAATAAAATATTTTAAAAAAATGGTCAAGGGTGCATTTGACCACTGTTTAAGTCTTCTGTTACAAATCATCTGCACAGGTAGTTGTCAGAATTTATATCAATGCTTACATTTGTTTTTCTTTTGGTGAGTTTAAACTTTTTTCCTGTTCTACACAATCAAAATTTTTTTCAGGTGGGGTGTGGTGGTGTACCCCTTTAATTTCAGTACTGGGGAGGCAGAGGCAAGCAGATCTCTCTTGAGATTGAGGCTAGCCAGGTCTTCCAGGCCAAATGGGGTTACAGGGAGACCCTGTCTCAAACCCACCCCCATTTTTTTCTCTTTTAATTTGGTCTTTTGGAGGCGGGTCTCCCTGTAGCCCCAGCTGGCCTGGAACTCACTATACAGACCAGGCTGGCCTTGAACTCGCAGAGATCTGCCTGCCTCTGCCCCACAATTGCTGGGATTAAAGGCATGTGCCACTACGTCCGGCTCCCCCCTCTCATTTTAGAAATTAATTCTTACATGTGTAATACTTTCTTAAAATGAGAAACCATAAATGAAGAAAGTTTTATTTAAAATAGTGGCCACATTACAATTTGGGAAACTTCAAATTTATTAGACTGGGGTATTTTAAACTTTGAGATTTTAAAAATCGATCTATTTTTTTTAAAAAATTCATTTATTTTTATTTTATGTGTATGAGTATATTGCCTGCATGTATATAAGTGCAATGCTCTCAGAGGACAGAAGAGGGCATTGGATTCCATGGAACTGGAGTTAAAGATGATTGTTAGCCTCTAGTGCTCTTAACCTCTGAGCTATCTCTCTAGCCCCCCACATGTGTCTATTTTGTAATTCTTAGATCTTTTTTTGAGTTAAGATCTCCCTGTACCCCTAGCTGGCCTGGAATTCACTTTGTAGACCAGGCTGTTTGAACTCACAGAGATCTGCCTGCCCTGGCCTCCCGAGTGCTGGGATTCTAATAGACGTGATATGGAGAGAGAAAAAAATTTTTTTTTTCCTTCTCTTTTGAGACAGGGTCTCCCTGTAGTCCCGGTTGGCCTAGAACTCACTGTGTAGACCAGGCTGGCCTGGAACTCACAGAGATCCACCTGCCTCTGCCTCCTGAGTTCTGGGATTAAAGGTGTATCCCACCACTCCCCACAGAGAAAGAAATTTTTTAAATAGGTGTCTCTTTTTATTAAACCCCATCTGCAGTAGGGTTGATTTAATTATCCAATTATTTTTTAGCTTTTTTTATAGTTTTGTTAGTACAATGTAAGGTTTGCGTCCTTTATTTCTATATAGGTTCCTTTGGTTTCATCTACTAGTGAAGGGTACACAGCATCTCAACCCTTGTACCAGCCTTCTCATGCTACAGAGCAACGGCCACAAAAGGAACCAATTGATCAGATTCAGGCAAGTTTTATTATCAAGCATGGATTGGGCAGAGATACTTTACCATGAATGTAGTGATTCTTTTTCTACTTTGATTTCATGAAATAGTTCAATTTATGGATGTATAAAAGTTTCCGTTAGTTTACCGCTAACGTGTATTCATTTATTGCTTTGTGTTTAGGCAACAATATCTTTAAATACAGACCAGACTACATCATCATCAACCCTTCCTCCTGCTTCTCAGCCGCAAGTATTCCAGACTGGGACAAGTAAACCTTTGCATAGCAGTGGAATCAATGTAAATGCAGCTCCATTCCAATCCATGCAAACGGTAAGCAAATCAGTGCAAGTGTCTACTGTGATTCATGCTAGATTTTCAAGACTTCGTTCAGCCTGAGCAGGCCTAGTATCTATTGTAATTCTAGGTTATATTTAATTGAACATTTAAGCTATTATTGTTAGACTTCTCAGTGATGTATTTGAGTCTTCTGAGTCCTTCATGAGCTATTTATTATTTATTTTTGTAGCTCTATTTGAAAGGTAAAGATTTGATGAGCATAGTTTAAACATACCAAAAAGGGCCAGAGAGATGACTCAGTGGGTAAAGGCACTTATTGCCGCACACCTGATGACCTGAGTTCAATCCCTGGACTGCTCATGGTAGAAGGAGAGAACCGATTCTTGGGAATTACACACAAAATGTCACATGCACACATAAACTGAAAAAAAAAACCTAACAAGTAGACCAGTACAATGTCCATGTAATCATAACCTAGACGTAACTATTGATGTTTTACCTTTTTTTTGCTTTATCTTTCTATTTTACTGAAGAGTTTCAAAGTAAAGTTCAGCTGTTGGCATTTCACCCTGGTTCATCAATAATTACCATACAGCCTAGAAAAAAATATCGTGGATACAGTTGAATTGGGAATTAGTGTTGAAGGAATGCTTGAAGAGTTAAGTATTTAAGATATTTCTTCATCACGCCTTTAATCCCAGCACTTGGGAAGCAGAGGCAGGCAGATCTCTGAGTTTCCAGGCCAGCCTACTCTCAAAAAGACCAAAAAAAAGTTCTGTGGTTCTTAAATTAGCATTTGAAGGAAAGCCAATATTGAGATGGTGCCATCTTTAAAGCAGAAATAAAGGGAAGAGCCAATCATTTATTCATTTGCCTACAGGTGTTCAATATGAATGCCCCAGTTCCTCCTGTTAATGAACCAGAAACTTTAAAACAGCAGAATCAGTACCAGGCCAGTTATAACCAGAGTTTTTCCAGTCAGCCTCACCAAGTGGAACAAACGGAGCTTCAACAAGAACAACTTCAGACAGGTAGAAAGCCAGTGTTAACTTTTTTTTTTTTCAATTAAAAAAAGTGTGTGTGTGTGTGTTTGGGGGGGGTGGCATGCCACATTGCAGGTGTGTGTGTGTTTGGGGGGGTGGCATGCCACATTGCAGGTGTGGAAGTCCAGCACAGCTTTTTGAATTTGATCTCTCCTTTGGTTCAAGGGATGGAACTTAGGATGTCAGGCTTGTGTAGCAAGTGCCTTTGTTCACTGAGCCATCTCAGTGGCTAGTGTTTTTTTTTTTTTTTTTTTTTTTTTTTTTTTTTTGACAGTGAATTGCTTGCGTGTATGTAAGTGCATCCATGTCTTGCAGTGTCTTGCATTGCCTGTGGAGGTCAGAAGAGGGTGTCGAATCTCCTGGAACTGGAGTTATGAATGGTTGTCAGCCACCATGTCTATAGATGTGTGTAGTTTTGAAGGCTTGTCTTTTTTTTTTTTTTCCTTTTAGTCATAGAGCTTTTTTTAAAAAATTAAATTTTTATTATTTTTATTTTATGTGTATAAGTATATTGCCTGGATGTGTGTAAGCAGACCTGTGTTGTGCAGTGTGCTCAGAGGTCAGAAGAGAGTGTTAGATGCCCTGGAACTGGAGTTACACATGGTTGTTAGCCACCATATGGGTGCCGGGAATCGAACCTGGGTCCTGCAGATGTAGATAGTGCTCTTAACCACTGCACCAGCTTTCCATAACCGCCTCCTCCTTTGTCGAAGAAGTTTTAATCATACAGCTATTAATGTTGTAATTTTGATGGAATTAAACTTGTAACTCAATTATAAAAGCTTTAAATTGCTAATTCTTTATTATACCTAGCAATAGATTGCTTTAAACTTACAAGTTGGTTTGGTTTGGTTCTTACTGTGCTAAAAGGTTATAATCCTAGCATTCAAGGCCTAGCATTTGGGAGGCAGAGGCTGGGGGATCTCGGTGAGATTGAAGCCAGTTGGAGCTACAGGGTGACTGTCTGAAAAAAAAAAGAATTTTTTTTTTTAAAAAGGTCCTCGGGTTGATTGTAATTGGTGTACTAGGTTGAAATAAAATTCCTTTTTGGCCTGTATCTAGAAAAGGGTTAATGTGTTGTAGACCTGGCATGGTGTAGGCGTGTGTGTTCAGATATGTTATGAAATTTCATTTTAATTTGCATAGAATTGAAGTTCCTACATGGAAAAAGGACCTGGGAAAGGATCTGTGGCGTTTCTTTATTTCCTTTCCTTTCCTTTCCTTTTCCCTTTTCCCTTTTCCCCTTTCCCCTTTCCCCTTTCCCCTTTCCCCTTCCCCCTTCCCCTTCCCCTTTCCTTTCTTTTTTTGTCTTGTCTTATTGAGACAGGATCTCCCTGTAGCTCCAGCTGGCTTGGAACTCGCTGTGTAGACCAGGCTGGCCTCAAACTCAGAGCTCCACCTGCCTCTGCCTCTGAAGTGCGGACCTGTGGCTTTTCAGTCATAGACTATAGTGTGTAAACATGTAAATAGGAATTCTGTAATACTAACATGAACAATTACGTCTTGCTTTATTGTGAATTTGATGCAGTGAGATTTGACAAGGATTAATATTCTTAATGATAAAATATGATTTGATGCCAGGTATGATGGTGCACATCTACCTGTAATCTCAGTCTTTGAGAGTCTAAGATCAAAAAATGAGTCAAAAGCCGGGTGTGGTGGTGCACACCTTTAATCCCAGCACTTGGGAGGCAGAGGCAGGTGGATCTCTGTGAGTTTGAGGCCAGCCTGGTCTATATAGGGAGTTCCGGGCCAGCTGGGGCTACAGGGAGACCCTGTCTCAAAAAAATCAAACAAAAAATGAGTCTAAGACCAGCCAGTCTATGCTGGTTATGTGACTTGTCTCAAGACAACAAAAAAAAAGGTTTGAAAATTCAGTTATTTTTTATTATATTTAAGTGCATACAAACATTATTTAGATAACAGGTGTTCTCTGTATTTGGCATTTATTTGTTATTTTATATGTTGATTGTAATAAAATAGGATCAATATAGATCAGTTTGTGTCATGGACAATGTAGGTCAACTAATTATTTTGAAGGGAGCCATGACTCTGTTCTCTGAACGAGCATCCTCTGAACGAGCATCCTCTAGGATTTTTTTCACTGCAAAGTAGCACTATAAAAACTAAAGAGATATGTCTGAAATTTTTTTTCCCAGTGGAATATTGGATAGGTCAGATAAGCCGGATGTGGAGCCGCATACCTTTAATCTCAGCATTCGGGAGGCAGAGGCAAGCAAGATCTCTTGAGATAGGCCAGCCTGGTCTTCATAGCAAGTTATACGCCAGGTGGGGCTACAGGGAGACCCCATCTCAAAAAAATAGTTAAAAATGTGTAAGAATCAGAACCTTTGCTCCCTTTTTCCCAAAGTGGGAAATTTGGATAGGCCTAACAGCTCTGACCATTGTTTTTAATGTGTGAGCATTTCTGTGTTCTGTTATCTTCTTCATCTTTAAAAGATACTTAGAGCATTTTGCTTTTTTTTTTCTCCTCTGAATTGTAAAGACTGGAGTAGTATCAGAAATGTACCTCAGTATTTAACTTTAGAAAGTTTTTCTATTGTTAAACTCTTCATAATGGAGAAGGTGGGTGGGTTTGTGCAAAGGCCTGTAAGTTGAAGGCCTCTATCTACTGTTTTAGTTATGTAATATAATTGATGACATATTTTTCTATATAGTTACTTAGTGGAACACACAAAACCATATAACTAAGTGCCAAAGAAAGTATGAAACTAAAGAAAACCTATCCTTAAAGAGCTTTATAATGAAAAATAACGATACAAAATGGCAAATATACTGTTTCAGCATTATGAGTCTTGTGCATTATTGTGAGACTGCTTGTGTTAAAAGATTGGTTCCTTTCAGGTGTTAATGATATATAGCTTTTTCAAATCATTTACTTTGAAGAATGGAATTATATGCGCTATTCATTCAAAGGCTTCCAATTGTTGGGAAAATTACTCTGCTTAACTTAATCTTATGGGTTGGGTAGGAGAAAAATAAGAACTTCATTAGTATGTTATTTTCCTGTTAATATACAGATTTATTCAGATGAGGGAATTGAACTTTAAGGAACAGAAACCTGAGGTTTTACATCCTTAGTGGCAAACAGGAAACAGAGAAGAAACTTAAAGTGGGACAAGACTGATCTCTCAGAGCTTGTCCCCAAACAAGGGTACATCTCCTAGAGATACAATGACCACCCTAAACAGTGCCACCAACTGGGGACCATATACCAAGTGTTCAAATCCTTGAGCCTATGGGACACTGCTCATTCAAAACCACCACAGAGACTGTGGAAGAGGTTCCAGAAAACATGTTGGAGAACAGTGTTAATGAACTTTGTGCACGGGTAGTTATGTGTATACATTTGTGTGTGTGTGTTTTTTTTCTTAATGATAGTGGTTGGCACTTACCACGGTTCCCAGGACCAGCCTCATCAAGTGACTGGTAACCACCAGCAGCCTCCCCAGCAGAACACTGGATTTCCACGTAGCAGTCAGCCTTATTATAATAGTCGTGGTGTATCTCGAGGAGGTTCCCGTGGTGCTAGAGGCTTGATGAATGGATATCGGGGTCCTGCCAATGGATTCAGAGGTAAATAAATTCTGATGACCTTACAATTTCACCTTCTTTCCTGATATATAAAATAATAAAAATTGGTCTCATCATTTTTAGGAACAGTTAGTTGCTCTTTCTGAATTAATCTTAATTTATAATTTAAACATTTCAAGTGTATTTTGATAGATTTTTTTTTTTAAATGGCAAAATTAGGAAATAAAAATTGCTAAATTACTATTTAAACAGATGTGATAAGGACAATTAGAAATGAGTTTTTAATAGCTAGTATGGCTTATACTTTTCTAATTCTTCCCTTTAAGAAAGCAAGAATTTCTTATAGGGAAAAGAAAGTTATTTATTTTTTGTCCTGTGTTTTAGGAGGATATGATGGCTACCGCCCCTCATTCTCTAACGCTCCAAACACTGGTTATACACAGTCTCAGTTCAGTGCTCCCCGGGACTACTCTGGCTATCAGCGGGTATGTACATACAGAATGGATTTCAGTAACTAAGGAATTTGGGGTTAATTTATTGTGTCAAAGATATTTTGTTACAGAAAATGATGCTTTTTTATTTTTTAAAAGCAGTATCTAGATAGATAACAGTTATAGTCTGCTAAAAACAATTTTCAAAAATAAATATATCAAAACATTTTCGAGCATAATGGAAATACAGTAATTATAGAATTAAGTTTTAGCTGTAATACACTGAGCTGTCTAAAAGAATAAGAAGTTGTGTATTCTGCAAGTATTAGGCTCTAAGATCAGAGATAAATAGGTAAACAAAATACCCTTTGTTTTCAATACTAACAAGCTTGTCTTTTAGGATGGATATCAGCAGAATTTCAAGCGAGGCTCTGGGCAGAATGGACCACGGGGAGCCCCACGAGGTAATATTTTGTGGTGGTGATCCTAGCTTCTATGTGGAGCTTCTGTTCTGGCCTTGGAAGAACTGTTAATAGTCTGCATGTAGGTTACATGTTAGGAGTACATTTATCTTTTCCAGACTTGTTGCTAAAGATTAAATGAAATGCTCTGTTTCTAAAACTTCATTTTGAATCCAAATTTTACTTTTTGAATGACTTTCCCTGTTACTGTCTTGAAGCCCAGAACATTTTCTCTGCCTCAGAAAAGTGTTTTTCCAACTGGAAATTTATTTTTCAGGTCCTAAAACCTGCTAAATGTTTTTAGGAAGTACCTACTGAAACTTTTTGTAAGACATTTTTGGAATGAGATTGAACATTTATATGAAATTATCCTTTCATTTTTGAAACATGCATATTATATTTTGGGACCAGAAACACTTTAATGGCCAGAGAAGCCACAGGTACATTTAGAGAACCATTTAGAAGTGGTAGAACTAATTGGAATTTGAATACCTTTTGGATCAGTTAGTGATCTGAATATCAAATTACTTCTGACATTTAAGCAGAACCCTCAAATTTTTACGAACTTACTGAGTTACACTTAAAAATTAGAAGTTTAAGAGTATTTTTGTTTCGTTTGTCTTTTAGTACTGGAAAAATTTTCTGTTGGACAGGAAGTTAATCTGTTTAACAGTTACAGTTAGCATTTCATATAATCTGAAGTTCTAAATGGTTCTCTGATTGAGGGAGGTTAAAGGATAGGATTCTTGTAGTTGCTGGTTGGCCATAACATGTATAAAATGTATATTAAGGAGAAATTGCAAAGTGCTTTGATTTGAATGTTAGTAGCAATTGGCCAAAAAAGCTACACTTTTTACAAAGAGTAATGGGCCACATGGGAATTACTGACTTGAAGTATCAAAAGGTATTTGCATGTTAATGTGGGTTATGTTCTTCTTTCCCACCTTGTAGCATATTCTATGAAAGTTGAGTTAACTGATATAGCAAAAATATCTGTTTTAACAGCATGTAAAATTTATTTTACCTGTTACAAGTCATAGAATTTTGAATGTTATATAGCTTCTTTTTAACAGTTTAGGTAATAAGGTCTGTTTTCATTCTGGTGCTTATATTAATTTTGATAGTATGATGTTACTTACTACTGAAATGTAAGCTAGAGTGTACACTAGAATGTAAGCTCCATGAGAGCAGGTACCTTGTCTGTCTTCACTGCTGTATCTATTCCCAACGCCTGATGACAGTGCCTGGCACATAGTAGGCACTCAATAAATACTTGTTGAATGAATGAATGAATGAGTACTGGTGGAATACTCCATTAGCTCTACGCTTCTTTTAGCTAGAGAACATGAGCAAATTTTCTCATGACAACTTCCAAGACAGGTGAAACTTGAACACTGAAGAATTGACCTCTTAAGCCTAATAATGTGGTGACAGGCTGCCCACATGCTTCTTGACTTCAGATGCAAATCTGCTTGAAGGCAAAACAAGTAATATTTGAAAGAAAAATCAAATGCCATTTTTGTCTTCTAGGTCGTGGAGGGCCCCCAAGACCCAACAGAGGGATGCCGCAAATGAACACTCAGCAAGTGAATTAATCAGATTCACAGGATTATGTTTAATCGCCAAAAACACACTGGCCAGTGTACCATAATATGTTACCAGAAGAGTTATTATCTATTTGTTCTCCCTTTCAGGAAATTTATTGTAAAGGGACTGTTTTCATCCCATAAAGACAGGACTATAATTGTCAGCTTTATATTACCTGGATATGGAAGGAAACTATTTTTACTCTGCATGTTCTGTCCTAAGTGTCATCTTGAGCCTTGCACACGATACTTGGATTCCTCACCCTTGCTTAGGAGTAAAACATACTTTATGGGGTGATAATATCTCCATAGTTACTGAAGTGGCTTGAAAAAAACAAGTTTGACTTTTTGACATTGGATAAAATCTTCAAATCATCCCTAGAGTTACTCAGTGGTAACTGACAAAACTAAAAACATTTCCCTTGAAAGGAAGATGGGAGGAGTGGAGTGTGGTTTGGCAAAACAACTGCATTTCACAGCTTTCCTGTTACATTGGAGCACTGACCATTTAGAAGCATACCAAATTATGCATGGGTCCTTAATCACACACGTAAGATTGGCTACCAGCTTTGACATGGCATTATTCATCTGGCCAAACGACTGTGATTAAAAACACATGTAAATTGCTTTGTATCAGCTGATACTGTATAAGACAAAGCCACAATGAAAATTAGGCTTTGATTGGCACTTTTTTGAAAAATATGCAACAAATATGGGATATATCTGGATGGGCCGCTTCTGTACTTAATGTGAAATATTTAGATACTTTTTGAACACTTAACAGTTTCTTTGAAACAGTGACTTACATGAGGATTGACACTGTCATCCCTCATGATATGTGCATTGTCATCACTAATACTTGGATCTTGCTGTATTCCCTAAATTGGTACAGGTACCGATGAAAATCTAATGGATAATCATAACACTTTGGTCACATGATTTTCCTGCAGCCTGAAAGTTCTTTAAAGAAAAAGATACCCAATGCCTGCTGCTACCACCCTTCTAAATTGCTATCTTTTGAAAAGCACCAGTATGTGTTTTAGATCGATTTCCCTGTTTTAGGGAAACGACAGACAGCAGCTTCAGTTCTGATGGTATAAGCAAAACAAATAAAACGTGTTTATAAAAGTTGTATCTTGAAACACTGGTGTTCAACAGCTAGCAGCTTCTGTGATTCAGCCCACCCATTGTTAGTGTCACAGATTTTATGGTTATGTCCAGCAGCTATTTCTGTAGTATTCATTTACTTTTTGTCTAGTTTAACCCTAATTGAATTCTCCTTTTCTCATGGAGGCATTTACATTCAAAGTGGAGATTCTTTGCCTTAGATACATAGGGAAAGTGTCCAGTTTGATGGAGATGGAAAGTTTGGTAGTGACTTAGCCATATGTTCTGTGTTGGAAATTGTGCTAGCAGTTTGAGCACTAGTTCTGTGTGCCTATGAACTTAATGCTGCTTGTTGTCCCATTCCATTTTGAATTCATGGAGAATTAATCCCACCTGTTAAGCAAAGGCTACTAAGTTAATGGTATTTTATGTATAGAAATTAAATTTTACTTTTAGCCTTTAGCAAAGGAATTTTTTCCAGCAGGTGTTCAGCTACTTAAAAACAAAAGTGAAATTTTTCTCAAACATTCATCATTAAGACAACTGGAGTTTTTGTTGGTTTTGTAACCTACTAAAATTGATAGGCTGTTGAACATTCCACATTCAAAAGTTTTGTAGGGTGGTGGGTAATGGGGGAACTTCAATGTTTATTTTAAAATAAATAAAATAAGTTCTTGACTTTTCTCATGTGTGGTTGTGGTACATCATATTGGAAGGGTTTTTTGTTTACTTTTGCCGAGAGTGTTTTGCCAGCACACCTCCCCTTGTGTGCTTTAAATGCCATCTGCCTGGGATGTACCACAACCATATGTTAGCTGTATTTTAGGGGATGGATAAAATATTCGTGGCTTATTGAATAATCCCAAGATGATGTGTACTCGAGAACTAAATTTGCTGTGTAGAAAATTCGTGTTTAAAAATCAAAATTGAAGTAAAATAAGTTATTCATGCAGTATTCAATAACAGTTCAGAGACAGGATGTGGAGAATGCTTTCTGCGTTTCAGATTTCTGTGCTTTAGTGCAGATATGAATGTAAAAGGTGTTCGTAGTTTGAATACATCTGTAATTCTTAAAAGCATTATTTGTTTTTTTTCAAAACATAATTAGGCAACATTCTTCCATCACAGTTTAAATGTATGTCTCAATTCAAACCATGGTTTTTAAAGGAATGTCTCACTGGGCAGAGAACTAAAGTAGTTCTGTTGAGATCTGAATCTTGGTTCTCAGTATTCTGTATAATATGTAAATGCTTGTCTTAGATGCAGAAGGCCTTTTTTTTTGGTCCAATGCGTATTTTAGCAGAGGCACAAGGAAATGATTGTCATACATGTTTCAGTGTAGCAAGACAACATATAAAATACTTTTGTACATGTGCAATTACCAGTCATCTATGTATAATGAAACTTTTTAAAAAAAGCTTTCATAAAGGTAGCATGTCATTGATTTCTTTGGTAAGGGTCATTTTATTACCAGGTCCTAAATATTCTAAAGAATAGAGAAAAGTCCCCCCCCCTTTGATCAGTGTATCTTGATATTAAAACATGACCTTTTAATGATTTTAGCAAATTAACTTCTGTAGTTCTTTTATCTACACACACAACACACAGAACACACACACACAAAACACACACAGCTGTTTTATAGGGGCATATAGAAGACATGAGAATGTGTGCTTATTCTCAGGTTCACTAACTAAGGTGCTTAGCTGACAACCAGTTCATAAAATGTAGAATATAGTTGAGCAGCAATCCTGTGTGTGCTAGGCAGTTTATATTCATTATATTTACCACGGTACATCTAATGAAGTGAAATAGGTGTAAATAAACACTGAATTCATTTTCATTTCAACCTTAAGCTCCTCGATCTGTATTCCACTTGAGTTCTTAAGTAATCTTAGTTTTATTGACTATAAAAGTTATGCTGCAAAGAATCAGTATTGTCCTTGAGCTTGTCCTTTTTATGGAGTTATTGAAGTGGGGAAAACTCCCCTCAAAATGAAATAAAAGCTCCTCTTAGATAACCCTTTCCTCTTTTGAATTCTATAGACACTGGAAAAAGATGAATAATGTTTTAAATTGTTAGATTAAATTATATGAAAACTTGATTCCTCATTGTCTTTGAGCAAAGTTTTTGTCTGTTACATATACCAAAACTCTTAAATGCTTCTTGTGAGAGAAGAAAAGACTTAAATATGAGTCTGATCTTTTTCTTTTTTTGAGACAGGGTCCCTGCATCCTCAGCTGGCCTGGAACTCACTATGTAGAACCAGGCTGACCTTGAACTCAGAGATCTGCCTGCCTCTGCCTCCCAAGTGCTGGGACTACAGGCGTGCGCCACCACGCCCGGCAAGTCTCATCTTTTAAAAGAAGCAAGTTAGACTCAGTCTTCACTGCTAGAAACAACCTATTCTGAAGCTTAACCAGTCTGTGCAGCAGCCTCCCGTTCTCCCCTTCACTATTGCCATTGAAAGAACAAGCAAGTTTGTCTCTAATCCACCAAAGGCAGCAATATATTTGTAAATACTAGCTTCCTCTCAGTTCTATGTTTCTATTAGGGAGATAGCCTGGACTTACTTTGGGTGTCCTCTGCTAGCCATTCAGTGGTAACAAAAGTAACCAGTCAGAGCCACTGATGTTGTGACTCAAAAGTACAGTAAATTGCATGATGGAATAGTGTAGTTAATATGAATGTGAAGGCCATGACAATGTGACCTGCTTAAAATGATCAGGAAAGACAATGGAAAGATAATTGAACTAAGATGGATGAGGAATAGGGCGATAAAAAGCTCCAGGGACTGCTGTCTGGTTTACGAATTAGCAAGATCAGGCTGGGGGAAGGGGCGGGGCAGCTTTCTTTAATGTTTAGTTTTTGTCAGTATTTGGGAGACATTAAATGTTTTTAAATAGTTTATTATTGTTTGGGAGTGGAGATAGTGAGCCATCCAATAAGCTGCCATTTAAAAGATCCTCACTGTAATGTTTGAGAACAAAAGTTTGATGGGTCAAAATCTAGAGGGCACATTTTTTTGATATGGCATCATCTACTCTTGAGAATTGTTTGCAGCAAACAGGATAGTGGTGAATGAATTTCAGAGATTTTCTAGTACCACTGTTTTTGTTCTGGGCCTTGGTTAGATGACCTCATCCAATCCCACAGTTTTGAAAATAATCAGTTTTTACTACTTTGTCCAGAAATAGCTAACTCCCAAACCCCTCCAACTCCAAACTCATTCTGAAGTTGTTGATAAGAGGACCATGAAGTGACACGCAGGTAAAGCCATTTCAAGACAAGCCTGACTACCTTACTTTGACCCCTGGGATCCAAATGGTGGAAAGAAACAACTCCAAAAGTTGCCTTCTGACTCCACAGTTTTGGTGGCTTGCCGATGTGTTCCATCCATCCATAAATGTTAAAAAGAATGAGTGTAATGTTCCCAATTGACGTGGTATTCTACAACTGCTTTCTATCCCTTCGGTTGATAGGCACAGTAAGTTGAATTTCATCTTGGTTTTCTTTTCTAATCCTTAAGTAGAACCATGAATTAATCATATGGTTCTGTCATGGAAGTCTTCAGAGCCTGGATTCAGCACTGTGCCCCTATATCCCTTGCATTCTAGACCAGAACTACAATAAATTGTGACAGTTGTTTTTTGTATAACATCTAGGAGTTGGTTCTAGTTATTGCAGTCCCTCAAATTTCATTGTTTTTTTCATCACAACTGAAATTCCAGGTCTGGTCCATTGTTCGTCTAGCTACAGATATTTCTCCAACTTGCTCATAATACGTCTAAACATTTAGAACTGAAGTAGTATAGCTTTCTGAGAACTAGAACCGTTTTTGGTTGCATCTGTCAATGTTTGGCATAACGACATTTTATTGAATGAATGGGAGGGTAGTTTGGTTATTAAAATTGGAAGTGGCTTGACTGGGGAAAATAAGGGTAAGAGAAAGTTCGGCTTTGAACATTAGAGCTTGTATCTAAGAATGTTGGATATTCTTAATTGAAGTTCATTCACTTCGTTCCCGAAAGAATGCAGAAATACATACTGGTAACTTGTGTACATGGTTGGATGGGCCTTAACACGGAGGTAACTGAAGAGCAGAGTCCCAGGGTTGGTTTTGGAAGAGCTTTAGTTCGGGGTTCTGAAGGGAGTCTAGGTACAGCGGCCGTAGTCGTGGGTATAGTTTCTTGGTTTCTGGGCAGCCTCACAGCGCTGCGGATGGATATTAAGCGAAATGAATAAAACAGTTCTACCTACTTTTCATCTTGAGATTAAAACGGGGATCAGTAAAACAACGCTTGGAACAACCGTTGGCCTCTCGCATAATCTGTCCACAGTATCTTCTAACACCAGTAGCTCCAGCTCAGTGTCAGGTGCTGGGCTTGCGGATATCCAGGTGCTTCATTCCGCCCTGCGTTAGCAGGTATCAGCAGAGAAGTGAATAACGGAATAACGCCCAGCGGGGCAGCTATGGCCACCAGAAACTAAAATGCGCCGCAGTAGCGGAGGTGCGTGGTGACTCCGCCCTCGGGACCTTAGACGTCATCACTCAGCGTCCAAACTGTGGAAGGTCCCACCGCGCTTGACATCCGTTTGGTGCGCTTGCGCACGTGCTGTCTTTCCCCTACCTCTATTCGCAACGCACGAGGTGTAGGAGTGGGTGAGCCGGGCGAGCTCAGCTGGTGGCGGGCGTTCGCTCGCTCGTGCGCACGCACTTATCTGGAGCTGCTTGGTACACCCACGTGTACGCGTGCGGGAGGCTGGGGTCCGCCGATCCAGTGCAGGTATAGGGGCCGGGGGGGGGGGGCGCTGCGACGGACGCGGAGGTGGGCCTCCGAGCCCTTTCTGCGCCGCTGGGCTGGCTCCCAAAGACTATCTTCCTCTCCCGGCGGCACTACATACAGTCGTCCCTTGGTGCTCGCACGGACACGCTGGGGGCTGCCTTCTCGAGTGCTCGCGGCTCGTTTCGCTTACTCGGGGACCTCTAGTTGGGAGAGTGGAGAATGAATGGGCGGGTGTCTCAGTTCCTGCTTGCAGACCTAAGCTTTGAACTGAGGCAGTCAGAACCCAGATCTCCCCGGTCGTTCATTTATACCCTACCCAGTGGTCTCATTCAGAACTTTGCTTTGACAGAGTGCTCCAGGTGATTCTGGCAGAGTGCTGTGTGTACAGGAGTAAATACAGCTAAATGAAAATTATGCACCTTTTTTTTACCCCCACCCCCAATCAGTGCTTTCCTCCTCTGTTAGGTCTTCCTTGGCAACTTCTGGCAACAGTAATCTTAGACCATTATTAGATTTCTTACTCTAGCGGTTGTTTTTACATCTAATTAGATTTACCTGTGTGTAATTTCTCATTTCTTTCCTTTACACAATCTCTGAATTAAAGCTTGTAGTCAGTCAGGGGCCTTTTCAGGTAATTCTAGGATTCCCGCAGTCACTACAACAAAAGCCAGTCTCCAGTAGGTTTTGATTCACTTTTGTGGGTCTTGATGTAACTGACAACATAAGGCTTACAAGCTGAACTAATTGGCAAAGGAAGGAGCTCATGCTTTGGAGTTGGCTGACTTAAGTGTGAGTCCTGTCATTTTCCTGTTTTGAGATACTTGATTTTTTGTTTGTGTCTTTTTTTTTTTTTTTTTTTTTTTTTTTTTTTTTTTTTTTTTTTAAAAAAAAAAAAAAAAAAAAAAAAGAGGACGATAAATCTTTCACTGTGATATATCAAAATAAACTATGTAGACCAGGCTGGCCTTGAACTCACAGAGATCTGCCTGCCTCTGCCTCCCGAGTGCTGGCCATAGTTGATTTCTTTATACTGCTTTTCCCTTATAAACAGGGACTTTCTATTAAAACATGTTAAAAATCGATCTTTGGGTTAGGTTAATATACTAACAGTTAATATAAAGGTCAAAAAATGAACTTTGTGTTTAGAATACAGCGAGCACTGGAGTTTCTAAGTCACTTTTACACCACTTTTACATTGTGGAAATGTAGTTGATATTCCTCATGTTTCCTTGGTGGATTCATTGTGATAATGGTAAAATATTTTATCATAGGTAATCACATAACTTTTGCATTCTATTTTATTTTGAGGGTACTAGAGAGATTAAGCTCAGGGCTTCCCATAGCTAGGCAAGTGCTGTACAGACTCCTAGCCCATTCAGTAACTTTTGAGGTCTACTTGTGCTGAGCTCTTAATAAGGATTTTCCTTACTGAAGGAAACACATTTCATCATAGAAATACTTGATTGCTTTCCCTTACTTTATTAGTAACAAATGTGAAATCAAATATTTTAATTATGGCTTTGTGTGTGTGTGTGTGTGTGTGTGTGTGTGTGTATGTGTGTATGGGGGGGTTGCTTGTTCCATGTTTGTGTGGAAGTCAAAGGACAACTTTCAGATGTTGGTTCTCCTTCCACTATTTGAGTTCTGGGTCTCAAACTCAGGTTGTCAGGCTTGGCAGTAAGCGCCTTTACCCACACGTGAATTTTGAAGAAACCAAACCCTAAAAAACAAGGTCAAAATAAAAATCACATCATTAAGAAATAGTTACTTTATAATTTGGTCTTTTTTTCCAGTCTTTTTTTTAACCCCCTTCTTTTTTTTCTTTTTTTTTTAACTGTATGTATGCATCAAAATGGTATTAATAGGACTGGGAATATGGCTCAGTTGATAGAATGCTTGCTTGCCTAGCATGCATGAGACCCTGGGTTTAATCCCAGCATGGCATAAAACCTGGTATAGTGGTACATATCTATAATTAAAGCATTTGCCTCTAATCCCAGCACTTGGGAAGTGGAGGCAGGAGAAACAAGTTCAAGGCTACCTTGAGGTACATCAGACTTCACAATGCAAAACCCTCTGAGTGTAGTGGCACATACTTTTAATTCCAGCACTCAGGAGGCAGAGGCAGGAAGATCACTTGTGAGTTTGAGGCCAGTCTGATCTGTATATCAAGTTCCAGGCCAGCTAGGGCTGCATAGTGAGGCCCTGTCTCAAAAACAAACAACCCACTCCCCCAATCCAAAACATAAAACCCAATACAATAAAATAGTACCATACTTTATCTTGCTCCATGTCATAAGCATATCTTTAGATAGTCATTGAAAATGTTTTGGATATATGGAGATAACATTATATACTTTAGGTTTTTTAGGTTTTTTTTTTTTTTTTTTAAAGCCTTTCCATTCTGATTTTTTAAAATTTTATGTGTATGAGTGTAATGCCTTCATGTAGGTAGGTGCACCTGTGTTGTGCAGTGCCCACGGAGGTCAGAAGTGGGTGTTGGATCCCCTGGAATTGGAATTGTTAGCTGTTGTGTGGGTACTGGGTCTTGAACCTGGAAACTCTTTCATTATTTTTATTTTTTATGTGTATGAGTGTATTGCCTGCATGTAAGTAAGTGCACCTGTATTGTGCAGTGCCTCGGAGGTCAGAAGAGGGCTTTGGATTCCCGTGGAACTGGAGTTAAGGGCGGTTCGCAGCTGCCATGTGGTTGCTGGGAGTCAAACCCTAGTCCTCTGCAAGAGCAGTCAGTACTCTTAACCACTAAGCCATCTCTCCAGCCCGGAACCCAGGAACTCTTAACCGCTGATCTATCTCTCTATCCCCCACATTCTGATTTTTCTTTATTTGATGAAGCTATAAATTATGCTTCCTTACTGACTTCCCATACCTAGGTAATACTACACCTCCCAAGCCTGTTTCCTGATTTTAAAACAAACTGGTGTCTTCCCTGTGGAACTGTTTGAAGATTAAGTTGATACTTAAAAATGTATCTCTCACCCCCACCCCCACAAAGGGAAGCTAGCTAGTGCCACTTACCCCAAACCTGGTGTTTTGTTTAGCTGTATTTCTTTTTTTGTTTGTTTGTTTTTTGGTCTTTTTGAGACAGGGTCTCTCTGTAGCCCCAGCTGACCTGGAACTTGCTCTGTAGACCAGGCTGGCCTTGAACTCACAGAGATCCGCCTGCCCTGAGTGCTGGGATTAAAGGCGTGCACCACCACACCCAGCTTTTAGCTGTATTTCTTTTCTTTCTCTTCTAGTGATAGTCTTTCACCATGAATCGGAAGAAGGTGGATAACAGAATCCGGATTCTCATTGAGAATGGCGTCACTGAGCGGCAGAGGTCTCTGTTTGTTGTAGTTGGAGATCGAGGAAAAGATCAGGTAAGACCTGGTGGATGACTTCCTGAGTCACTTTGTGTCCTGTTCCAAAGAGTCAGCAAGTTATCTAGGCCCTCTGGGTTTTCAGCAAATAATGACATTAGGATTCCTTTGGCTGGTAAGGTGCCTGGTGGAAATCTTAGTTTCCTGGAGGTAGAAATTCCCTTTATTTAGATTCCTGAGCAGGCAAGCCAATGCCTTAAGGATCCTGGAATGATGGATTGACCTCAAGGTTAAGTATATGTGGCCTAGCTTCTAGTTCCCCTCTGGTTACTTGCCTTGTGACCTTGGGTGTCTTCCTTTGCTGCTTGGCACTTTAATGTCTGCCTATGCCAACAGGGATCTGGCCGGCCCTATGTTCTCTTTAACCCTGAAGTTCTGTGATTCTTCTTCTTTGGCAGGTGGTCATACTCCATCATATGTTGTCCAAAGCAACTGTGAAGGCCCGGCCTTCGGTCCTGTGGTGTTATAAGAAAGAGCTGGGGTTTAGCAGGTAAGCTTGGCCCTTGGCTGTCTCATCCCATGCTCAGTTCCTACCTTTTAGTTAAATGGCAGGAGAAAATTCCTTGACATAGTTTTCGAGGATCACCTCTGTTCAGGCCAGCATTTGCTGTCATTACTGTTGCCAGCTCTTCCTGTAGCCCCAGCTGACCTGTCACCCACTATGTAGACCAGGCTGGCCTTGAACTCACAGAGATCTGCTTGCCTGTGCCTCCCAAGTGCTGGAACTGAAGCCATGTGTCACCATGCCTGGCACAACAGAAGCATTTTGTACTTCCTAGCCACCCTTTGCTGTCTGGCTTCTGCTTCTATGATCACATTGTGCTTGTAGGCATTACTAGAGGTTTGGTTCCTAAGGCAATGAGTTTCCCTCCTCTTTGGAGGTCTTAGAGCAGTTCATTCTTGTATTTGACAGTTGGTTGTTGCCTTATTCTCATACCCCTTTCTTTTGTGATCCTGGGGACTGAACACAGGGTTTCATTCATTCCTGGTGAGTGCTCTACCACCAAGTTACATCCCAGCCTCTGTCTCTTTTTTTTTTTTTTTTTTTTTTTTTGGCCTTTTTGAGACAGGGTCTTCCTGTAGCTCTAGCTGGCCTGGAACTCACTATGTAGACCAGGCTGGCCTGGAACTCTGTCTCTGAGTGCTGGGACTAAAGGCATGAGCCACCACTCACGGGCCAGCCTCCTCTCTTATTTTCTGGAGATGTGGTAGTCAAGACTTCTAGTGGTGGGACTGGAGAGATGCCTCAGTGGTTAAGAGTGCTTGCTGTAAAATCATGAGGACTGTATAGTTTGGACCCTTGCAGCCATGCCACAAAGCAAACAAGCCACGTATTCTGAAAATGCCTGTAACTGCAGTTCCAAGGGATCTAGCACCCTCTTCTGACTTCCCTTCTTCCCCATGTGCATGTGTGTGGGCATGTGCAGTGAAAGAGACTGGCACAAATAAGTTGTTAAAGAAAAGAGTTCTCTAACACAGACACATTTAAGTATTTTGGGACTATTTGGAAATACAAGGGATAATTCAGGGCCTAAGGGGCTAAGGTGTCAGCTCTGCGTAGGGGTTGTCTGGAGCCACAGTGTGTCAGTGTCTTATTTCTGCAAATAGGCTCTTTGCTTTCTCACTGTAGATTATCTCTTTTCTCCTGTCTTTCTAGCAGAAACATGTCTTGAGCTTCATATGTTTCAGGACCAACCATGTAGAAGTCAGACTTTTTCCCAAAATTCTTGTGGAATGATACTCCTAAGGTGGGATATCACAGTATATCATAGTAAAAGGGTCAGTCACATGGTAGAAACCTGGCAGTTCTCCTGTAACTGCAGGAATTGGAGAGGGAGTTGGCAGCACTCTTTCTTGACAGATAACCCAGTCTGTGGTCACCTGTGGGGTGCCTTCTTTCATGGCTTCTGTGTGCTTGCTCAGACCACCTTCCTGAGCTCCTTCTCTACCCTAACTGACTTAGCACGTTCAATTCTCCGGATGGGCCTCACCTGCTTGTGAGTCCCAAGTGTGCTCAGCTTTGCTGCCATCTTCAGGTCCTGGCCCTGTCTGCAACTTCTCCGTGCTGTGACAGAGCTCCCAGCTCTTGAGCTGAGACTGTCATTTCCACCTCTGACATAATTTTGTGGGTCTGCCTTCTCCATGAAGCTCGCCCTTCCCTTCCTTCCTTCCTTCCTCCCTCCCTCCCTCCCTCCCTCCCTCCCTC
>NW_008355275.1:95202-149281 GCF_000622305.1 Nannospalax galili
TTCCTTCCTTTTCTTCCTTTCCTTTCGTCTTTTTTGAGACAGGGTCTCCCTGTAGTTCCAGCTGACCTGAACTTGCTATGTAGACCAGGCTGGCCTTGAACTCACAAAGATCCGCCTGCCTCTGCCTCCTAAGTGCTGGGACTAATATTTTATTTATTATTTTTATGTGTATGAGCCTGCACACGTGTAAGTACACCCATGTCGTGCAGTGCCCACAGAGGTCAGAAAGGAGGAATCAGATTCCCTGGAACTGGAGCTAAAGATGGTTGTTAGCCACCATGTGGGTATTGGGAATTGAACCTGGGTTCTCTGCAAGAGCAGTCAGTGCTCTTAACCACTGAGCCATGTCTCCAGCCCCCATGAAGCTTTTTCTTGAGCGCCTCAGCCATACTTGGAGTCTCCTCCAGGGTTGCAGCACTGCTGTGACTTGGATACCTTTTTGTTTTTTGTTTTTTTTTTGTTTTCCTTCCAGGTGATAAAGCTCATTTTGTTAGATGTTTTCTCTCATTTTCTGTTTTCTCACTTCAAAATTATTTTATTTATTATTATCATTGTGTGTTTGTATTGTGTGTATGTGTGTAGGTAAAATGATGGGCATGGATGTGTCATAGCACACGTGTTAGCCAGACGACATCCTTTGGGAGTCAGTTCTTTCCTTCCACTGTGGAACCTGGGGATCACTCTTAGGTTTGCATGGCAAGCTCTTCTACCTGCTGAGCCAGCACTGACCCGGTTTTCTTTTCTTTTTGGTCTTTTTGAGACAGGGTCTCCCTGTAGCCCCAGCTGGCCCGGAAATCACCAGGCACACCAGGCTGGCTTTGAACTCAGAGAGATCCACCTGCTTCTGTCTCCCAAGTGCCGAGACACCTGGCTTGACCCTATTTTCTTTCTTTTGAATTATCTACCATGTTGTGTCAGGTACTAAGTTAATATTTGTAGAGTTGGGTTTATTGTAACAGATTCTAAAAGTTATCTTAAAGAACCTTTATTCTGCTTAAAAGTAACCAGATTTTTTTTCAGTAATTTGATCTTGTAAAGAA
The DNA here is from genome assembly GCF_000622305.1 of Nannospalax galili. NCBI lineage: Eukaryota > Metazoa > Chordata > Mammalia > Rodentia > Spalacidae > Nannospalax > Nannospalax galili. The sequence goes on from NW_008355275.1 coordinate 96,243, forward strand.
GTTAAAAAAATATTTTACATTGGAAATGCAGAAAACACAAAGATGAAAATAAGAAGCACCCATAATCTTACCACATAGACATCCTTAGGTAGGTATCCTGGGCGTGTAACTTTGAGCCATAATTGATATTTTTATTGTGCTACATAATTGAACAGGTTAGCATTCCTGTTCGTTTCTTGAGGATGCTAAGGACTAAACCCATGCCTCGTTTCTACCAAGCACGCGAAAGCACATGCTCTTTCACTGAGCTACCTATGGCCCCAGATCCATGCATTTAAAACAATTTTTTTTTCTTTGTTTTTGGATTTTTGAGACAGGGTCTTTTGGCCTGGAACTCCCTATGTAGAGCAGGCTGTCCTCTATCTCCCAGAGATCTGTCTGCCTCTTCCTCCTGAATGCTAAAGGCATTTGTCACCATGCCCTACTGAAATAATTTTTGAAAAATTTATGTGTATGTGCCTGCTTGTCTGTATTTGCGCCATATGCATACAGGAGGCCGCAAAGGTGAGAGAGGGTTTTAGATTTCCTTGGAACTTAAGTTATAGGTGGTTGTGAGCTGCTTGATGTCAGTGCTGGGAATTGAACTTCTGCAAGAGCAGCGAGTGCTCTTAATAATTGAGCCATCTCTCCAGCCCCTTCATAGATTTTTAAAACAGAAGGAGAATGAGGCTAGCTGCCTATCTTAGAATTTTGTTTGAGGCTTCTGACTCACAGTGTTTTTTGTTTAGTAGATGTGAGATTGGTGTGAAATCAGGCAGCCAAAAAACGAAGGAGGTTGGGGAATTTGTTCTGTACCTCTTATGTCTTTCCCAGCACAAGAAACACTGTTGATCTTCACAACAGTGCCTTAGAAATCAAGGGCTTAAGAAGGGAGCCAGAAGGAGGACCTCATCCAGGTCACATAGAAAGTAGAAACCCTTCTTGGTCCTTGGGAAGGGTCTTGGTTCTTGGTTAGAGTGGAGTTGTAAAATTCTCCTCAGCTAGGGCTGGGGTGTAGCTCAGCTGGTAAAGTGTTTGGTTTGCCTTGTAAGCATGATGACATAAGTATCACCCTCATAACCTGTGTTTTTAAAAAAGCCAGGCAAGGTGACAGGTAGTTGAAAACACCCCCCCTCAACCCCTGCTGAAAAGGGCAGAGGCAGTTGGATCCCTCGTGGTCACTGGTTAGCCAGCCTAGCCTGCTAGGCTAGTTCCAGGCTGGTAACAGAAGCTGTTTTAAAGTTCACAGCTGGAAGCCACCACCATTCTGGAGCTCTTAGGTTGTCTTGTAAAGCACAAATAAGTGGCAGTTGGCTCTTGGGGCTTTAGCACCAGGACTGGTTCAGGAATTTCTCAGGGATGTCTAGCTCCCACCCCAGTCTTTTTATCATTACTTTCTTAGAGAAGAACTATTTTTGAGAACATTACCCCAACACTCTGGACAGGGCAGTAGATTAAGTTGTCTAAGAAACATGAATGTAGTAACCTGTCAGCACCTCACCTTTCCCAGGCTCTTCGGGGAGCAGCACAGTGTAGTGGAAGCATTATTTTCAGACCTAAGGTAACGAAGCCACCTAGGCTTGGTTTTACGCTTTAGTTGTGACCAAATAGGAGGTTTAGCTGCTTCTGTTGCTCATCTCAAAGTAAGATATCTGCCTAAGGTCACAGCATAAGAGTGGAATAGTTTGTACATGCTCATTACCTACTCCAAAGTGTGTGTGTGTGTGCGCGCGCGCACACACACATGTGTGGGTCAGAGGTTGTGTGGAAGTTAGAGGACCATTTTGTGAAGTCAGTTTTTTCTTTCCACCTTTATGTAGTATCTAGGGATTGAACATGCGTTGTCAGGCTTGCATGGAGAGTGCCATTAGCCACTGAACCAGCTTACTGGCCCACAAGCCCTATCTTAACCCACTGCATTACAGTGCTTCTCTACTTTTTTCCCTTTAAAAGTGAAGGAGACAGCCTCCCCTCCCAAGTTTCCAATAGCTCTGCAGGCCTGAGGGGATCACTGAGCCTCTCCCCTCTTGCCTCTGGTTAACTGACTGTCATGAGCTGGGGTTATTACAGTCACCGGAAGAAGAGAATGCGGCAGTTACAGAAGAAAATAAAGAGCGGAACCTTGAACATAAAGCAAGATGACCCCTTCGAGCTCTTTGTCGCAGCTACCAACATTCGCTACTGCTACTACAATGAAACCCACAAGATCCTGGGCAATACTTTTGGCATGTGTGTCCTCCAGGTGGGTGACTTCGTCTAACCTGGGCACTGCAGAGGTCTGGGGAGGGGACTTGGACTGCTTACTTCCCCAGTGAGAAGAAGAATACAGTAAGAGGAGTTTCACATGTAGCACCTCTCCCCTGCCCCAAGTATTACTAGTGGAAAATGTGACCACTTTGTAAAGGAAACTGGGTTACTCACCCTATACACGTTTTCTGCACTTGTCTAGAAATGGCAGATACCATCACAGTTTGTTCTGATCCACTAAAGCTGTTAAAGCAAGTATTGGCTAGTGTTGCCTATAGTCTCAGACCTTGGGGTGCAGGAGGATTATGAATTTGAGGCCAGTCTGGGCTACCTAGTGAGATTCTGTCTTTTAAAAGGAAACAAACAAATTCCCCCCCACCCCCCAGTAGTGGGAACTTGGAATGGCTCTAGAATCCCAGGTCCTTGCTGACATTTGCTAAAGGCTCTTGTGAGTCTTGGTCCCAATTGTATACACCTGACCTGCAAGCCACTCACATCCTTTTCTGAGCAACATGACTCCGCAAGCTCCCCCACCCACTTTCTAGCCCTTAAAGACCCCTTATTTCCCTTTCGAGAACAACAGTTTGTTGAATTTCTCCTCTTGCCAGGCAAGTCAGTTAACCATGGTTTTCATTTTTGTTTTCAGTTCTGTGTTCTTTATTACAGAATTTGAATATTTGATACCTGTGACTCTAGCTCCTTTTAAAATGATTAAAAAAAAAAGTTTGCACACAAGTCCGTACGTCCTTGTATTTGTTATATTCACTTACTGTGAACATGAGTATGTAAATTATAAAATGCCTCACAAAATGTAAATTAAAAATGAGCTCAAGAATGGAAGTCCTCAGTTTTTTCTTTTTGCATTTCTAGTGAGTTGTTTTGTGTGCTGTTGGCTTCCAGCCCATCTGCGAGGCAAGAAAGAACATTTTGCCTCAATCTCCACTTTTGGGGAATCCTTTGGCTTCCTCACTAATTGATAGGTGTGTTCTGCCCCAGCTGCTACCAGTTGTTGGCATGATGGCTTTTTTGGGCAGGAGCTCCCCCATGTGGTGTAGTTTAATTTTGTCAGATTGAATCTATACACATTCATATTCAGGAAATGAATATAGGATGTTTCTGAAATTTGAGTGTAAATCAGTGAAGTTTGGAAGACTTGCTTCTAAATAGGATTTTTGTTTTGTTTTGCTTTGGTTTTTTGAGTCAGGGTCTCCCTGTTGTCCAAGCTGACCTGGAACTTGCAGATAACTGCCTACCCCTGCCTCCCAAGTGCTGAGATTAAAGACGTATGCCACATGCCTGGCTCTAAATGGGATTTTATTAGAATAGTAGAAACATTTTTAACATACAATTACCAGATCTACCCTGAGGCTGGGCTATCTCCTGCGGTCCCTTTAAGTCAGGCTACAAGAATTTTTCTGTGAGCAGGTGTGGGAAAGATGGTTTTGTTTTATGTTCTGAAGCCCTAGTTGCCTTATCATTTGATCCTTGGTTAAGTATCCTAGAAGTGCTGTTTGTGTAACTAGCCCTATCTAAGGCCTTTGTCTCCTAGGATTTCGAAGCCTTAACTCCGAACTTGCTTGCCAGAACTGTAGAAACAGTAGAAGGCGGTGGGCTGGTGGTTATCCTCCTACGGACCATGAACTCACTTAAGCAGTTGTACACAATGACCATGGTAAGAGTGCTTTTTAAACTTCATTCAAAGCAGTCTGTTTTTGCTCTAGTTTGCTTCTGTTAATTTCCTGGTGGGCACCTTCACCGAGTGGTCTGCATGGCCTCTGACTGAAGCTCTTTGACTTTACCATCTCTGCAAGTGGATCTTGGGAGCTCCACATATGACTAGGAACTTCTAACTTTCACATTTGTTTTGAGGCATTTGCAATTCTACACTGATAAGATTGGGATACATGCAGCTTTTTTGTTTTTGTTCTGTTCTATAAGACAAGATCTCACTTTGTAGTCTAGACGGACCTTGAACCCTTCTTCCTGCCTCGGCCTCCTGAGCTCTGGGATTATAGGTGTGCACCACCACGGGCTAAATTTGTGTTTTGCACCGAGGGACAATGTGCAGATCTCCTCATTGGCCTTCATCTTCCAAGGGACCACAGTAACATTTGTTAGTTCTACTTTGAGTCTGGCAAGAATTTCAACTATGGGTGCTAGGTCTACCCCTCACCACCTGTGGAGAGCGGGTAGCAAAACCTGGTGTAGAGCTAGTCTGCTGACTCTTATTGGTTGCTCTTCTGAGGGTCAGGCTTTAAGTCATACCCAGAGCCTAGTAACTCAGGAATGGTGTTAGGACCAGCCTTGGAATCTGACGAACTGTGTTTCTGGTGAGGCTGCTTCACTCCCACTCCTACCATCACCTGCCACTGCAGCCTCTGATCCTTCAGACATGCCCGGGACTCTCATTCCAAGGCTATTGCACTTTATATGTGTTCTGCAATGTACTTCCCCTGAATATCTGCATGACTTGAATTCTTGCTCCAGTATCCCCTCATCATTGTGATTTTTCTTCACACTTTATGTATTTATTTATTTATTTATAGATGTTTATTTAGTTTGGCTTGTGAGACAGGGTCTCTTGTATCCCAGGTTGCTCTCATACTCACGATGTAGCTAGGGATGGCCTTGAACCCCTTATCTTCCTTCTCCAACTTGCTGGGATTCCAGGTGTAAGCCACCATGACTAGCCATCATACCCTTTTTAGAGCAGGGGACTCCATCTGTGGCTTGTTAACCTGCTTCATGTTTCTTCAAAGCACCTACTACCCAATGTCACTTATTTTATTCTGCCCATCCTTTGTACCAATTGCTAAACTTTATGAGAGCAGGGACTTAATTTTATTCACTTGGCATGTATGAAGCACTCATTACATATTTGTGAGTGAATGACTGTGTTGACATTATTTATTCGCTCTCTCTCGGATACCTGCTTCTGTTTCCAGTCTCAGCTTATCATCTCTGGAAAGCCCTCCCTGACCGCCTTAAATCATTGGGTCTCCTCATTCCTCCCACCATACCCTATTCATTTGTAGCATTTGAAAATAATAATCTCATTTACCTTTAGCCGTTAGACTCTAAGCTCCTTGCAAACAGATTCATGTTAATTCACCATTGTATACCCTGTGTGCGTGTACACAGGGTGTACGTGTACATACCCTGGTTGGCCTGTACATTTAACTGAGTTATACTGCTGGATGAAATGAGGGAAGCATCAATCATGAGGTGAGGAGGTTACTGGGGCAGGAAACCTTGCACTGGTGTCTGACCCAGTCCCAGTGCAGAGCATCTGGCCAGTTCATGCACTGGTGTCTGATGCAGTCCCAGTACAGCAGGTAGGAGGGGATTTTATTTCTAGCAGATATACTGATGTCTTCTCAGATAGAACTTCATGTTGCTTTTCAGAAGATTTTTTTCAATGGATGTTATCTTGCTTTCTTAGGATGTGCATTCCAGATACAGGACTGAGGCCCATCAAGATGTGGTGGGAAGGTTTAATGAGAGGTAAGTTTATAGGTCCAGTCAGAAGGGGAGAAATGGTTATCTTGGACTCTACTGAGAGCTTTGTTTTTGTATTAGAAAGATGTAGTACAGGCTTCCGAAATAGTGAAGTTTGTTTAGTTTTGAAACAGGGTCTCACTATGTATCTTACACTGGCCTCAAACTTGGGACCCACTTGCCTTGGCCTCTCAAGTGCTAGATTTACAGGTGTGTACCACACTACCAGCTAACAGTGAGATTCTGGCAGCAGCTACACCTGTGAAACTAGCTGGTGCAGTGCAGGGCTGAGAGGTTGGAACCAGGACAGGTTGCACTCTGTCTTGCTGCTGGCTGGTTTGGTGGCCTAACTGCTCCCTCTCTTCTTTGGCTTTTAGTGTATTCTTCTTTCAAAGGGTTGGTTTATCTGGGTTACCGTTTCCCAGAAGGTACATCTCCCAGAACTCTAGTCTTTGAGAGGGACCTCATGCCGGTAGAGTTTTCTGGTTAGATGAGCCTGGGAAATGCTTTCACTTTTCCTTTGTGAAGACTCACGTTAGTTTGTTGGAGCCTCTGAAATGCCTTTTAGTAGCTAGGACCCATTTAACTGTTTCCCACATTTATTTTACCACAGAGCTCCTTCTTTTAAGGACCACCAGTTAGTAACCTGTGAAACCTGTTAAACACTTGAAGCTTTGGTATCAGTAGTTTTTGCTGGGAGTATCTCTTTGTCCTCTAGGAAGATTTAGGAGCATCATATATTTTGACCACCATGACTCTGAGGATGGTGGGGTAGGGTGCCACTGGCTTGAGGACTCAGAAGCCAGGGGTGTTCCTGAAAACCCCCAGTGTACAGCACAGCCTCCGTGACAAAGAACTCTCCAGTCCCAAATGTCAGTACTGCTGAGGTTTAGAAATTCTTTCCTGGAAATGAGGTACAGTTTTCAAGAGTAAATCTTAAGGAGGGGCAAGTGATGATGAAATGCAAGACTGATCATCTCCTTGGAAGATAAAGCAAGCCAAAAATCTTAACTTCTAATAGTTTATCAAGGGATAATGTTCCTGTGCTGGTGATGCCAAGTTCTCTGTTACCTATGTCCTTTATTTTAATAAAGTTACCTTTCTTGAGGGTAACACTGCAATATTTAAGAAAAAATTCTCTTGGCCTTAGTGAGCCTAGGTTCTTTCTTGCTTGAACAACCTGTGATGCTTTGAGTAGAATGAGGGCAGAAGGAGTGTGCTCACCACTAGAACAGAAGCCTGTGAGCATAGAAATGAGGCTCTTTTATGTGTATGAGTATGTTACCTGCATGTGTTTAAGTGTACCTATGTCGTATAATGCTCTCAGAGGTCAGAAGAGGGTGTCGAATTCCCCTGGAACTGGAGTTAGGAATGGTTGTTAGCTGTCATGTAAATACTGGGAACCGAACCTGGGGCCTCTGCAAGAGCAGCCAGTGCTCTTAACCACTAAACCATCTTTTCAGTCGTCCGTCCCATCCCCCCCCCCCGCCTTTTTTAAAAAAAGATTTTGTTTGTGTACATTGTGTGAATGTGCATATGTGTGCTGGTGCTGTCAGAGGCCAGAAGAGGGCATTGGATTTCCTGGAGCTGGAGTCTAGGTTGTTGTTTGTGCCACCTGAGGAACCCAACTCAAGTGCCCTGGAAGAGCAGCAAGCAGTCTGAAACCACTGAGCCATCTCTCTAGCCCTGAGGCTCTTTTCTTGCAAGCATGTATGGAAGATGTTTGAACTGTATAAATAAGTCATGTTTTATTTTCCTTTATGCAAGAAATATGTTCCTTTTTGTTTTTTTTGTTTTCTGTTTTTTTGTCTTTTTGAGACAGGATTATTTCCCTGTAGCTCCAGCTGGCTTGGAACTCACTATGTAGACCAGGCTGGCCTGGAACTCACAGAGATCTGCCTGCCTCTGCTTCCCAAGTGCTGGGACTAAAGGCGTGAGCCACCACACCTGGCAATGTATGTTACTTTTTTTTTGATGGAGCTTTCTTTTTGTGACAGGTAAATTTATTTGTGTATGTGTTTGTTTCCCTGTGTGACTGGCATGCGTATACGGCTTGGGATGGCTTGGGGTTTGAAGTCAGAACTGCCTTATTGCTAAGGAGCTTTGGATGGGGGATAGGCTAAATGACCCAGGAGCGATGGTGATTGTTCACAGTAGAGATCCTTGGGTTCTGGGTTTTCCTGATTGCCTTATAAGCTTGTTCAGGTGACTTACAGAAGAGGCTGAAACATCTCACTGCTCTCCAGCTCAGTTCTGAGACTTGGAGATGAATGATTTTCCTGAAGAAATCTTACATTCATGTAGGCATTGCCTGCCCTCCCCATCCCCTCACTGCAGTGGCTTTTTCCCTCAGGTTTATTCTCTCTCTGGCATCTTGTAAGAAGTGTCTGGTCATTGACGACCAGCTCAACATTCTGCCCATCTCCTCCCATGTGGCCACCATTGAGGCCTTACCTCCACAGGCTCCGGTGAGTCTGGGTGAGGGGAACAAGGATCTGCTAGGGTAAAGGTGTAATTTCCACATGATCACCTATGCTGGGGCAAACCTCCTCCTTTTGCTGGTAGGATGAGAATCTCAGTCCTTCTGCTCTGGAGCTTCAGGAGTTGAAAGAGAGCCTACAGGACACTCAGCCTGTTGGTGTGTTGGTGGACTGCTGCAAGACACTAGACCAGGTATGTGTGAATTCAGAACTTCCCCACCCTAATGTTGACAGTGCAGGGGTAAGACTTCCTGCATACTTAGAAAGCAACTGACTACTCTTGCAGAGGATCTGGGTTCATATCCCAGCACCCACATGGCAGCCTCTTCTGTCCTCCGTGGGCATTGTACCACATGGGTGCACTTACCTACATGCGAGGCAATACATGCATACACATAAAATAAAAAAATTATAAATATTTAAAAAGCAACCGGACCCAGGTTAGGACATGTTCACTCCTCCTGGGAGTGGGGCCTTTTTCTGGCTCACATTCTTGCATGCTCCACAACATCAAGGCCGTTCTGTGTTGTTTGGGCTCACAAACATAGCCAGTGAGTGGTAGTCTGGAGAGAGGGAGAGATTAAAGAGGACTCCTCCCATATCTCCCCATCACTTTTTTCTGATAACTTCATGTACTCTTTCTTTCGTTTAATATTTTATTTTTTTTATTTCATGTGCATGAGTGCATTGCTCACATTTATGTGAGTGTACCCGTGTCATGCCGTGTGGCAGAGTTCAGAAGAGGGCTTCAGATTCTCCTGGGACTGGAGTTAGGGATGGTTTGCAGCCACCATGTGGGTGCTGGGAATCAAACCCGGGTCCTCTGCAAGAGCAGTCAGTGCTCTTAACCGCTGAGCCATCTCTCCAGCCCCTCTTTTATTTTTTTATGGGGCTTTTGGCTACTCTAATATTCCCCCCTCTGAAGAGGTAACCCTAAAATCTTTTGATTAGATAAAAGCTTCCAAATACTTTTGACATTTTTGGCCTTCGGAATGGAGTATGTTGCAAAGAGGCCCAAGGACATTGTGAGTTTAAGCCAAGAAACTGGCTACTTTTCTTTGGGGTCTTTTTACCCTAACTGCCTAGCCAATTCCTACCTCCTATTCTTATCACACCATCCTCTGAAGAGGTTACCCAACTTGCGGATAGGGAATTGGGACGCAGACTGCTCTGGGTTCCATGTTGAACAGGGATGCAGGATGAGGCAATTGGAGTACCCCTCTATCTAAAAGACTCCCAAATTGCATAATTCTTATCACCACATGGAGGCAGGATCTGGACGCTCTCAGGCAGTCCCCTGTGTTCTTAGCCCCTATGCCAGAGGGAGGCCAGACCCAGCACTCTCTGGTGGTGTGCTGGGATCACAGCTGCTACAGTGATGGAGGTTGGAGCCCACCCTCTCAGGCTGTCTGCTGGGATCTCAGCCTTAGCCTATCCGAGAGGATGTGTTCTTAATTTCAGTTAAATTGATGCCTAGAACTTATATAGAAGAGAGAGGAAAATTTCAGGCCTCTTTTACTGATATCTGTTCCAATGTAAACCTGATGTGAGGGTGTGCTAACAGCATTTTGGGTGGGAATTACCAAGATATTTCTGTGTCTGTTGAGGTGAACAGGTGGTAAACTTGGCTTCTCCAGTGGCTTCTGGGCCAGGGTGGGTACTGATTAGCATAGTCCCAAGGCCTTCAAGCTGCAAGATATATTCAGAGTTCTGGCCCAGCCTTGGTCAGGTATGAAGCCCAGGACTCTTCCCTCCTGATAGACAACAGCTGAGTGACAAGTGCCACTCAGGACTGAGTTCTAATTAGTCTGGCTTCCCTTTTCATTCTGGAAGCATAATTATAAGCTTCATAGTTTTGTATGCAGGCCAGATTGCAGCCTCTAAGTTGTTTTGAACTATTCCTGCCTGGTGCCTTCTTTATCACCGTGAAAGGGAATGAGGGACAGGAATAGAAGTGACAGCACTAGGAATTACGTTATGTATGTTAAAGAAAAGTCCTGGAAGGGTGGCATGTGCCTCTTGTCCAGCACTTGGGAAGGTGAAGCAGGAGAATTGCCGTGTGTTCAGGCTAGGTTGGATTGCATAGTGAAATCTTGACTCCCCCCTCCTCCCCCATAAAAGGGGGGGAAGGAGGCTGGGGACGTAACTCAAGTCAGTAGAGTATTTGTGTAGTATGCGCAAAGCCCTGGACTTTATCCACACTGCGTAAACAGGGCATGGTGATGCATGCCTGTAATCCTAATACTTGGGAGCTAAAGGCAGGAGAATTAGAAGTTCACAGTCATCCTGGGTGGGTTACGTAGTGAATTCAAGGCCAACTTGGGATACATGAAACCCTATCTTTTTTTTTTTTTTTTAAAAAAAAGGAGAGATGGGGCTGGCGAGATGGCTCAGCGGTTAAGAGCACTGGCTGCTCTTGGCAGAGGACCTGGGTTCAATTCCCAGCACCCACATGACAGCTAACAACCATCTATTTGTAATTCCAGTTTCAGGGACTCTGACGCCCTCTTCTAACCTCTCAGTGCATTTATACACAAGTAGGCAATACACTCATACACAAAAGTAAAAATAATAAAAAATATATATAAAAAGGGAGAGAAGGTGTGCAAAACAAACCAGTAAAGTACAAAAAGGTACACGTTAGCAAACTACAGAAGTGACATTTGGGTTGAGTCCAGTTGTTTCGCTGTTGTAAACAGTACTGCCAGGTGTGATAATGCACGCCTATAATCCCAGCACTTGTCCAATGGCTGACAGGAGGATCATGGGTTCCGAGGCCAGCCTGGGTTAAATATAGCAAAAGTCTGTTTCAAGAAATTCTTTCTTACCATTAGGACATATTCGTAGATAGATCTGTGGCATTATATCTAGGATAAATTTCAGAAAGAGGAGTTGCTGGATCAGAGGTTGTGTGCATTAAAGTGGGTGTTCCACTAGTTGTTAGAGCTACCGATAGTGCAGGAATGCCATTCTCTGCCTGCCTTGACTACAGTATAGGTAGATTTGTCTCTCCTAATCTGATAGGGAACATCTGGTCATTATTTTAATTGACATTATTGTGAGAGGATTGATGCTCATCCCTGATTTTGTTTTCCCTTTTGATGATCAAGTCTGTTCATATCTTTCCACTTATTTAATTGTATTTTTTTTCATTGTTAGACTTTTATTTTGAATAATTCTTATAGAACATATTGTAGTCTAGTTAATTTCTCTATCCTATAATTAGGGAAATGTAGTTCAGCAAAGGTCAAGTTAGTACAACTAGAACCTGGATCCCCTTTGAGTGTTTCCATCTGAAGAGGCTCTGGCTTTCTAAGCACCTCCATCCATACAGCTGGGCCTGCATCTTAGTGTCACCACCTCAAGAGCAAGACATGTTCCTCAGGCCTAAACAGGCATGGCTTTCTTCCCAGTCTCGGAGATCTAGTCTTAGTTCAGATCTAAGCTGGGGATCCAGGTTTGGCCCTGAGTGGTAGTGTGCCTCCCATTTAGTGCCGCTGGCCTTCCCCCCTCCAGGTGCCAGGCACTCTGCTAAATGCTGGGCAGTGAATGAGGTCATGTCCTCAGAGTTTGTCCGCTGTGGGATGAGGCAGACTGTACATGGAGGAAATTAGCCGATCATATGGTTTAGTAGAAAGTGCTGTGTAGACCAGAGAAAAAGAAAGGTGGCCAAGAAGACTAGGGTATGTCCCTATGAGGGTTCTAGGTACAAGGGTGGCATATTAGAAGAAATATTTGAACAAAGCCTAATGAGCCCCATGGCTCTCTGAGGGTGAGGACCCAAAGACCTGTAGGAGTACAGTTGGGATGCTTTGGGACCAGCAGGGAAGCTTAGCAGCTGGGAGGAGGGGTAGTTGTCACAGGCTACTGGGAGGGCTGTGGTATGAGAGATGGGGTCAGTGGAAGGTTTTGTACATGTCTTCTCAGCACAGCTACAGAGGCATCTCCAGGCTTATGAAAGGATCCTTTGGCTGCTGAGCTGACTGTAGGCTGTGGTGGGCTGTACGCTGATATAGGAAGACGATGGAGGAAGCATAGGAAGTGTGACAGTGAGCCAAGTGGGAGAGGACTGGAGAGGACTCTCTTGAAGCTGTCATTGATGGGAACTACTGATGGATCAGGGCTGGGGGAGAAACTTGAGGACATGTTTGGCACAGAGAATTTGATGGTTAAATTGAGGTGGGGAAGATAATAGGCAGAGGTTTAGGGGATCATTTGATACCAACTTCAAGTTTGAGATGCCTTTGTTACAAGTGAAGCTGTAGAGGAATAGTTGCATGTACCTATGAGTGTGAGGAAGAGGCCTGCAGTGGAGATGGAAACTTGAGAGACTGAAGCATTTTTTTTTTTTAATTAAAAAGTATTTTGGGGATGGAGAGATGGTTCAGTGGTTAAGAACACTTGCTGTTCTTGTAGAGGATCTGAGTTCAGTTCCAAGCACCTACATCAGGAGGCTCATAACCACTTTTACCTCAAGCTCCAGGATACCTGACACTTCTGGCCGTGGTAGGCAACTATACTCATGTGCACACATTTCCCTTCCCCACATAATGCACAATTAAAAATCTTTTAAATTTATTTTTATTTTTATGAGTGCTTTGCCTACATGTGTGTACGTATACCACATGTATGCAATGCCTGCAGAGTCCAGAAGAGGGTATCAGATCTGGAATTGGAGTTGTGGACAGTTATTAGATGCCGAGTGGGTGCTGGGAACCCATCCTGGGCCCTCTGCAAGAGCAGCCAGTGCTCCTAACCACTGAGCCATCTCTCCAGCCCCTTGTTTGGTATTTTTTGACCTTGATAAAGCTGATGAGCTAGCCAAGGGAGTGAGACGTGTAGGTGCTGACCAGTGCTTTCTGGCTGTTTTGGTTAGGTGTGGCATCAGCCTAACCTCTCCATGGGGATGGTCATAAGAAACTGAACCTGGAGCCTTCCTTGGAACTCACTTAATAATGTTGCCCTTTGCACAGGCCAAAGCTGTCTTGAAATTCATTGAAGGGATCTCAGAGAAGACCCTAAGGAGTACCGTGGCACTCACTGCTGCCCGAGGACGGGGGAAATCTGCAGCCCTGGGATTGGCTATTGCTGGAGCAGTGGCATTTGGGTAAGAGTTTCCCCATCTTTAGGAGCTTAGCAAGGAGGTGAGATGCAGGATTTGGGTCAGGAACCTGGCAGAGTAGTTCCCTCTGGTTCCTCATCATGGACTGTTCACTATGTGTATTTTCTAGATCTTGGGTACCTGCCTGGAAACAGCATCACTGCTCCCCAGGCCACTGAGAGGCGCACTGTACAGAAACACATACCAGGGCCCCTTTATTCTCTGCTTAAGTGAAACAAACAAAAGCAAAGAATTGGGAGTGAGAAACTTTAAAACTTGGCCTGAGAATGTCTGTGACCATCCAGCTTTGCTGACAGTATAAGTTGAAGATGTTAATGATCTTGATTAATAGGAAGTCTGGTTTTGTAAGAACAGACTTTGAGTAAGATACTACTTTCTGTTCTTATCCTGGGTGGAATCTTTATGTAATTGCCAAAAGGATGCTTTTCCAACTCTACAACATGGTCATGGACTAAAGTTCATTGTCTCCTATGGATTATCTGTCTTGGTGCTACTTATAGTTCTGTGGGCATTTTATAGGTATGTAAACCAGGCCCAGGGAATTCCAGTGACTTACCAAGATCCCTAGCAAGTTGCTGCTGGCAGAGTCGTGGCCTTGCCTAAGCCTGAGCACCCATTGAGCTCCCTGACTTCATACCTTGAAAACCTTAGTGTAGCTAATGATGAGTGTGAGGCTGTCCCTCCTGTCAGGACCTTAGATTGGGGAGAGTGTGCCACTTTCCTAAGTGCCCTTCAGCACTTCCTGACACTGATGTTGATAGTGCCAGAACTTGCTGCCAACACGTTAATGCGTTCTTATTGCCTTGTGAAAAAATACTCAGGTCTGCAGTTGCTTTCTATTTTTCCCAAAAGGTGTCAGTACTTTTATCACCTGTGTGGCAGGAGCAACCAAAAGGAATTTCTTAATTTTAATTGCTTCTTTAAAATGTCCTGAGTCTCTGGGAGGCAGAGGCCGGTGGACCTCTATGAGTTCAAGGTCTACATAGTGAGTTCTAGGCCAGCTGGGGCTACAGGAAGACCCTGTCTCAAAGAGAGAGAGAGAAAAAAAAAGTCCTGAGTCTCTTGGTTTCTTAACTACCCTCCCTCTCCTTTTGTTCTACAGGTACTCTAATATTTTTGTTACCTCCCCAAGTCCAGATAACCTCCACACTCTGTTTGAATTCGTATTTAAAGGATTTGATGCTCTGCAGTATCAGGTAGGAAAATTAATGTAAGGACTTTTGCTGTAGTGCTGGATTGAAGCCCAGGTGATCTGAGAATGCTTGCTTTCTCAATAATGACTTTCTAAAACTTGTCACTGGTTTGACTCTTTCCTTACCAGGAGCACCTGGATTACGAGATTGTTCAGTCTCTAAATCCTGAGTTTAATAAAGCGGTGATAAGGGTGAATGTTTTCCGGGAGCACAGGCAGACCATTCAGGTGAGGTTCTCAGACTCTGCTGTGAACTAGGACTGCACTTACATATCTGGCTCTGAGGGGTTTCCTCATGGGTGTTGGGTGTGGTATGTAACTGCTTGGTCTTAAGGCAAGGGTGATATATGAGAAATCTGTTCCAGATTCAGCTTTTTGTGATGAAAACATTCAGGCCAACTAACAAATGTCTGTAGTAAGATTGAAAGATGCTACACCTTTTGTCTCTAAAATAATGAAATGAATGGAATTGAGAATATACTGAGAGAAGAAAATCATGGTCTGACATCAGTTCTCATTTTTCTTAGTTACTGCAGGATCTTTGTGGTTTTGCCAATGCCCTATTTCCTTTTTAAATAGTATTTTCCAGAAAGTTCCATAAATCTCAAGCACTCTGTAAGTCAGAGTGCTCTACACTTCTCTGAAGGCCTCAGTGTGGTTGAGTTTCTAAGAGGCATCCTGTGACAAGCTTGTAGAGGCTCTTGCTGGAGTGGATTCATTGATTGCTTTTGGAGTTAGTTTGGGAAGTGAGCTAGGTGAACTTGGCAGTTTATGTCCTTGAATATGCCTGTGAAAGTAGTGGATGGTCCTGTCAAAAAGGTATACCTTATATCAGATGATCAATACCAATGTTTATACTAGATCTCTTTCTAGTCTTTTCATTCTACACATTGCATCCCACTGTTGCCTGATTTCCTCAGCTGAGGAGAAAACTTGTTAGTGTGGGTTGGGGTGGGCCTGGGGGTGGGGCAAACTGCTAGTTCTGAGAATACAGGGAACTGGTAAAATTCAGGAAAAATATACAAATTAAAGATGGAAAACATAACTCAGGTGTGGTGACAACACACCTTCAGTCCCAGCAGAGGTAGGAAGATCTCTGTGAGTTCAAGGCCAGCCTGGTCTGCATAGAAAATTCCAGGCCAGCTGGGTCTACAGGGAGATATTGTCTCAAAAAAGACAGAGAGGAAAAAAAAAAAGAAAGAAAACATTTCTCTGAAATGCCCCACACATCCCTGGCTTCTTGAATTTTCTTATCCAGTGTCCTTTTATTACCATAGTCCTTCTGTCTGCAGACTCAGGATATTAGTGGAGGAGGTGGCTTGGCTTTGTAAGACTATAAATTTGTTCCTTCCTAGGGCCCTTCTTTCTGGTTGGAGATTGAAGAAAAAGACTATTAGATTGAAACAGGACTGTTCCCTGGGGTCTACTTTCTGTGCTTTTATGAGATGTTTGTTTAGTTAGGAATCAAGACATGAGGCCCTTCTGAAGTATATAGAGCTGGTCCCTCTTTACCTGGCAGTCTGCCAAAAATCAGTGAAAGTCTTTATCTGTGATGAAACACTTTAGACTTATAGGAAAGCATAGAGACCGGATACCACTCAGATGCCCGGCAGTAATACTGAAGCAGGCCTGGCCACTTGTCAACTATGTATCCAGATGTGCTGGCCCTCCCATCTGCTCACCAACATCTGTTTTCAGGGTTCGTTTAGATTGAAGCCTATAGCCTATAGATCTGATTGATTCATTTGTGTCACGAGTTATCAGGATTGTTTTTTTTTTTTTTTTTTTTTTTTTTTTCTTTTAAAAAAAAATTTTTTTTTTTTTTTTTTTTTTTTTTTGGCATGCCTAATTAAAATTTTTTTTTTTGTCCTAGAAGTGGAATTGTTGGGCTTTAGATTAGATGTGTAGATTTCTAGTTTTCTGGAATTTTCCAAGTTCTCCTTTAAAGTGCTTATGCCAAGTTAATTTCATATCACTTTTTGTTGTTTGAATTTTTACTTCTTTAAGTCCTTACCAGCACTGGGAATTATATATAACACTTCAGTGAGTTTTGTTCGACTTGTAACTTACCATTCTACCTCAGCTCCCTGAGTATGGGGTCCACTCGTGTGTATCACACCTTTTTTTTCTTCTTCTTTTGCAGCTGGGTTCTCACTGTGTAGCTCTGGCTGGAACTGACTATGTAGACCAGGCTGACTTCATCCATCTGCCTCAGCACTACTTTGGGCCATACTTGGCTTTGTTGTTTTGTTTTGTTTGAGCCACAGTCTCCTTGTGTAACTGACTGACCTCGAACTCACTATGTAGCCTCAGGTTGGCTTCAAACTTAAGGTCCTGCTCCTTCAACTTCCTAAGTGCTGGAATTACAGATAATGTACCACCATGTCCAGCCTTAGATAGGCAATTTGTCTTTTCTGTCTATATGTTGACTTCAGCAGTTCATTGATTGCTCGTGAAATTCACATTGCCTCTATATAGTACATCTCTATGGCCTTTTAAAAACAGCAGAAAGCGCTAAGAAATGGATTGTTTCTATGCTTAAGAATGTGTAAGTGTGTGTTAAGAGCAGTCTGGACTTGGGAGGTAGGGGCAAGAGCATCCTGGCTACATAGAAAGTTCAGGATCAGCCAGGGCTATGTTAAACTTGCCCTGCTCCCCCAACCTCCAAGAAGAGTCTGGAAATTTGCCTACCAATACAGGAGGCTGGTGGTATTAGGACAGAGAGCACAGCACTTAGCCGAGAAGCCCAGGGTTATAAGATAGAGCTGTGCCGTCTACCACTGTCCTCCCTAATTGGAGACTGAGGAAAAATACTAGAGACAGAAGAGAGAAAGGAAAGCTGCCACTGTTAATCAGTGTTATAAGCTAGGGTTTGCAAAATGCCCTTTTACATGACATATTTTTTCCTCAGGAAGCCATTAAGTGGATATTCCCCCCCCCCCCCCCCCCCCCCCGGTGTGTGTGTGTCTGTCTGTCTAGCAAGCCCCAGAGACCTCCTGCCTCTTCTTCCTGAGCACTGGGATCAAGGTCTAGGTGCCGTGCCCATCTTTTACAGGGATATTTTTGGAAGAATCCACACGCGGGCCCTTGGTTTTGCATGGCTGAGCCCTCTTGCCAGTCCTTTTCCTGTATTTTGTAGAAAAAGAATATGAGGCTCTGGGAGATGAAGGGACAGGATCACATAATTAGTGATTGAAGTGTTTGGTCCCAGGTATCCAACTCAAAGCCCATTTCATTCTTGACCTGCTCAGAAAAAATAGAAGGGGGTGGGGGTGAAGCAAGGGACAGTGAGAGTGGACAGAGTAGACTTTGTGATGGATCACTGGTACTCAACGGCTGTGGCTGTAGATGGCCACACACATCATCTAAATATTCTTTCCCCACAGTACATCCATCCTGCAGATGCAGTGAAGCTGGGCCAGGCTGAGCTTGTTGTGATTGATGAAGCTGCCGCCATTCCCCTCCCACTGGTGAAGAGCCTGCTTGGGCCTTACCTCGTTTTCATGGCATCCACCATCAATGGGTAAAGCACCTTGGGTGGCCATGCTCTTGCTTCTGTCTGGGATCTTGCAGATTAAGTGACTTGTAATGAAAATGTAATGGGCATGCATGCAAAACTATGTTCAGTCACAGTAGGAGTCTTGGGTCAGCTTCATTCTTTCCTGGGGCTTCTACAGCAGGAGCTGCCTCTTCACAAACCACTACTCTTCTGGACCAGTGTTAAGTAGGCAACATGAGACTGAAGAACCCTGTGTGTGATGATGCATGTTTCTTTTGTATAAGTGCGATGGAGTTTTAAAAAATACTTGATGGCAAGGGCCTGGAGAGATGGCTCAGTGGTTTAGAGTACTGGCTGTTCTTGCAGAAGACCTGGGTTTGAATTCCACCACCCACATGGCACCTAACAACTGTTTGTAACTCCAGTTCTAGAGGATCCAGCACCCTCTTCTGTCCTCCATGGGCACTGTACAATATGGGTGCACTTACATACATGCAGGCATTACACTCATACACATTAAAAAAAAAAACACCTGGTGGCAATACCAAGGCCCTGTACCTTGGGATATGCAAATACAATATTAAAATAGCTACAGCAGTATTAAAATACTAATTTTAAAATTTGTTTTGTTTTTTGTTTGTTTTTTTGAGATAGGGTTTCTCTGTAGCCCCAGCTGGCTTGGAACTCGCAATGTAGACCATGCTGGCCTTGAATTCACAGAGCTCCACCTGCCTCTGCCTCTGCTGGGATTAAAGCTATGCACCACCATGTCTGGCTATGATGCATTTTTTAAATTTTGAAATACTTAGTTCATCTTGCGATGGAAAAATTAGGAAAAAACCAAACTAATGGGAGCCAGGTAGATCCTGAGAGCTCATTGGTCAGTTAGCCTAACCTAAAAAAACAAAGGTCAATTTCCACTTTCACTTACACACGCACAAGTGCAGGCACCCATACACTCATGTGCACGTACCACACACATACATGTGCACACATGCAAAGAAAAATTACCTCAATCCAGCTATCTGGAGATAGCCTCCATTAGAATTCTGGTGTATTTTTTCTGTGTATTTTTTACTTTTTCATTTTGAATAAGAACATAAGGTTTATATACTTTTGTAAATATGCTGTTTTACAAATATATTAAGTCTTCAGGTCATTAAATATATATCTTCAGTATTGAAAAGATTCATGTAGAGAAATCTTACCTTGAAGAGAGAGAGTGTGGGTGCACCTGTGGAGATCAGAAGAGACCTCAGGTGTCAATCTTAGACATCTCCCTTGTTTGAGACAGGGTCTCTTGTTTGCTGCTGCATACACCAGGTTAGCTGGTTCTTGGAGCTTGCAGGGATTCTCCTGTCTCAGCTTTCAACTTGTAGGAGCACTAGGATTACAGGCACATGATACAATGCCTAGCTTTACATGGGTTCTGGGGATCTAAGCTAAGGTCCTCCCACTTGACCCATTCAGCCATCTCCCCAACCTACATCACTTTTTTTAAAAAACAAAACAAAATGATAGGGTCTCACTATGTAGCCCTAGCTGGCTTCTAAACAACAGAGATCTGCTTGCCTCTGCCTCCTAAAGTGCTGGGATTAAAGGCATGTACCACCATGCCTGGCCTTCATGCAACTTCTAATAGTGCCTCCCATCAGCTGACCATTAGTTTTGTTCCAAAGGTTAAGAACTTTGTTTACATCATCTTTTCAGGCTTCGTTTTCTTTTTTTAAAATATTTTATGTTTATTTTATTTTATATTGCCTGCATGTAAGTGCACCCATGTCATGCAGTGCCCACAGAGGTCAGAAGAGGGCATCAGATCCTCTGGAACTGGAGTTACAGATAGTTATTAGCCACCATGTGGATGCTGGGAATTGAACCTAGGTCCTCTGCAAGAGCAGCCAGTACTCTTAACCAAAATGAGCCATCTCTCCAGCCCCTTCAACCTCATTTTCTAGTTCAGATCAAGGTCCTGTATGTAGGATTTAGGAAATAAGAGTTCTCAAGTCTGAGTGGTTCCTTGCCAAGCCACAGGCTGTCCTCTTCTCCGGACACATGTGTGCTGTACTGGAAGTAGATGAGCAAGACTGCCCTCAGGGAGCAAGGCCTCTTAAGAGGATTGGGATCTTTGTGTCTGACTGCCTTTGTCTTTCTCCTAGCTACGAGGGCACTGGCCGCTCACTGTCCCTCAAGCTTATTCAGCAGCTTCGTCAGCAGAGTGCCCAGAGCCAGGTCAGCACCACTGCTGAGAACAAGACCACTACAACAGCCAGACTGGCCTCAGGTGCCTCCTCTGACATTCTTGCTTGACCCTTGCTTGCCCCATACCTCATGGCTAGTACTAGAACTTCATATCAGGTAGAAAGGTTGAGTCCTGGGAGGTGAAATAGCTTTTCTCAGAGGAACAGCAGTCCAGTGGCCAGACAGGAACTTGACTTGGGCCGTCACATGCCTGGGCCCTTGCTGGTCCTGTTCGAAGATAGGAGTGTATTGACTTAGTGTGATCTATGGATTTGGTATCTGAGTTAAGTGAATATTCACAAAAACACCTTAAAATCACCAATTTTAAGTTCTTGAACCATAGGTATCTGGGCATTGTGTGCCATAGAGAAAGTGGAACATTCTTGCTGTTAGACAATGTGTGCTTAGTAATTGTTTCTTCTTGTATGTATGTGACTTGTGGGGAACAGTGAGGACCTTGCATGAGGTTTCCCTCCAGGAGTCGATCCGCTATGCCCCTGGGGATGCAGTGGAGAAGTGGTTGAACGACCTGCTGTGCCTGGACTGCCTCAACATCACTCGCATAGTTTCTGGCTGCCCCTTGCCTGAGGCCTGCGAGCTGTATCCTCTGGGTCTCTCTGGCCCTGTCAAAGGGAGGGGCAGTGTGAGAATTCAGAGGGTTGGGGCTGGGTGTAGTGCCATATATCTGTATAGTCCCTGTTCTCATTCAGGAGGCTAAGACTTGGGCCTTATGGCTCAGACCCAGGAGTTCACAGCCAAAGCAAGTAATGAGACCTTGTTTCAAACAAAAAAATCCAACCCATTATCTATTTGTTCTTCAGTTCTCCTCCAGGTCATTTCTGCTTAGGACATTGGGATTCCATTTCCAGGCTGGGAAAAATCTGTACCTTTTATGGTGTGTCCTGTTTTGGGTTCTCTGGTTTATTTCTGTTACTTAACTCCAGACCAGCTATTATGTTAATAGAGATACCCTCTTTTGCTACCACAAGGCCTCTGAAGTTTTCCTCCAGCG
This sequence comes from Nannospalax galili, assembly GCF_000622305.1. Lineage (NCBI taxonomy): Eukaryota > Metazoa > Chordata > Mammalia > Rodentia > Spalacidae > Nannospalax > Nannospalax galili. Next base: position 117,513 of record NW_008355275.1, read on the forward strand.
ACTCATGGCCCTCTATGTGGCTTCTCATTACAAGGTAACCAACTCACCTTTGCGTGTTCTTTAGCAGGAAGTAGCCCTCTTATCTTCCCACACCTTTTGCAGCCATGGTGGCTATTCCATTGAATTTGAATGTCTTGAAGCTGATGGGGTCCAGTGGTCTTGGAGGGGTTGCACTTCCTTTTATAACCTGTGTCGCTTGGTCAAGCTTTGTACACAGTGTGAAACTCTTGTGTGGAGCTCATGAGTGGGAGCTGAATGAGGGTGGGAAGTTCTGCCCATTTTAAAGGGTGCTGGTATTGCTTACATGTTGAATAAGCTGATAAGCTGAGGTGCCATCAGCACTTGGAACACAGGGATGGTACTTGGCCTGAGGCCAGCTTTGTACTGTTGAGTTGTTACTAAGGAGCAGTGAATCTGAGTTTAGTACATAGAAATTCCAAAACTAAGGGATAGGTTGGAAAGGATGCTTCTTGAGTGTGTGGGTATTACAGCGTTATCATGCACTGCCTGTAATGGAAGCCTCAAGAGTTGGCATTAATTGTAATGGCAGCTTTCCCTGAAATAGCAAGCAGCCTTTTATCTGGAGAAAATTCACTTCTCAGCTGTGAAATAGCACTAAATAACTTCTGCTCCATGGCCTCATAGCAGAGCTTGAGAAGACAGTAGGTGTTGGAGACTCAGACCCACTGAAGCCATTGTGAAGAGTCTCAGCTTGACACACGATGATGGAAAGGTGCTTTGCTGGTTTTTAGCCTCACTTGACTTCGGAGAAGACAGAACTGCAATCATCTTTTGATTATGAATTGGCCCTTGTGATAAAGAACAGGAGTGTGTCCAATTGACTCATGTTTTACCCCACAGAACTCTCCCAATGACCTCCAGATGCTTTCTGATGCACCTGCTCATCACCTCTTCTGCCTTCTGCCCCCTGTGCCTCCCACCCAGAATACTCTGCCAGAAGTGCTTGCAGTTGTCCAGGTACAGAGCAGAGAGGCATCTATGTTGCATTGATTTGGGGAACTTTTGGGCATCCATGTGGCCAGGGAAGCTGTTGAGTCCTGGCCTGGATCAGAGTGGCCGGGTCTGTTGAGGCAGGTGATGGGGTGCATTGAAGTCAGCCATTTGCAGAAACCTGTTCATGATTGGGTAAAAGCCAGAACTTGTTTATCTTCTTTATTACAAAGTAGTGCATAACACTTAAAAAATTAAAAACTAGTTTTAGAGAAAAGAAGTTTAAGTGTCCCATTTTTCCTTTTTTCTTTTTTTTTTAATCTTTTTTAATATTTATTTTTATTTTATGTGTATGAGTGTTATGTCTGCATGTAAGTGAGTGCACTCGTGTCGTGCAGTGCCCGTGGAGTACAGAAGAGCCTGTTGGATACCTTGGAACTGGAGTTACGGACAGTTGCTGGCTGCCGTGTGGGTGCTGGGATTCGAACTCGGGTCTTCTGCAAGAACAGAACAGCTGAGCCATCTCTCCAGCCTAGAACTCACTATGTAGGCCACACTTGCCTTGAACTCACAGATCTGCGTGCCTCTGCCTCCCAACTGCTGGGACTACAAGTGTGCACCACCACACCGGGCAGCATTCTTTGTCTTAATATGTGCATGAGTGATACATGCACAGCCTCCATAGCGACCCTCTTTTAATGTAGCTTGGGTCAGGAGGATGTCAGTATTCTGCCTTGTTAGTAGTATTCTGGGGCATAGTAATGAAGTCAGTGTCAGGCTTGAACCTGTGGTAGAAACCTGTGGCTTAGAGAACAGGCAGAAGGTTGAAGTTTGGAACTTCCCTGTCTTGGTTCTGCCCTCAGGTATGCCTTGAGGGGGAGATTTCTCGACAGTCCATCTTGAATAGCCTGTCTCGAGGCAAGAAGGCTTCAGGGGACCTGATTCCATGGACAGTGTCAGAACAGGTGAAGTACTATCTGTCCCTGGCATATCTGAGTGAGCAAAGCTGGCTATGTCAGAGGGTGTTTGTGTTGCTAAGCTACTGGCTTGTGTCTCCCACAGTTTCAGGATCCAGACTTCGGAGGCCTTTCTGGTGGAAGGGTTGTTCGCATTGCTGTGCACCCAGATTATCAAGGGGTAACTTGTCCTCTCACCTCTCACCCATCACCCGTAGCTGTGCTTCTGGTCGTTCTTTAGGGCAGGTGTACCCAGTGTCCAGATAAAAAGCTGCTTAAGCAAGTAGCATTTCAGGTGTGCTTCTTTGTTCTAGAGAATTGCCAGGGCTAGGGGGTGGGCAGGTGGACAAGGGTGTGGTACATATTTCTTTTCCTTTGTTAGAACACAGGACTTGCTGAATCAGATTGCTTTCCCATAATTTCCGTCTGTCACTTTGAAAGTTGCATGGAGGAGACAGCTGTAGAAGTATCCCTTTCTGGCAGTGCTATAGCCACTATCCCTAGCCTCTGGTTGCAAGTGGGCTGTTGAGGGTGGGCTAGGCCAGTGTAAGAACTAAGTCTGTACTATGTTTGGCCTTTAGGGTCAGCTTTGTCAGCATTGAGTTTCATTAGTAGCTTTGCCAACTGCAGCTTGAAGAAGCAGGACAGAAGGGGTAGGGGAAGTGGTTCAGATGGACTGAGTGAGAATGGCTGTCCTCCCTGTGTGCTCACAGATGGGCTATGGTAGCCGTGCTCTGCAGCTGCTACAGATGTACTATGAAGGCAGGTTCCCTTGTCTGGAGGAAAAGGTCCTTGCAACATCACAAGAAATCCACACCGTGAGCAGTGAGGTAGGCATGTTGTGGCAAAGTGACTGTCTTGGGTTTGAGAGGATGGCTCTCTGGGCTCTTCCCTGTTTGGGCAGCCAGCTGTTTTTTTCTACTACCCTGAGTGGAGAGTCTTAGACTGGCTGGTATTTCCTACATCATCTGGAGACCTGTTCACAGTACACGTCGCTGAGCCCAGTCCCAGACCTGCTGATTCAGAAACTGGGAATACATTGAGTGATGTGTGACTTACCACTGTATCCAGGTGATGCTACACCTCAAGTTTGAGAAGCTGTGCTCTGCAGTGTTACCTTGTTAGCACTAAATCCAGGGTACACAGAGCTCTATCTTTCCTTGCTTAGGATGGTCTACACTAGTGACTGACAGACTTCCATTCGATGATCTTCATAGGGCACCCCTGTGTGAGCATGTGGGTTTTAATTTAGTATCAGGCTCAGGTTGATTACTGTCCAAGGTCAAAGAGGTGCCAATGGAAGGAGCCTGGAATTCATGTTGCTTCTTTAGAACCCTACCTCTGTCCCTTCTAAAGTTTATTAGGCATTGCTAAACTGGGTAGTCTTGTCCCTGCATTCTAGGTTGAGAGCATTATGAGTCCATGCATGTTTATGTGTGTGGAGTGCCCAGGGGCGATCACTTGAGTCATTGGGGTTCTGTTTAAAAACCACAGGAGCACACCAAGAAACCCCTCCTAGTTTTGTTTGTGTGGCATGTTGGGGTGCTCAAGACTTACTAGCTTCTATTTCCTTCTGCTGAGCCGACGGTGTTTTCTCCCTAGGCTGTCAGCTTGTTGGAAGAAGTCATCACTCCACGGAAGGACCTGCCTCCCTTACTCCTTAAACTGAACGAGAGGCCTGCGGAGTGTCTGGATTACCTGGGGGTTTCCTATGGCTTGACCCCCAGGCTCCTCAAGTAAGTTTCTGCCCTATTTCTTAGTATCATCACTTGGCAGAGAAAAGGAGAGTTCCCCGGGCTGTTTCCCACTGTAGCTAGGGTCTGTGTCAACCATCTGCCTCCTGCTCCTCCTGGCCCTTCTCCCCCTTTGGCTCAGCTGCTTCCCAGAAGGCATACATGGTGACTTCCTCTCCTTGTTCTTTTTGTAGGTTCTGGAAACGAGCTGGTTTTGTTCCTGTCTATTTGAGACAGACCCCAGTGAGTGAGGCATTGGGCAGAGGTGGGGTTAGGTTTGTGGCTACAGTTGGCACAGTTGCCACTTTGTTCACTCTAACACTTAACTTGAATGCCTCCCTGATTGTGCTTTGCAGTGGGTTACTCAAGATGGATAACCAAATAGCTGTCCTTCAGAGGCCATGTCATCACAAAACAATCCCCCTGTGAAACCTGGCATCCTGGGCTTTGTGCTCTTGTAAAATGTCAGAGGTACACATAAACTTGTTAGATTATGGAGTCCTGCAGGCTGGAGCCTCTCTTGAGCTTGTAAAACACAGAACTGGTTCAGGAGCTTGCTGGTTTCTGATGGAGGGATAGTAACAGTGAATTCTGAAGGTGAGAGCAACAGTGAGCTCACTTAAAATGCATTTAGCACCTACAGAGGATTGGGCATCAAATAAGCCCTGAAGAGAGGCCTGTGTGTGAAGAACCCAATGCAGATGATAGCATAGTGGCTTAGGCTCCAGCAGGATGACTTCAACCTCAACCTGAACTTGAACCAGTTGACTGTACTGGACCAGAACTACAGAGGAAGTCCAAATCAGGATTACAGAGTTTTAAGAAGGGGTCAGCTGCTGTCCAGGGAATAATGAGGACAGGTGACCGTGGGATTTGCCAACACTGGTGATCTGAACGGCTAGTCTTTCCATGCTATTGGAGCTGGAGCTGGTGAGCAGATAGACCACAAATAGATACTTTTTCCCAGAATGAAAGTCAGCAAGCAGCAAGACAGCTGGAAGGAGACTGGGGTGAGGGAGGGTTTTTCAGGTGGGAGATTTTGAAGCATGGTTGTTCACTGGAGAGATACTTTATGTGGTACAGGTGGAGAAGACTGACTGCAGGAATATGGGCTTTGAGGAGGCCAGTGGGCCGAAGCCCAGCATTTGGAGGTTGGGTGGCACCTCATCCTTCACTACAGGAGGGCAGCAAAGAGCATGGGTGCCAAGGGCATGGAACAGCTGTTGAGAGAATGAAGATGTCTGATGGCTTCTGTTTCCCACGGAGGGGAGTGCAAAGGCAGTGTTCCAGGGTGGTGTCAAATGTCCACGAGAGGTTCAAAGTGAGACTGGTTGAGTGTCAGCAGGTGTGGAGCAGTAGAGCTGGGCTGGCACTTGTCATGCACTTGGCCAGGACCAAGATGTAAATTGGACTGTTGGGTGCAAGGAGGATGCAGGGTGATGAGCCTCGGGTAGACTGTAGTACGTCCTGTGCTCTTGTGGCTTGCACTGCTTTTTTGTGACTTATTGCTAGCATTTTGTTCCATGAATGTGGTGTTCAGCAGAAAGCCATTAGATACTGTTATGAGAGGGTGAGACTTGTTATGTAGTAAAAAATCCAAACATCTGTGGCCTCATAGTCACTATCTCAGCACCTAATGAAGCTTGACACATAAAGAGTTTGAGACTCCCCTCTCCCAAAAAAAGCCTGTCTGTGCACACTGGCTGCCAGCTCAGAACCTCTGGGTTTGTTAAAAAGTTTTTGCTTTAAGCACCAAAAATGTATTGACAGGATGATGCATTAAACTTGCATGGCATTATAGAACCTACCTGCCAGGAGCAAATGACTTACTTCTATAGGTCCAGAGCAGAAGTCAGGCCTGAAGATCTGCAGGCCTGCCCCATTTCTACAACCCCTTTAGGAAGCAGCCTGCAGCTTGAGCTCTGGAAGCCTGTGTGTGTGAACTGAGGCCAGGTGGTCAATGTGGAGGTGCAGCCCTGTTTCAGAAGGCGCATCTCCCAGCTAAGGAAAGAGGAAGAGCCAGGAGGCACCAAGCCCTTCTGTGCATGCTTGCCCTTTACCCCTAATGGGTTGTTCCGAAAAGGGAGTTCTTTGTGCCAAGCGGGAATGTGTGTTCCCTAGAATGACCTGACTGGAGAACACTCATGCATCATGCTGAAGATGCTGGCTGATGAGGACGAGACTGAGCAGGGAGCTTGGCTTGCAGCCTTTTGGAAAGGTGAATGCTAGTGGAAAGGAGAGGGGACAGTGAGGTGATGGGCTGGGCACTTCCAGACTATTCTCTCTGACTGGTTGTGCCCTGCAGATTTCCGAAGACGGTTCCTGGCCTTGCTGTCCTACCAGTTCAGCACCTTCTCTCCGCCCGTGGCTCTGAACATCATTCAGAACAGGAACATAGGGAAGCCAGCCCAGCCAGGTGAGCTACTCACCCAGGACCTGAGGGCCTGCTCCAATCCTCTGTCTCTCTATGCTACCTCTTGCTTCCAGGCCCTTCTCTGTCCAGGCTGTGCCCTAGGTATAGTCACCCATGCCATCATCTTCCACTTCAGGACAGCATTCAGGATGTGACTTGATAGCAGATGCCAGAGAAGTTCATACAGCAGTTAGCAGTGGAACCCATTTTCAAACCTGGGATCTGAGGGAACTAGCTCAGTCTCTGTGGCTCATTTCCCCATTTGTGAAATCTCACTAAGAATATGTTGCCAGCCATCTGTGGCCGATATGTAGAAGAGTTTTTGTGCCTATAAATCAGTTGTTTAGTTAGGTAAAAATTTAAAAAATTGTACTAGGGGTTGCTAGCCACTTTTTCCTATTACCAGTTCCATGTATCTATATTATACATATTTGTGTGTGTGTGTGTGTGTGTGTGTGTGTGTGTGTGTGCTTTTACCAAATACTTTGTCCCTAGTTCTCAAGGATGTTTTGTAATTTTAAGTGTACAGGTTGTGTACTTCTTTTAAATTTATTTGTAATTGGGTCAGAGAGATGGCTCAGTTTGTAACAGCACTTACCCCCAAAACTGACAACCTGAGGTCAATCTCCAGAACCCACATGGTGGAATTAACTGACTCTCACAAGCTGTCCTCTGACCTTCATGCATGCACACACATGGATGAATGAATGCAATAATTTTTCAGTTTATTTGAAAATATCTTATTTGGATGCTATTATAAATGGATTTTTATTCATTTAAATTCAGATCAGTCAATGTAGAGAAATATAACTTATCTTTGATATTGATCTTGCATCCTACAAACCTGCTAAAAGTATTACCATGAGTAATCTGTAAACTCTATGCATTTCAATACCCAATATCATATCCTATGCTAATATGGAAAACTTTATTACTTTCTTCCCATTTGGTGTGTGTGTGTGTGTGAGAGAGAGAGAGAGAGAGAGAGAGAGATGTATCTCTATACTCATGTCCTTATAGGTGAATTTACTTTTTTGTTGCTAATTGTATTTTGATGGGAAAATCTGGGTTCCTCAAGCTGGGCAGAGCATGTACTTATGTGAAGCCAAATCCTGAGGAGCAGTGACAAACTGGGAAGGTGGAGGTGTCCTTGTAACCCTTGGCCATGAGGCCCTGTCCTTTGTTGAGCATGTTGATGTGGCACCTCAGCAGTCCAGCAGGTGAATTTACTTTTTTGTTGCTAATTGTATTTTGATGGGAAAATCTGGGTTCCTCAAGCTGGGCAGAGCATGTACTTATGTGAAGCCAAATCCTGAGGAGCAGTGACAAACTGGGAAGGTGGAGGTGTCCTTGTAACCCTTGGCCATGAGGCCCTGTCCTTTGTTGAGCATGTTGATGTGGCACCTCAGCAGTCCAGCTGTCTGTACTGTCAGTTCAGCATTGTTGGATTGGTGGCCAGGCACTTTTGGATGACTATATTAGTTGCTATTGTGTGAGGGCTCAAGACTGCCCTGACTCTTCTGACTCTTAATGTGTGTAGCCCTAGGCCGGGAGCAGCTGGAGGCGCTTTTCCTCCCGTACGACTTGAAGCGGCTAGAGATGTACTCTCGGAACATGGTGGACTATCACCTCGTCATGGACCTCATCCCAGCCATTTCCCAGTTGTATTTCCTGAACCAGCTGGGGGATCTCGCCCTGTCTGCTGCCCAGTCAGTAGGTCATCTGGTACTCCAGTGGCAGAGAAGGGAGAACAGTGGAGCTGTTTGTGCTGGATGTTGGGTTGAGTGCTTAATAACTTTGTCCCTTTAGCCCCCAGCAGAGCTGGTGGGTAGTACCTTTTCATCCTGCAGGACCGAGGTCCAGCAGTATGCCCAGTTGTACAGTTAGCAAGTGGGCCCCTGCTCTTTGAGCCCATGTTCTTCCTACTCTACCATTTGTCTTAGCAGAAGCCAGGCCACCATGCACTGGTGATGCCTTTGTGAAGCAGGTCTTCTCAGGGCAGTACAAGTCAGAGGAGTTGTTTTAGGAAGGAGTGTGTCTTGGTGGTTTTAGTAATAGTGAAAGAGAAGATGCCAAATAAACACTGCAGCTCTGTAATTTCTGCCAGAAAGCTTTGCTCAAAAGAAGGAAACTGATTCTCACAGCTATTTGAATGGGCTGGCTTGTCCTAGAGTTGATTCTCTATCCTCTAGGCTCTTCTCTTGGGAATTGGCCTACAGCATAAATCTGTGGATCAGCTGGAAAAGGAGATCGAGCTCCCCTCAGGCCAGTTGATGGGGCTTTTCAATCGGATCGTCCGCAAAGTTGTGAAGGTAACCTTGGCCCAGGAGCAGGGTTTTTGTCTTTTTCCAATAACACAATATACACTCTCTGTTCAAGTATTAACCTTTAGCTGTATTTGCTGCAGATCTTCACACACACACACACACACACACAGAAGGAGAGAAATTTGGGGTGTTAGCTGTCTGTGAAAGATCCCTTCCTGTGGACATCACTGTTGGAAGTTGATGCATCCCCAGCCTGTGTTTCTAAGCTTGTACTTGATCATCAGTATCCTAAAGTCTGAAACATTGCCCTTTAAGATACTGAATGTCTTGGTGAGTAGTGGCTGGCCCCCCTGCTGCTTCATCTTTCATTTCTTTGGTTGCTTCGCAGCTATTTAATGATGTGCAGGAAAAGGCCATTGAGGAGCAAATGGTGGCAGTGAGGGATGTCGTCATGGAGCCCACGATGAAGACCCTGAGTGATGACCTGGTATGTCCCTTCTGAAGACTTTAACAACCTCCAGTGTTTTCCTCAGTGGCCTGCAAATATAAACCGTCTTTAGTCCCTTTAGACTTGTCTCTTCAAGATGGTATATGCCTATAATCCCTATTCTCTGGAGGCTGAGGCAGGAGGATCTCTCCAGTTTAAGGCCAGCCTGAGTGGCTGCATAATGAATTCCAAGTCAGCCTGGGCTATATAACAAGACCCTGTCTCACAGCAGACAAAAAAGAACTGTCCTCTGCACTAGCCTAGCTAAGTGGCATTCTGTAGGTCCAAGCCAGTGTTGCCTTCACTCTGTGCCTCCTTGCTTCTCACTTGAGTGTAAGGGCCAGAATCCAGCATCTCCTGGTGTCAATATTATAATTGCCCCTTCAGGTACTTTTCCAAACACATAATTTATGTACATGCATACTTCAAAACCGTAAGAGCTACCTGTGCTGGTTCTGAGGGTAGCCCAAGAGAAGGCAGTGTTTCCTCCTCGTGACAGCTGCCCTTGCTTCACCTGGTCCCTGCTCATGCCTTGCCTTTGACCTGCTCTCTCTGGCTGTGGACCATAGGATGAAGCAGCAAAGGAATTCCAGGAGAAACACAAGAAAGAAGTGGAAAAGCTGAAGAACATGGACCTCTCTCAGTAAGGCTTGTTCCTGCTCACAAGAAGTCAGAGTTCTGCCCGGGCCAGCACAGTCTCTGGAGTCTGCTCTAGGTGTCTTCCCCCTGCATTTCACGTGCTCCAGAAGCTGAGGTTCCCAAGCACTACAGCTGGAAACCACCTCATGTCTATAAAGTTGCATAGTTTCTGCTTCCCACGTCCTCTCTGCTTGACTTCCAAGTTGTGCTGTCTAGATCCCTCTGGTTTGTTGTGTTTCTCCTCAGGCCCCCCAGGAAGCTGAGTAGAGAAGCATCTATTTTTAGTGTTCACTGCCTGTGAATTGTTTGAAGAAAGGAGCCTACCACCTCACACCTGAAACTCCCTGCTCAGGAACCTTCAGTGTATAAGGCATCTTGCTCCCTTTTGAGCTTTAATTGTGATGTTTCCTCTCTGCCCACCCCAAGGGTTGGTGGATCTTACAGTCCTGGCACTTCAGCCCTCTGCAGCCCATACCTCTAGACTGGGAGCCACTGTAACCTGTTTTCTGCAACCAGATCATTGGCAATGGTGGTGATTGGGCAGGTGGAGGTGGTCAGGAGGCCATGTCAGGGTATCCAGTTGGTTTTTACTTGATGTGCTAACAGCTTGATGGCCAGGACTGCTCTATCTAAAAGATGGGAGAGGTTATGGAGCAGGGAGAGGGAGGCCTGGCAGGGGCTGTGGGCAAATGCTTGTTGGTCACTGTGAAGGTGATAGCAGGAGAGGCCAGGAGGTAGCTGTGGTAGGTGGTCTTCTGTGAGCACTGCCCTCTCACCTCCTTGTTATGTGACACTAATGTCTAGTGGGACTACACCTGAGGCCTGGCTGAGTGCCTGTCATCTCTCTACAGTTCAGATGGCTAACACAGCTCCTCCTGTGTCTCCTGTAAGAAGTATCTGGCATGGGAATCTCATCACTGTCTCTCCAGCAGGCTTTGATACTTTCCCTCTTTTCATAGATACATAATTCGAGGGGACGACGAAGAATGGAATGAAGTTTTAAACAAAGCTGGGCAGAACACCTCCATTGTCAGCCTGAAAAGGTGAGGGCCTGAGGTGTCCCATAGTTGTCGTCCCCCCACCCCCGCCGAGTCCAAAAGTTTCCTGGCCTCTTTGCCTTTCTAGCTTTCCCTGGGAAGCAGGAATGCCATGGCTGCCCCTTTGAGTCTGCTCGGGCCACTGTGGTAGCAAACTAGCCAGCAGCTCTAGGCCTGGGTCTCTTCCCTCTTTACTCACCAGCAGGCCAGGACTGGGCCTCTCAGGGCCAATCTGACAACAGTCCCGCTCCTAGGCTCTAGTTCTCTCAGCCTCAGAACAACGGTGTGACGGGCTGAGCTGTTTCCAGCCTTGCTTTGAAGGTAAACCAAGACCAAGGGGGAGCACACAGCAGTGAGGGCAGATTTGTCCAGTGCAGACCCCATCATTTGAAACATCACACTGGCTTTCTTCTAAGCTACCACTTCTCAAAATCCTGGGTCTTAGAGTGCCTTTAGGAACTCCCGCCTTTAGGGCCCCCCCCCCCCCCCCACCGCCCCCAAAGCTGGGAACCAAACCCAGGACCTTGCATATGCTGGGCAAACCCTCTACTATGAGCTAAGTCTTGAGACTGATACTGTTTTATTTTGACAAATTTTGTTAATAGCTGGGTTCGTGGGAAGCAGCTGGCTTCTGGTGTTTGCTTCTGTGACATAAAGGCCTACTGTCAGTGTGTCGTCTTTTCTAGTTTGGAAGTGTGGCAGATACAGTACAGTCTCCCCCGGGTGCTTCAGCTATGACAGCAGCCTGTGCTGTTCAATTCTTTCAATTCTGGGTGGTTTTCTTTTCTTTCTTCCAGTGACAAGAAAAGGAAGTTGGACACAAAACAAGAACCCAAACAGAACAAGAAGTTGAAGAAAAACAGAGAGATGAAGAACAAAAAAGAGATGAAACTGAAGTGGAAGAAATAGTGAAGAGCGAAGGGATAACACAGACTTCCAAACCATTTGTAGCTGTGCAGGGTGGCAGCCTGGACAGTAAGAGCAGCAAGAGTCCCCAGCAGAGGCAGGTGCCAGGACTCAGGCCTGTCAGTCCACCTGTGTGCCCTCCATGCTTAAAGGCAAACTCGCTCCCAAATGATCTGCTTAGAACTTGGTGGGCAAAGCTGTGGCACTGCCAGGGGGCTGTCATCTGTTTCCCCACCCTCCTCCACAAGAGCCGCCTTTTCCAGAAGTTCCCACTTCACATTGGGCCGTGTTGATTCTTGTTCTTCGCTGCCATTCGATACACAGCTTTCTTGTGGACTCCTGGGTCTCGTTGTGGACCTGTCCAGGGCTGCAGGACATCTTGCACATCTTCTGTTCCTCTCCTGGCTGCAGCTGACCTGCTGCCCTCAGTGTCCTAGGAAAGCCTGAGCCCTAAGTTAAGTAGGCCACAACATCTGAGTCCCTAGATCCTATTGGTTACATCGTTTGGGAATGTCAAGAAAGGCTCTTCCTAGCAGAGCTAAGGGGGAGGGAGAGAGTATCTATTTTTAATAATATCCTAGAAAGACCATTTGCCTGTCTGCTTATAAAATCCATGTCTTTGGAAAGTTGTATGTTGCCTTGTTCTTGCTGGGCTTTGCTGCCAGATCAGATATGGGTCTTTAGGTATCATGGCCACAGGTGTACTTTGTGACTAGAGCTTCCCAACCTAGGCACCTATGGGAGAAGTAGCAGTTACTGAGTGGCACAGTACTCACTTTGAGGGCTTGGTGTGGTAATTGGAGCTCAGCTTCTGCCAGGTCCTTTAGTCTATCCTATTTATTGGGGACAGAAGTTACCTGGTTTTATTGTGTATACTCTGTGCCTGTGTTTGATGATGTCTACATCATGAATGCACATAGATCTTTGCCCAGCACTAATTGGCAGAAGTCTTAATTGACAAGGTGGGGAAAAGAAGCTTCTAGACCAACAGGTAATAAGCATAGGACTTATGGGGGCAGAACTTCTAGCAGGAGAAGCATGGGTGCTGTGCCCATTGCTAGGACTGTTCTGCCTCCTCTTCAGGTCAGGCCCTGTTTCATGGAACTACCCTTCTTGCCACATACTCTCTGCACACCCTATGTTGGTCTGCAGGGAAGCTTGTTGAGATGAGACAGGAAAGTGCTTTTTTGGCTATGTTCTTAGGTGGCTGCTCAAGGCTGCCAGAATCTGGGTGTGGTAGCCTTTAATCCCAGCACTTGGGAGGCAGAGGCAGGTGAATCTCTGAGTTCAAGCCTACCCGGTCTACATAGTTTCAGGCCAGCTGAGGCTACAGGGAGACCCTGTCTCAAAAAGACCCCACCCCACTCCAAAGAATATGGCCAGAAAAGCAGTGTGGGATTCCCAGATGGTAGAGCTGGTTAGTTTGATAGAAGTCCAAGCCCTTGCTCATGTCCCCAGCCCTAAGACTGTCCACTAGCTCTGTTCTGGGCACAATGTGGGGTTTTTGAGGCCACACCAGCCTTATGAGGTTGGTTATGGCTTTGTCCTGACCCTCTCAGATCTTGGGCACCACTGTGGTTTTAGTGTCCCCAGTCTCCATGTGGTTGGGAGGGCTCTGCCCTCATGAGCACATTGATCTGTGTGAATAAATGGGTTGACAAAAATAGCTGTGTTATTTAATTTTTATTTTTTATGTGTATGAGTGTATTGCCTACATGTAGGTAGGTGCACCCACGTCGTCCAGTGCCCTCAGAGGTAGGAAGAGGGTGTTGGATTCCCCTGGAACTGGAGTTATGGATGCTTGTTAGTTGCCATGTGGGTGCTGGGAATTGAACCTGTGTTCTCTGCAAGAGCAGCCTGTGCTTTTAACCACTGGGCCATCTTTCTAGCCCCTGAGTAGTGGTGTTATAAAAGCCAGTTTATGTCTTTGATGAGTCTCCTCACCACACATGGGGAAGCCGCCCTGAGCCACCTGACTGCAAAGTCGCTGCTGACAAGGCTTTCCTTCCTCAGATTCTGTCCCTCCACTTTGGACTTGGCAGCTTCCAGACTTACAAGAAATTTTCTGCTACAGCAATAGAATATGGCATGTGACTACTCTGCCTGTGCCCCAGGTCCACATCTGTCATAATTTCGTGGTAGTGATGGCACCTACATACCTGCCCAGTGCTGAGTAATACAGTGTCTTAGGATAAGGCGCTTCACTTGCCTGAGATAGCCTTTTGTACGTAAAAGGAAGTGAATGTCCCATATGTCTTGTATAGTCCAGGGCCTTTTCAAAGCATGTCTTGCTAAACAAGTCTGCATTTTGTGTCGCCATCTTGAATCTCCTTCAGACCTGAAAGGGCATGCCTCTCTCAGACCTTACCATCTGGCCCCCAGACAGAGTGACATCTGTAAAGCTCTGCTATCCCAGGAGATGTCACTTGCATATTGACGTCAGATGAGCCAGCTCTGTATGCTGTCACCAGGATGGGGAAGGAAGGGGCTGTGAGACTTGGACAAAGAGGGTTCCTCCCTGGTCTCCCCACCCCCAGGCCAGGAGGGACTGCTGCCTGCCTGCCCCAGGGCTCCCACTGCTCATCTGGTCCTGGCAGCCCCAGAGGACACTGGAGTGGCCAGGAGACACAAAGGGGGTTGCTGAAGATAGGGGAGGTGGAGGGGCAGGAATAAGTGATTGACACTTTGGAAAAAGTAGGCTCATTATCTAAGGCCATTACAACCCAGCAGTCAGTGCATGGGCCTGGAGAGGGGGCAGGGCTAGAACACCCTTGAGCCTAAATGGGAGTTCAGACTGGAGAGAAGGGGTCTCCTGGGATTCTATAAACTGCTTAATCATAGGAATTGTGCAACGGGGCCTTTTTGGCTTCCTGGCCCTTCATCTGCATGGAGGACTTCCAGTGAGGGCAGTACCAGGCACAGTACAGAGGGCATAGCATCAGATAAAGGGAGGCCAAGCCTTGGAGAGGCAGTCTGTGTTCACTTTGGTGGCTCAGGATTGGTCTGGTGCTTACTCTCTTTTCTGTCCCTGTGTACATAGCTAATACTTCAGGCCTGGCAACCCAAGGACTCCTGAAAGAAGTCAACTTGGCTCTTTCCTGTCTAGCTGCTAGAAGCCTGAAGCTGACAGCATGGTGGCAGTCTCATGATCTTGAGTAGTTGCCCCAGACTATGAAGAGGTTCAGGGTAAGTGATCAAATAAGCTCAATGTCTTAGTTCCTGAAAAGAGGAGTATTTTTCCTCCCAATAAATGTGTGCATGTGTGTATGTGTGTGTGTGAGACAATGTGGGTACTACATGCACTTGTGTATGTGCAGGCTAGAGGAGGACGTGGGGTTCTCTACCACTCTACTTTATTCCATTGAGACAGTCTCTTACTGACCCTGAAGCTAGGCTCTGACCCTCCTGTCCCTGCCCCCAGTACTGGGTTTACAGGGGTGTTTGTATTCATACTCAGCTTTTTACTAGGTGTTGGGATTGAACTCAGATCCTCACTTGTGCAGCAAATGCTCTTACCCACTCTAGCCCCAAGAATAACATTTTTAAAAAATGAATATTTTAGCTTTAAAAAGAGCCTACTATATACAGGCCCAGGGCAACCCCCCTTTTTAATATCCCTATCCTCTCCCTGCAGAAGAACAACTATTGGCTCAGTCTGGAGCCAGACAGTAACCAGAACTGCCTTTTAGGCTAGGAACTGCTCTGCTGGAGCTGGAGGGGCCAGACACAAACCTTTAAAGGATGGACATTCCAGGCCTCTAACATTCTTCCACCTTCACAGGGACTTCAGTACAAGATGGTGCCGAGGGGTGCATCTCCTTCCTGTGGCCCCTAGAGGGCACTGTGGTGCATATGCACACGACTCCCTCACTCTGCTGGGTCTAGGGTCCCAGACTGGGCCTCAAGCTACTCCTTTTGGCCCCCACCACATCAAAGCCAGGAAATGGGCCTTTCCTGGAACTGGTTCCTGGAGGTCTTGGCCACCTCCCAACTAGAGTCTCAGGGTATTACTAAATGGTAGCCACTCTGGATTGGTTTCCCATTGATCTTAGCAAGAAGGGGAGCATAGTCATTTATTCAAAGACAGGCTCTCATTAGCTCAGGCTAGCCTTGAACTCCTGATCCTCCTGCTTCTACCTCCTGAGTGCTAGGATTACAGGCATTTGCCAGTAATGCTTCTAACATATCCAGTTAGAAGGAGAGCATGTTAACAACTGTTATATACCTAAAACTACAATAGGTCCTATACTCTTGGAGCCCAAGCTACTGGCTAGACATACTCCCTTGTCTCTACCAGGGTCCCATGGTGGGGCAGATAGCTGCCCCCAAGGGTGAGTGCTTCCCATTAGGCCATGGAGAGTGTGACTGGGTACAGGTTTATAAGCACCTAACTAGCTTCCTCATCCCATCCTTCCCAGGGAAACGCCTGGGCCACATGGTCAGCAAAAGCCCAATGGTACATACAGGCTTAAAAAATTCTCATCTCATTTTGCAGGGGAGGAAAGTGGACCATGGAAGGACAGAGTCAGACTGAAGTCCCAGGGAGATAAGTGGCTGGCCACACATAGTTACACTAGGGAGTCTTCCTGCCTAGTGGCATAGACTCAGCTCTAGGTTCACCATTATCCCACTGCCTCCTCTCCAGCCCCAAACTCTCCTTGGAGTAATTCTGTACCAGGAACAGAGGCCAAGGTCATTGTTAATCAGTATTTATTGTCGATAAAACCATAGTACATTTACAATAAGTGACATTAAGGTATAGTTACAGTATCATACAATATTACAGCAATAAAATCCCACCTACTCCTCTGTACATCCAGCACAAGCAGCTAGTTGAAAATATTTTCCAGGATTGCAAGCCCTGGGGGGCTTTTCAAAGTAATCGAAGATACACTTCTGAAATGTCCCGGGCTTTTGATGAATAAATAGTTTCTAAGGTAGGTGTTCTTGATGCTGTCCCAGTGTCTGGTTCCATAAACAGGCCAGGGGGTGGGGAACCAAGACTTCAAGGGCAGGAGGGGAGGTGACATAGGAAAGAGCCTTTTCTAACCTAGCCCCTCTCTCCCATCAATGCCCTGTCCTGAGTCACAGATCCCAGTGACAAGTGTGCCCTGCTCTCCAGTCCTGAGTTAAAGAAACCTTGCACTTGAGAGACCCTGAAGGCGCTGCTGCCTGAGCCCACAGAGGCAGTCTAGAGCTAGGCCTGAGGTCCCAGAATCCACCTCTTTACTTTGGCTCCTAGCTGTAGCAGCACAAACTTGTGCCCTCCTGTTACTACGTGGTACCCCCTTGCACCCTAAGCTTGGGGTGCAAGTCAGTAGTCCTGAAGGGAGGGCCAGTGGAGGCCCAGTCTTCACAGACATGAGCAGACTAAAAGCAGCCAGGGCCGCCAGAACTTTCAAAGGCACAGCCTAGAGGACAGGATCTGAGTAGCCTTTTCTCTGTGGCATTTAGGAAAACAAATACCAGCTATTGCATTCAGTGGCCCGGGGCTCAGGAGACATTCTCTGCATTCATATGGATGCCCACGCTTCTAACAGTCCCAGTCAGGCTGGGTAGAGTTGGAACTGAGGTGGATCCAGACCTGCCACTGAGTCACTGGTGGGGAGAGGGCACAGGGTGGCCCCCAAGGTGCAAACCATGGGCTGGGTGAAGAAAGGGTCACCTAGTCACACCCTTTTGCCAGTTACTAGTGGAGAGGGCTTAGGGCATCTCTGCCCACCCAAGGATCAGTCAACACCATAGAGTATCAGGGAGCAGCCATAAGCAACCCCATGAGTCTAGCTCCAAGAGGGCTGACAGCCTGTCTCCCAATGGGCAGACCCTAGTGGCTCTGCTCTTGCAAGGTCTTAGCAGCCTTTGCACACCCACAGATGGCAGCCACCCTCCAACCCACCTCACACCCGAGATGTGACATAGACAGAATGCACACGCTCAGCGAGGGTGCTCTGCAGGTCCTGCAGTGGGTCCAGGCCCTGCACTTTGCTGCTGCGGCCATAGATGAGCTGCCGGAAGGCATCCTGCTCCAGCAGGGCCTTCATGTGCTTGAGGAAGAAGCCTTCACAGAACAGGGCCAGCTCTGGGGCATTGTGGATCTGTGGACAGGGAGAGAAGTAAGGCCCACGGCTGAATCTGTCTCAACCTTCAGTGTTACCTACCCATTGCAAGGCTCAGCTTAAGCCTCACCTGGCCCCAGAGAGGTATTTCCTATCTGCTTCTTGAGGCCACCTCTCCCCAATCTGAGTTCCTTCTGTGAGTATCTGCCGGGAATACCAGGTTCAATTCTCAGTCGTGCCACTAAGAATACTACTGAAATTCATGATCCCCATTCGGGCCCAGGAAAGGAAGTGATGGTAGGATCCTGAGAACCTTGTCAAGCTAGCTATGGACTGGCTTCCATTAGTTTACAAGCAATCAACAACCTTAGGTGGGAATGGCACAGTTTTTGTACTTGCGAAAGAGACTTGTGGTTTGTATGGTGAAGAGAGGAAGTAGAGAGGCCAGGAGGATGCAGCTGCCCAAGACAGGGACAAGGGTGGAGGAGTGGGGACAGTGAAGATGGAGTGGAGAGACTGCTGCTGTGCTCTAGAGGTGGCCTAGATGTGGGAGATGGTTCAAAATTAACTGACTTCTGGTCTAAGGTCTGAGCCAATGACAGTGTCACGTCGGGCAGTAGTGACTCAGGCTCCTGTGGGAGGCTCAGCCCGCCACTGCTCCCCAGGTCTGGTCAACCTGTTGTCACAGTGCTGGGGTCCTGTGGGGAGTAGAGTGTGTTGGGGAGGGGGTGGGCATTCCCTGACCCTTACCTTGGCATATTTGTAGGTGTTGACAGCACTCTCCACACTGAGGGTCTGGGAGCACAGGATCTCACAGTGCCGCTGCAGGGCGTCCAACTGGAATAGGTTGGCAGCTGACAGCAGCTGGTAAGGAGTCAAAGCAGGCCTTGGGTATTGGTGGCCAGGTCTGTGGCCCAGACCTCACGAAACTCAAAACTTCCTAAGAACTGAGGCCCAGCCCACCTACCAGTCCAATCTGAGGGAAGAGATGGTAGCTTTGACCTGTTTCTGCTCTTGGCTATCTTGAAGGATGAGGCACAGGTTGGGTGACAGGTGTGGGCTGGGATTTCTGACCCCAAGAGATCTTGAGCTGCAAGTTACATGGCTCACTCCCATGAGCTTCTGAGCCATTTGCTCTGGTCAGTGAGTCGATGAGCAGCAGGTGAGCAGATGACCCAGCCACTGTCTGGTCCTCTTAGACTGAACCATCCCTGTCAAGTTGTACCTTTCTAACCATAGGCATGACCCAGAAAGCTGGGCTCAGAGGTATGGCCAATTTCTGGTCTCTAAGAACTGCCCTTACTGTCAAGTGGGAGGACCCCACAGCGACCTCTGAGGCCACCTTCCTCCTCTGAGCCCCTCTAAATGCTGTATGTTTCTGAGAGCAGGGCTGAGACCTGCAGAGGTTTGGAGCTCCAGAGCCACAGTGTGAAGGGAGGGGGCACATGGTGCATTGTGCTCTGTTCTTACCTCCAGGATGTCAGCCGTGGGGATTTCCATGGATTCTGTTCCTCCATAATAGAGATACTGCATCAGCATCTGCTGGGAAGAAGCCCTGTGTCAGTGCCACCTAGATGTGCTGCATAAGTCCACACCTGACTTGGAGTGCTACCCACCTGATCCCCTTGGGCCCCTGAGCTGCCCTCTGTGGTCCTCCATCTTCCTCCACACTCCTCTACTGATGCTGAGACTCTCAAATGCAGCTGTCTCCAGAATGTGGCCTCTAGAGCTGACTCTTGAGATCCTCTCTTGACTCCCTGGCTATATGATGAGCTCCTGCCCATGTAGTGGTTTCCCTTTCCCTGTGATAGCCACTGGAGCCCAATGGGGAAGGTGACTTACTTCCTGATCCCACAGCAGGGCTCTCCTGCCGCACCAGGCTGCTTGCTGTTCCTTTTGTCTAAATTCTACATATGAACCACATATGGGGGTAACATGCTTGTAATCCCAGCATTCAGGAGGTTGAGGCAGAATTGCCTGAATTTGAGGCCCAGCCTCAGCTACATAATGCCTGAATTACCAGGCCAGCTAGGGATACTAGCAAGATCCTATCTCAAATGAAGCAAAACAAAATGCCAAAATAAATTCTACATATGGCCAGGCATGGTGGTACAAGCCTGTGATCCCAGCACCCAGAAACTGGAACTGAAGCAAGAGGATGGCAAGTTCAAGGCCTATCTGGACTACATAGTGAAAATCCTATCTCAAAAGCAAAACAAGTCTGTGTGGAGCTGGGAAGGGGCGAGTGTCAGGGGGACAACTGTCTAAGCAGCTATCCTCAGGAGGCCACATCGTGACATCTTGGCAGATCTGTTCCCCCAGAAAGGAAGTGCTCACTTTGCTGCCTGGCCAAGACCTGCCTGGAGCTCTCAGGAAGGGGGTGCTGGGATCCCACGGGAGAGCCCAGGAATGGGCAGCTACAGCTACATTGAGTTCTGAGGTTTACATTAAAAATGCTGCCATTACCTTGGAGCCTGGTGAGGTTCCCAGTTGGAAAAAGAAAAACAATTCTCTTTGGTTGGCTGAAGAAATAGCCCCAGCAAGGTGCTGGCAGGCGTGTGAGTAAACAAGGCTCCAGCCTGCACAGTCAGGCTCTGTTAGGACTGGCCCTCAGGCTGGAGAGGCACCAGAGGGTCTAGGAGAAAGCCTGACAGCTCTGCCA
Source organism: Nannospalax galili (assembly GCF_000622305.1). Lineage (NCBI taxonomy): Eukaryota > Metazoa > Chordata > Mammalia > Rodentia > Spalacidae > Nannospalax > Nannospalax galili. The sequence continues at coordinate 137,620 of NW_008355275.1, forward strand.
GAGACAGGATGGCAACAGAGCCAGGTACTGGCAGGCTCCCACTGTGCAGCCAGGCTCCCAGGCCTCTGTATACAGCCACTGCAGTGGCTCAGTAAGGTCTGTCCTCATGAGTGTTGTGTGTCCCAGATAGGTCTGGGTTCTTTACCCACCTATTTCCACCCCCCACCCCACCCCCGTCAATAGGAAAAGTCTCGGACGTGGGACTTCCCTTGCCCAGAGTTGGGACTGAGGCCGACCAGCTCTTCTACAATGTGGCTCAGTGACAGGAGTGCTTGCCTAGCATGCAGAAGGCCATAGATTTAACCCCAAGTACCAATAAAAGAGAAATCTTGATTTCTTGTGTTAATTACATGTTGAAAAAGCATTTAGGCTATGTTCGAGGACATATGTTAAAACTAGACAGTACTGCTTAGAGCTCCTCAGGCCTCTCCTACATCCTCTAGACAACAGAGGGAGGTCTCCTCCCTCCCTCTGGAATCAGTGATATAACTGGGACTTCTCTGAGGCTCCACACTTTGCTAGGGCACTCTGATCCTGGGTTGATGGTCTTAGGCTGAGCCCTCCACGGTACCACAGAAATTGGGTTCATCTGAGATGATGCCCACACAGAACGTCAGTGTTCTGGGCCCCAGGGGACCCATGAAGTAAGACAGGTGGGTGTCCTGGGCCAATTCTAAACCAGCAGCACTGGGCAAGCAGACCAGGGCTAACATTTCCCTGTTTATGCTCATCAGGAGCTGACAGCCTATCCTGGCACAGGTGACCTTCCTGGCCCCATGACTGAACCATACACGTCTCTCTAGTACTCTCTACCAATCTTTGCTGCTTTCTAGGACCATCCTGCTTTTGACACCTCTCTACCTCAGTTGTCAGTCATCTGAACTTTGGACTTCTTGGCTAAACAAGTTTCTAAAGCTGCCCCTCTCCAGGGAGTGTGTGGATCCAGTGATGAGAGAAGGGGAGGTGCCACTCAGAACCCTGGGTCTCTCCTCCTGGCCCCAGCGCCATCAGTCTCGGTCTCAGGTCCCCTTGGCTTCCTAACTATGCTTCTATCTAGTAGCAGAGCTCTCATCAAATCTCTTCCTCACCTTTCGGAGTGGCTGTCACCTCAGCTGTATAACCTCCAGCAAGTTATTCAACTTCTCTAACCCTTCCTCTACTTTGGACTGTGCTGTGAGGCTTAAATGATGAGTGGGTGAAGCACTTAGAATCATGTCTAAGGAAGTATCAGTGCTGGGCTGATGAGATGGCTCAGCCTGTAAAAGGTACCTGCTGGCAACTCTGATGACCTGAGTTTGATCACTGAGACCCACACGGTGGATCTTCTTAAAGACTAGCACCTCTTGTAGAGGACTTGGGTTTGGTTGGTTCTCAACACCCACATGGTGGCTTAAAACTGTAACTTCAGTTCCAAGGGATCTGACGCCTTCTGGCCTCTGTAGGTACTAGGCATGCATACGGTACACTTATACACATGGGGGCAAAACATAAAATACATATAAAATAAAATTTTTTTAAAAGACAGTGGTGGGACTGGAGAGATGGCTCGGTGGTTAAGAGCACTGACTGCTTTTGCAGAGGACCCGGGTTTGATTCCTAGTACCCACATGGTGGCAACAAACTGTCCTTAACCCCAAGGGAATATGATTTTTTTTTTTTTTTTGGTCTTTTTGAGACAGGGTCTCCCTGTAGCCCCAGCTGTCCTGGAACTCACTATGTAGACCAGGCTGGCCATGAACTCAGAGATCTGCCTACCTCTGCCTCCCAAGCGCTGGGACTAAAGGCATGTGCCACCACGCCTGGCTGAAATCCTCTTCTGACCTCCACAGCATTGCATGACATGGGTGCACTTACTTACATGCAGGCAATACACTTATACACATAAAATTTTAAAAAATTAAATTAAATTTAAAAAAAAAGACAGGAGTCTCGTGTCCTGGGCTAAAGTTTAAGCCTTCGTGCTGGGTTCCGTTTGGGCAGCTGAAAATTCATTTCTGGTGATTCTGATTTGAACATGCTATGGATTCTGACTTTTGGGATGCTGTATGTATATTGTCTGAATCCTGCTAACTGGCCCTTGATGCACAGTTTGGTTTATCACCTTTCCAGGAAGTGCCCACCTCTGTGGTGGCTAGAGCCATGTGTTCCCCAATAAAAATCTGGAATTTCAGTCTTCTCTTGTTGAGGGTGCTGTGCCTTCTTAATTCACAGTGCCCCAAAGTGGCTAATGCTAAACCAGTAACCAAAGGGAGCAGGTAAGGAATTAGCTTTTTACATTTGGGGGGCTATTTTGTGGGTCTCATGCTGTAATTCAGCTTGGTCTTGAGCTCTAGAGCCTCCTGCCTCAGCCTACAATTGCTGGGATTATAAGTGAATGCCATAACAACTGGCCCTAAGCATGGTGGCGCAGAGGGCCAGCCATTTTAGACGGTGGTTCCCTGAACTTCTAGGACAGCCAGGTGATTCTGTGATCTCTCCCATGTGATCTTAAGCCCCTTCAGGATAAGGCAAGGCCTAGCACCATCCAGCTGCTGCCTCTGGGCCTCTGTCCGGTCACAGCCCTGAGCATGGACTGCCTCTAACACACATACTTGGAGATCTGCAAGTCTCACTTTCTGGAAAGGACCTCAGCTAAGACCACAGCCAGAACTCCAGATCCTCTTCATGCACCCTAAAATTTTCATTGCTCAGCCTCATACATGAGCTGGGGCCTGTATAGGCAGGATGGTCTCCTCACACTCTTCCTACATAGAGGGTAGGGCTGGGGTTGATGCCTGCATCAGCCTTGCCCTATGACCTTGGGTACACAGCCCACCCAGGCATTCTGTGAGGATATTGGGTCTAAGGCTGGAGGCCTGTACCACTACATTTCCAGCAAGTTCTTGGGCTCATGCCAGAGCCAGGACCCACACACCAAATGGTTAGCGTATGTTCATCCTTCATGTCTATGTGCAGGTTGCTTGGACCATGAAGGCAGGCTCTGAAGCCCTAGCTCCAGGGAAAGTCTGGAAGGCTCCCTTGTGACCACTGACTTGGTAACTCACACAGGATCCAGAGGACAGAGTGTAATATCATGACTGACTCACTGCTTTCTCTAAGCTCAGATGGACAAGGCCCAAAGGGGGTAGCAGGGAGGCTGTGCAGAAGGACTTCCTTCTGGGAAGAGGGTGAGCTTGAGGCCCACACACCTGAAAGATATGGTACTTCATGTCACTGATCTCGATGGTTTTGCTGCTGTCCCCATCTTGCTCTGATTTATTGGTCATTAATGTCTTGAACCTGGAGCAAGGAGACAAGACAGGGCTTGAATGTGACTTGTTCTATTGCTGTGGCACCATCTATTATTTGACCAGCTTCTGGTAGACAGAGCACTTTAAAAATGAGTGCCCCGTTCCCCAAATAACTTTTAGCAAGTGACATTTTACATCATCCTAGGCTGACAGCTGGGCCCAGCCCCATTCCAACTTCACCACCCCTCCCCTGAAGCCTGTGGTTAGAACATTGGCTTTAATTCCAGAATACTCTTGTGTTCTGATCAGCAGCAACAGCAGTTCAGCAGAAACAAGACCCCTCAGAACTTCCTCTTGCTCGGGGTTCCACTCCGGCTGTACTGTGTCTAGCACACTTGGTGCTCTTGTGGCAGGTAGGAGTTGTAGGGCCCCCTTGGTCACTTTTCTCCAGCACGGTCACCTTGTTGTATAGCTATCCTTTTCCAAAGTAAATGAAATAAGGCTCAGGAAGTAAATAAAACTGACAATTCTCAGGGAGCTCCTGAAATTTATAAAATTCCCAAGGACCTTCCCCACGTTATAGAAGCAGTAATAACTGCCAGGGAGAAGAGACTGGCCAGTGGAGCTGCCTGCAAGTCACACAGGGAGCTCTGGGGATGCAGCTTTCTTGCACCATGCTGGGGCTTTTGCCTTTGAGACATCTATGTTCCTATCAGTAACCCTTTACTCACTCCTGTAAGTAACCCCAATAAACTCACTGGTTTACTAAGCTAGACTTGGGTGCAATCATTTCTTTGGTCTGTCATTAGTGCCCTATCTGGAGTGAATATATGTGCTCACATCTCAGGAAAACTCACAACATCCCTCAAATCTAATAGGACGGCCCAGTGCCCTGACTCCAGGGCTGTTGTGAGGCTGCCTACCTGTTAGAAGCTGTCACCAGTAGGACTTTGTGTGCATAAAACAGCTTTCCCTCCACCAGGAAAGTTACATCTGACATCTCCTTGTTGTTCAGAAAGTGAGGGTCTGTGGACAGAAGAGACAGTGGCAGAGTGTGTGTTTCTAAGAGAGCTGGGGCTAGGAATGGGGCAGAAGACAAAAGCAAGGGATAGAGAAACCGAGGCCAGGGCCTTCCACTTGGAAGTAGAAAAGGAGGACAGAGTGAGGGGGAGAGAGGGAAGAGGGACAAGCCTGAGCGGGGTCAGGCCCGCACCTAGCCTGGCCGGCAGGGTCTTCCGGATCTCCGGGATGCTGGGGATGGGGCTGCTGCCATAGCAGTGCGTGAAGATGGCGGCCAGCTGCTGAAGGACGGAGTCGTTCTGTGGGGAGAGGTGGAAAGGGCCGTCAGCTCGCGCTCTGCGGCTGTTTATAGCTACATCAGGCTTGTTTCAAAGTCCAGGCCAGGAATGGAGCAGCCACTGCCTTTTGTTTTTGAAAGCTCTGGCTGGGCGAAGAGGCCTGTCTCTTCATCTGTGATTCTCCAAATGGCTGTTTTGGCCTGGCTCCAGCCCAGACATAGCCATGGCCTCCGCCCTGGACAGCCAGGCAGTGCAAGTCTGGGTACTGGGGTGAGTATCTGTCCATGTGCCTGTGTCTGTCCATGGGTGAGGGAATGTCTGTGCTTATGAGTCTACATGGCTGTCCGGGGTCTGGAACCAGGGGCTCTGTGACCTCAGCCAGGGCTGCTGGGCCCTACTCACTTTGCTGGTCTTGAGGATGTCGAACATGAGTTGCAAGCCCTCGGTCACAAGCTCCTCATTATACTCCTCCTCCTTGATGGAGTTGAAGTCCCTCAGGAGGCTCTGTACCACTGAGTACCGTGACTGCGAGAAGGAGGTCCGCAGAGACTCGATCCAGATATGCAGCTTCCAAGGGACACCTGGCCAGGGAGAAGGGCAGGTGTCATTTGCCTCTCAGTAAAGCCCAGTCCCTAGACTTTCCTTGGTGTTGGGCTCTCCTTTGATGCACTGGAGGCCCTCCCTCACCACTGAGTGCTTCATGTGTCTCAGCAGAGCCTGTGTGTGAAGCCTGAATTCACTCTACCAGGCCCAGCTGGCAAGGCCCAGAGGCTTCAGCTTCTGTCAGATGTCATGGAAGAAAGCCTTCATCCAAGTGAGAGCCCACTGGTTGTTGGCCACTAGAATTATTTTCTGGGAAGGACTCATTAATTCTGGAGGAATGACCAGGTAGAATTGGGTCCCAGAAAATATTCAGGGCATTCAAGGACACAAGGTTCCCTTCCTGTGTCCCATCATGAAGGGGTACCATCATCTAGCTCAGTGATAGGTCTGTGCACATTGAGGCATATGAGTATTTACCAAGTTCTCTGGGCTGAGTCAATGGGGCCACAGAGCAACTTAAAGCTACTGTGTGAAGTTCATGACAACCAGTAATATGCCTGGTAATTAATGATAGCCTCTTACCCCCCCCCCCCCCCCCCCACATTCCCCCCCCCCCCCCCGCCAAGCTGGATTGTGCATTAAAAAAGACCCAGTGGCATTTTCCAGGGATACAATGATGTGTCTGGGGTTTATTATCTATAGGTGGGAGAGATGTCCCCCACTGACAGCAAAGGCTTGCCTCAGTTTTGATGGCTAGGCCCAGAGGGCTGCTTATTTGACCCCACAATAGCAATACTGCTGTCATGGACAGGTGCTCACAGTGGGCACCATGTCATGTGCTTTAGGTGACAACATTGCATTCTTAGTTGAGGATCATCAGCACTAAACACAGAGAATTAGAAAGTGAGACTTGGAGAGATCAAGTGGTGTGCAGCTAATGTAGGATCTGGTCCAAGTCTGTTAAACTGGTTGGCCTATTTGGAACACACAAAAGTTCATGGACCCTAGGACCAAAATGTTGGCTGAGCAACTGGATATGCTGACTCCTCTGTGATCTTCAGGGTTCTGTGAGGAAGATTCTGAGTAATCCATGTCCCTATGACTAGAGAGGGTGGGCCTGAGACAAGGCTGGGGCTGGGACTTTAGGATCAGGGGAGTGACTATGTTCATGTGCACGTGTGTAGAAGTGTGTGTGTGTGTGTGTGTGTGTACATGTGCATTTAAAAAATTTTATGGGTATATGTGTTTTGCCTGTATGTAAGTACATCACATGTATGCAATGCCTGTGGAGACCAGAAGGTGTTGGGTCCCCTGGAAATGGAGTTAGAGCCTTTTGTGAGTAGCCATGTGGGTGCTGAGAACTGAGTCCAGGTCCTCTGCAAGAGCAGCCACTGCTCTTAACTGCTGAGCCATCTCTCCAGCCCCACATGTGCATTTCTGTGCAAATGTGCACAACTGTACTGTCTTACCCAGTGCTCTCAGCTCCATGGTGATGTCTACGTAGCCGTGCTCAGCGCTGTAGTACATGGCCTCCTGCAGGGCCTTTGTGCGGGTCCGGCTCAGCCGCACAGGCCCCTCGCTGCTGCTACCCTGACTCGATGTGTCGCTTTCCTCTACCCCCTCGGCCAGGATCTCCTCCAGAGACAGCACATCTGCTTTGGCCTGCTGTGGCTGAGTCAGGAGCTTCCTTAACACGTTCCTGCAGTCCCAGGGATGAAATAAAAGGAGGCCTGAGGTTCCCCAAAAGGATGGGCAGTTCCATCTGAGCTGCCTTTTAGAGCCCTATGGCCAAAATGCGGTGCATCAGGGCAGCTGAGTGCTCCCAGCAGTCCCCATCTTGGGGCACATGGAAAAGCCAGGGATCCCACTCTTCTGCTGTCATGGTATTATTGAGGAATCATAAGCTCTGTGTTCCTGGCCATGTGATTTCTGAGCCCTAGTTGCTTTGCCACCTTAAGACAGGGTGACAGCTAGTGTGAGCCTGATGTGGAGGCATCAGATGCACACAAGGTTGGTCATGGCCATTCCTCCTCAGCAGCCTACCCCACACTGAACAAATCCAGCAGTCACTTGCTGCTCTCCTCCCATGCTTGAATGGAGCAAGTATGGGGTCAAAGGCTGCAGAATGGTTCAGGTACAGGTGCTGTGGAGTGAGACACAGCAGAAATGCAAGTCTAGTGATGAGAAGAGCTCCCTGTTCCCCAAACTGCAAGTTAGCATCCTGCCTGCCAGCTTTCCTTTTCTGTCCTTTTTCCTGCCCTCTAGTAACTTCTTGTTTCTCTTTGCCCCACTCAGTACTGCCTAATAGCTCTGGCAAGTCTGCCATATGTTCCTGGAGTTGCCAGCAGCCTCTTCATGGCTGGCCCAAGTGCTGCATGGGAGCCCTGGGGTTACCCTGACACCATCATGGGCCCTGAAGAACTACCACCAACTTCAAGGAAGAATGCGGTCCTAAGTGGCCCTAGTGGCTACAGCAGTAACTGTCTACTGGAAAGGGATGAGCTGCTCCAGCATGGGAGACGCAGGCCGTGTCAGTGTGCCAGGACCCAGCTGTGGGGCCCTCTAAGCAGCTTTCCCAGTGTCTCCAGGTCTCCAAAGTCTCGGGCCTTCATGCTGGCCACATCTTTCTGGCTGACACACACTGAGGCCCTGGTTTCAAGAAAGGTTACTAGGCCTAGCTCTTCTGCTGCCACTGGACCCTCAGGTCTGTGGTAGCATAACTCGGTATCCCAGGTTACATGGGGTAGACATCCTGGGGCTGGTACCTGTGGCCATGGGCGGCTGAGTGGCTGAAGCAGTTCATGTCTTCATGGAGGGAAGAAGCCATGCCATTGGCTTCCAGCATGCTAAGGAGAGGGTCAGCACCCCTGCTCAGCAGTAAGCTGACCAGCTCGTAGTTCCCTGAAAGGCAAAGTGGCTAAGTTTGATGGCAGCTGATGGCAGGGATACCAAGGTGCAAGACAGGGCAAAGGGGTCTCCAAGCACTGAAACTTGGAATAAGTGGGGGCAAGTCCATGGTCACAACATGTAACAGAGATGATGAAGTGGAGGTGAGTGGGAAATGAGAGGGAGAAGGTGGCTGTGTCCTGTTACCAGGAGTGTGCCTGGGTCTTCTAGAGGGAAGGGCTCCCTGCCCTACCAGATCCCATTTGGACCCCATGTTCAGCACAACACTGGTGGATGAAATGGCCTGGGTGGGGTGGAGAATCTTAAGGGTTCCCAAAGGCAGCATGCAGCCTGGTGATAAGTCCAGAGCCTCATGGCAATGCGAAGTCTTGTTAGACAAGGTAGTGGTATACCTACCTGCTGCAGATGCCAGCTGCAAGGGTGTCTCAGCATAGCTGTCCTCCCCGCTGTTCACTGCTGAGCCCTCTACATGGGCACCAGCATCCAGCAGCAGCTGTTAGGTACAGGGAGAAGGTACCACTCAGCACCACAATTCTCTCCAGACATGTGACCAAGAAATAGCTGACACTGGCAGTTGAGGAATTGTAGGCTCAGAACACCTGGTTACCCTCAGGATTCTACATTTCTTATTTCTTTTTTGGTCTTTTTGAGACAGGGTCTCCCTGTAGCCCCAGCTGGCCTGGAACTCACTATGTAGACCAGGCTGGCCTCGAACTCACAGAGATCTGCTCGGCTCTGCCTTCTGAGTGCTGGGATTAAAGGCATGTGCAACCATGCCTGGCTAGGATTCTACATTTCAAGAATCTTCATCTCTATTCCTGTGGCCTTACACCCAAGCCCCTAAGCTGTGACTACCTTGGAGCTATCTCTCTCTTTCCAACACTTCTCCACCAATTAGTACCAAATCAGGGACTTTCTGGAGAACTCATACAGATGAGCAGAACATAGCAGATGTTAGAAAGTGAGAGATATACTGCTGGTCAATGACTGGTGAGTGACCTGAGCCAAGGCTTTCTCATCCGCAAAATGGGGAGGAAGGCCTGCCTTGTAGCATTGCTGAGATTAAATGACAGCTCACTGAAGGCTCATGACCAGCAGCTTTTGTGCTCCTCATAGGAGAGGCTCAGTAGCTACTTAGGTTGCTAAGGAGTGGGGCCAGGTGGAATGTCACAGGCTGGCCAGGAGAGCAAGTGGCCTCTCCTTATACCAACAAGTCTAGGGAACAGATGGGAAGGGGTTAACTGATACCAAGGGCTCTGCCTTGGGGCAGAGGTGCTGCTTGTATTCTGCTGTGGAGGGGCTCACTCTGCACATTCCCAGGCTCTTGAAGACACACCTTCACAAATCTCTGCCAACCCCTCCCTGGCGACCAGGAATGAGAAGCCCAGGTGAGCACACAGCTCCCCTGTAGGGTGTGGAGCACAGGGACAATCTACATCTGCTGGAGACTTGTCAGTCAGAAACCAGCTGTGCCCACTGCCCAATGGGGGTGGAGACCTGCCTGCTGGATGAAACTGGGCACCAGGCCAGGCCAGCCCAGGGCAGAGCCTGCAAGCCCAGCCTGGGCTAAGGCTGTAACTCTGCTCAAATCCCTAGGAGGGCAATAACTGTAAAGCAGGCTTGGTGTAGTTGCTAGTTGGGCATCAACCACATACAGAGCCCTGGCTGTAGGCTAGGGCTGTGCTGACTGCCACAAGTAACCCTGACTGCACTGCCCTCAGAGGCCTTGGACTCTTGCAGAGGAGGAGGGCATTCTATCAACCCTAGTATGGATTTCTGTGAAGGCCCACAGACCTCAGTGACCTGAGGACCTGGGAGTTAAGTGGCATGTTGCTGGTGCCCTTACTGCCCTCACAATTCTACAAGTATCCTTACTCTCTTCTCTGAGGCAAGTCAGGCCTGAGGCAGTGCCTCTGGCTCTCTGATGAGGCTGCTGCTCCCTTGTGGGGGGCTGGGAGTAAGCACAGGGCCCAGCACACCTGGGAAGCTGAGACAATCTTCACATCTGGAAAGAGCTCACCTGCACTACAGAGATGTGTCCATGTAGCACTGCAAACGTCAGCGAGGTCCAGTGCCTGCTGTCTGGGTGGATGGAGGGGTGCCTGGGAGAGTTGCTTGGAACCTGGAAAACACAACATATGATCACTATTTTCTGGACAGGTGACATTCTAGTGCAGATGATACAGTTACCTTAGTAAGGGGGTACCTTGCAAGGATGGTCAAATTAACTGAAGTATTATTTACATTTGCTTCATAATGTCTCCTAGGAGACATGACCAAAAGGAAAGAGTAGGTGTTCAATTAGTGATGTCTATGCTGGGCAAAAGAAGGCAGAAGAGTAGTACTTTATACACCAGAGGCAGGCAGACATAGGGACAGCTGGGGATTAGCCTGGTAAAAGAGGACAAGGGCTATAAAAACAGAATCATGGCCATTTTCTCCACTCATCTTCCTCTCTGTCCAAATCTGGAGGATTTGCTTTGATCACCCCATCTCTCTTTTTCTAGGCTTGTTTGTAATTTTAATTAATTTAAAATTTTCTGTATGTGCTTATTTGCACATATGTGTACCACATGCATGCAGTGCCTGCATAGGTCAGAAGAGGGTGTTGGGTCCCCTGGAACAGGAGTTATAGACAGTTGTGAGTTGCCATGTGGGTACTGAGAACTGAACCTGGGCCTCTCTCTGCAAGAGCAGCAAGTGCTCTTAATTGTGGTGTCATCTCTCTAGTCCCTGGGCTTGTTTTTAAGATGGAGTTTCCCTATGTACCCCAGGCTAGCCTCAAACTTGAGATCCTCCTGCCACAACCTCCAGAGTGTAGGATTACATGTGTCACCATGCCATGGCTCTTTGCTTTGTTTTTTGTGCACATTTCTAGCCTAGTGAGGCATATCTATTGTGTATGTCTAAAACATCACACCTAGCCTGGCCGCTAGAGACCTTGGGGTGGCCACTCACTGGGTGAAGGCTTGGGGAAAGAGTTTTCTTACCTGGATGTCCAAGTTTGCCCCAGCATCAATCAACATCTGGACCATGGCTTCATCTCCAGCAGCACAGGCATACATCAGTGGTGTCATACCCTGTGGGAATCAAAGGTAGATGCTGAATTGTCAGGAACAGAACACAACATCACACATCCCATGGGCCTCTGTCCAGCTACTCCTCATAAGCTGTCCTATGCTCAACCTCCCCCTCCCCCTGCACCCCTGCCCCCCCCAAGGGACACTGGAAGGCATTCCCATAAGCACCATGGACAGCAGTGGGGTAGAAAGTACAAGCCTTGCAGCCAAAAGCCATCAAAGCCACCTCTGCTGAGGGGACTATGTGCTGGATAGCTTTAGTATCAACTTGACACACCTGGGGTTGAGGGAGCCTCAGTCGGGGAATTGCCTCTATTGGACTGGCCTGTGGCCATGTCTGAAGGGCATCTTCTTGATGAGTGATGTGGGAGGGCCCAGCCCACTGTGGGTGGTGCCACCCCTGGGCAGGTGGGCCTGTGTTGCATAAGAAAGCAGGCTGAGCAGGGGCCAAGGGAGCAAGCCTGTAAGCAGCATTCCTCCATGGCCTGTGCTCCAGCTCCTGCCCCCAGGTTCCTGCCCTGAGTTCCTACCTTGGGCCCCCTGATGAACTGCATGCGACCTGGGAGATGTAAGACAAATAAACCCTTTCCTCCCCAAGTTGGTA
>NW_008355275.1:149747-150887 GCF_000622305.1 Nannospalax galili
CTGGGGTGGAGTCTTCTGGGAGGTATTTCCTCAGGGTCAGCACACAGAGGGGACCCGCACCTCTATTTCAAGCTGGAAGCAGGATTTGGTAACGTGTAAGAGAGTCTCCTGCATGGTTCTGGTGTTGAAAGCATGAAGGGGTCACAGAGCAGCTGAGGCTTGGCACTCTGAGAGGCCAGGAAAGGCCAACGGGGAAAGTGCAGGCTCAGTTGCAGCAAAGACCCCAGGATTGAAGGGGTCATGGAGAGAAACTGAATCTTTGCACCCCAAGAGGCAAGAAGAGGCCATTGGTGAAGGTGTAGCCTCAGTTTCAGTGGCAGCCCCAGCTTTTTGGAGATGCTGGGACCATGGGACAACCACCAAGGACAGCGGCAGGGGTGGAATGGAGCTGGCCTGGGTCTGCGAGATGAGCTGAGTGTGCTGTGGACTGCAGAGTCAGAGCAGTGGAGCTGCCAGTCTCCTTTGGAGGCAGAAGATCGTGAGTGAATCCCAGATGTCCAGCCTTGAGCTACTTTGCTGGACTTTGGTTTTGCTTAGGTGTGCACGATTCTTCCCTTTGAAATAAGACAGTACTTGTTTTGGATTTTACAGAAGCCCACCCACAGTTGAGACTTTTAAAAGAGACTATGGACTTTTAAGTGTTGGATTTTTTTTTAAGGACTGTGGGGTTTTTAAGGTTGTACTGTCTTATGTTGTGATATTAATGTTAACATCATAGCTTGGGGACAAGAATTGGAAAGCTTATGGTTTAATAGTGATGTGTTTGTGTGTCAAGTTGACACTAAAGCTATCCAGGCCAATTGCCCCCTTGTCAACTTGACACATCTGGGTTGAGGGAGCCTCAGTCGGGGAATTGCCTCTATTGGACTGGCCTGTGGCCATGTCTGAAGGGCATCTTCTTGATGAGTGATGTGGGAGGGCCCAGCCCACTGTGGGTGGTGCCACCCCTGGGCAGGTGGGCCTGTGTTGCATGAGAAAGCAGGCTGAGCAGCGGCCAGGGGAGCAAGGCTGTAAGCAGTGTTCCTCCATGGCCTGTGCTCCAGCTCCTGCCTCCAAGTTCCTGCCCCGAGTTCCTACCTTGGGCTCCCAGATGAACTGCATGCGACCTGGGAGATGTAAGACAAATAAACCCTTTCCTCC
>NW_008355275.1:151235-182363 GCF_000622305.1 Nannospalax galili
GAGTAAGCCTAAAACTTCGAGTTAGAGCTAATTAAGTAATAGTAACACCAGCATTACTGTGTTATATTGCACATACCACCCATCCCAGGCTGTGTATTCAGTGTTAAGTGATCTTTATGTAATATCTCACTTAATCACCATGCTACTCCTATTATATATTATATAGATGAGGCACAGAGACAAGGGTTGGGGAGTTAACTGTTCAGGGTCATAAGAGTAACAAGAAGTGGAACTGGGATTGGAAGCCAGGGCTACATAATTTGTTGAAGGCTGTGCTTAGGAATGTCTTTGTGGAGATAAAGTTAAACATGTCTTGTGCTACCAAGCAGTCCAGAGCTTTATTGCAAGCTGTGTCCACACCCTCACTCTGTCTATGTGGGCAGTTAGCTGGGTTGCCTCCCTGACTGGGAGTCTGGTGGCAAAGAGAGTGGTTGAAAGAGTATTCCACAGATGGATCCCAGCAAGCATTTGTCTGGTGCTCTGTGGTATTATTTATTAGGTTATTTGTGTGTAGACAAGATCTTCTTAACTCATAAATCCTTGTCTAGTCCCCAGAGATAAGGAAATGGCTTGAAATTAATCATGGGGTGAGAGAGAACTGTTTACTTATGCTTCCGTCTATAAATACCAAAGTTCAAGGATTGACAGTGTTGAGCAGCTATATAAAAGCCAGTGGCACTATGTTAGAAATTTGGCTTTGTTACACACACCCCGGGTACAGACTTAACTTTCTCTACACATCTGTATACAATTCAGAGCACAAACTAGGCCAAGAGCCAGAGAGAGGACGTTACTTTTTTGTACTGTTTCTCTCCCTCTCAGGCACAGAGTGAGGGTAAAGAACAGATTTCAGGGATCATATCAACACAGTGCAACAATAGTAATAATCGTATTGACAAAAAGAACCATGGTGAACATTTACTGAGCATTTACAAGGTGTCAGATGGGAAAGTCTCCCAATTGCCCTACAAAGCAGGCACTGTCACCTCACCTCAGAAGTGAGGAAAATGAGGTTACTCTGGAAGTAACTTGTCAGATTCAACTATGATGTGGTGGACTAAATCCTTCAGTCATCTGAAGATCAAGTGCCTGGGCTTCAACATTATGCTCCCTGAGGAGGCCAGCACCGAGGAAGGTTTCCATAGGCCTGGTACCAACACCAGCCTGCCACCTCCCGACTCTGCTACCAACACCCCTTCTGTCCTGGGGGCTCCGCTGTACTAGCCCTACCACTCTTCTGTATACCCTTGCTTGCAATTGCATCACCCTCTTTTTTAGGCCTGTATTCCTGACTCCTCCCCTCAGGCTCAGTTTCAATCCCTCCAGCAGGAGGCTGCCCTGCCCCATGGAGCTCACTTGGCTTATACTTTTTCTGGTGCTCCATCACTCCCTAAATCACACTGTCATCTCGTCTGACTCCACTGCTTGACCCTCTGTAGTCATCTAACTATCCCTAGGCTTCTGTGGGGGCTTCCAAATCATACAGTACATTTACATGCACAGCAATGGCTCCCCAAACAGTGTCAAATAAACAAGCAGGACATTACACAGAGGTTGAGAGCTGGTCAGACTGCTTGGAGTCTTTGGACTCTGCCTGGGTTTCTTAGTCATTGTGTGACTTTGGGTTTCTCAGTTTCCTCATTTATAAATTAGAAATAACCTCCAGTATTTCCTAGTCTTTCCCCTGCTTATTTTACCCCTCGGCCCTTCTCATCAGCACTCTATGTTTGATATGTTTGTCATTCCCTCTCCCTTTTGTTTCTTCTTTTCGTGCTGGAGATTGAACCCAGGGTCTTGCAAATGTCAGGCAAAACTCCGCCACTGAGCTTTTTTTTGTCTTTTTGAGACAAGTTCTCCCTGTGACCCCAGCTGGCCTGGAACTCACTATGAAGACCAGGTTGGCCTTGAACTCACAGATCTGTCTGCCTCTGCTTCCTGAGTGCTGGGATTAAAGGCGTGTGCCACCATGCCCGGCAAGTCTTTAGATTTTTTGAGACAGGATTCACGCTGTAGCCTAGGCTGGCCTTGAACTCATGATCCTCCTACCATAGCTTCCTGAGTGCTGGGATTACAGGTGTGCCACCATGCCTGGCTTATGTGCTTATTTCTTGCTCTCTCCTCACCAGAATGTTACCTCATGAGGGCAAGGGTTTCTTTGGGGCCGGTGCCTGGCAGGCACACACACGTGCCAGTGGTTATACCCTATAGCTTGCTAACAAGCTGTTTCCCCTGGACTTTTCCTCAGCCCTGCTCTGTTTAGGACAGTTGCCAGCTCTCTAGCCAGGGGAGCAGAATCCACCCTAACAACATTATCCAAGGGGGACAATGGGGGCTATCCAAGTTGACATTCATCTGGAGCATGAAACAGAGCTAACCATCCCAGGTTCATGATGGAGGGAACTATGCCTCCTACTCCAGCAGTTGTCAGTTTGAAGCCTGGTCCCTAAGTCTGGCATAGTAGAGTTGACAGAAATTACCTGGTCATTCATAGTGTTTACCCCGTCTGGGCCCAGGGCTTCGATGGCCTGGCTGATGAGGTCTGTCCTCCCACAGTTGAGCATGCGGAAGCCCAGGTCTTGGTTGAATCTTTCAGTAGCAGCTTGGGCATCCAGCCTCCGGAAGGAACTGAAGCAGCACTCAGGTCTATCCAGGAAAGACCAGGAGTCAGATGAATGTGACTGTGACATGAGGCTCAATCGAGCCTAGCCAGCATGTGGAATAGGATGGCTGGGTGGGGAAGGACTGGGAATTATGCTCAGGTCAGCTGTGACTGGCCTCACTATGTTGTGTGTCCTAGAGAGCACAAAGGTGTGCTTTCCTATACATGGGTTAAGACAGTACGCTGAGCTGAGAGCCGTCACCTGTCAGGGAGCAAACTCCCGATCCTAACAACCCATCCCTGAGGAGGAGGGATCTCATCAATGGTTTGTGCCTTAGCACTCAGCCACTGTATAGCATTTGCATGGAGCAGGCTGCCTTCAGCCCACAAAGCAGTCATTGTGACCAAGGTCTGGCTTTTTTTGCCTATGTCTCTTCAGGTTTCCTGGCAAGGCCCCAAAATACCAAAGGCAAGGTAGAGAGAGGCATAGAATCCCATAAGCAATCAACACAACCTATCAAGGACCATCACAGAAGAAACTTGTGTCTACACAGGGCTCATAACAGACATGCAAAAGCTCCTACCTGGGTCCTTGGTTGGGTCAAGGTATGTAGAGTTCATGTCTAGCGCATGGTTTGATCATGCAGGCAGAGGAAGCATAACTAGAGTTTGGGCACAGTTAAAAAGAACCTCCCCAATCAGGACCCCAGAGCTGTGCTGTGCAAGTGTGTAGCAGACCAGTGTTTGGAGAGGACACATCCTGAAAGAAGCCAAGGCCTAAAATGGATCTGCTCCCACACTCGACCTTGGCATTCGTGAAGGACCCTTAGTGCAGCTCAGTGCACTGCAGACCTGCTCTTTGACCCCCACCCAGCCTTCTAGGAAAATCTGGGAGCAGAGAGGCTCTGTGGGTAGTGGGACATGCATGCGGGGGCTCCATACTTGAGCTGGCGGGGCTCGCAGTCCAGGCCGGGTAGCAGCAGTCGGGCTGCCTGCCGGATGTCACCGCTGTCCACAGTGAGGCTGCGGCGATGCTCTGCATAGGTGATGGCCACACGCATCCACTCCATCAGTGGTGGCAGCAGCATGAAGGGCCTGTGAAGCAGCAGGGGTGTGGGGGGGTGATGTCAGGTCTGGGTGCAGTACTTCCTGAACACAGAAATGGGCCCCTCAGCATATGGTCTCAGAAAGCAGCCACAAAGGCTGGCCATTCTATAACCTCCTGGTTTCCCTTTACCATCAGGAGGAGACCTGGTCTTTGTGTTCACAGAGACCCTAGTTTTTTCTCTCATTCCATGGCAACTGTGTAATAGGTCCGGAGGAATTCCTATTATGGTGTTAGTAGGGTCCTCCAATGGCCCATGAAAGAAAGAGTCCCCAACATGTATAATTGGGACACCTGCCCATTCCAAAAATTCACCCGAGTGTTGAGTCTTCCAATCTGCAGAAGGGAGGGGGATCTTATGGGAGGTAGGACAGAGAAGGAAGAGTTCAATCAATCCAGGCCAGAAGCCCAGCTTTATACCAGTAGCTATAACCCCATCATTCTGCTAGGACACCCCATGCCCATCCACCTGCAGCCTGGGGTAGCCCCCATTTGCAAGGTTGGTATGCGGTAAATGAGGCAATGTGTGTCACCCTGTAGGGTGCCCATTGCTTCCTGGGTGGGAGTCCAGGCTGAGGTGGGCCGTACAGCTTCCCATACTGGGCCAGGGTTGCCCCAGCCTGGTGCTCACAGAGGAACATCAGTCTTGAGTCCTATGGGAAGAACAGTTTCTGGGGAGCCTGTATGACACCAAGAAACCCATGGCTGTGGTATAGGATGGTCAGAAGCTAACGGGCCACCAGTGAGGCCTGTGAATTGTAAACTACAGGGGGAATCTTTCAAAGGCACTCTACATGTCCCAGAAGGTATCCTTCGGTTAAACTGTTACAGTGCCCTTTGGTACTGGAGTGTTCCGCGAAGTTCCATGGGGCTTTTCCCAGTGACTAGCACCTCTAGACTCAGTTAAGGGAGTGAGATCCATTTACTGCTGAAGTTTTCCTCTTGTCCTCTGCCAGTTCTCCAGTTCTCCCTCCATAGCCCATAGCCATTTGCTAGGGCACTTAATGGTCTAATACATTTCATGGCCCCAACAGCCAGTCTTAGGCTTCAGGACTCAAAGGATACCAGCTTGCCGAACTTAGAATGTATGATCCTCTTCTCCTCTAGGCTACAAGGAGGATGTGGCCCTAGAATCCCCTCCTTCCTGCTTACTTTCTGATAACAGCCCTAAGGCCAGCTCCACTGCTGTCCATGTTTCCAGCCCTTCCCAATGTCTCATCTCTCTATTGTATTTTATTTTATTGTATTTTATTGTTTTGTCTTCTTGAGGCAGGGTCTTCCTGTAGCCCCAGCTGGGCTGAAACTCGCTATGTAGACCAGCCTGGACTTGAACTCACAAAGCTCCACCTGCCTCTGCCTCGACTAAAGGTTTGCCACCACACCCAGCTCTCTATTTTTTTTTTTTTTTGGTCTTTTTGAGACTTGGTCTCCCTGTAGCTCCAGCTGTCCTGGAACTCACTATGTACACCAGGCTGGCCTTGAACTCACAGAGATCTGCCTGCCTCTGCCTCCTGAGTGCTGGGATTAAAGGCATGCGCCACCATGCCCGGCTTCTCTACTGTATTTTTAAGTAACTGATTGATTGCTTAAAATTTGAGAACACTGTAGCCTAGGCTGGCCTGAAATTTGTGGCAGTTCTCTTACCTCAGCCTCCCTAGTACTGGGATTGTAGGCATGAACTGTTGTACCTGGCTTTTTCTTTTAGACAAGCCAGGTCGTAGGTACCAGTCCTCATTCACACTCTACTTCCACGGATACCCTGGGTTCTGATATCATGCCTATGCCATTACTCTCTGTTCCCTTGCACATGCCCCTAAGTTCTCCAATCAGGAGAAAGGCCCATGAGGAGACTGTCCTCAGTTACTATGTACACCAGTGGCAAATGCATGCTGGAGCCTGCCCTCATCACAGTTTTGGACATTCAAGAAGTTAGAAAGGCTATAAAACTTTCTTTTAGGGCAAAGAATTTTATTAAAACCCAAACCAACCCCAAACCAGACTAGTCAGATGTGACCCTGAAGTTAGTTCCTTGGGCAAGTTATTCTTACGTTCTAGTTCCATCCCTATAGAAACTTTATCTGGGTTTGGGTCACTTAACTGATTTACTGAGTATAAGGTTGTCACAGGCTTGTCATGCCTGTTTCTGGTCTTCTGAGCAGCCACAGCCTTAGCTGACTGTCTCCAGAATGCAGCAGACCAGCAGTGCTCAGGGGTCCCAAGCCACTCGCTCACTCCCATCCCCTCACAGAAATGGTCAGCTCTTACCTCTGTCTGGTTAGATTCTCATTATCCTTCAAGGTTCAATGCCAATGTCACCTCTTTCCAGAGACCTGTTAATACTCTAACACTCCCAGGACTCTGCTGGCCCAGAATGTGTCCCATTGTTCTGGCTGGCCTACTCCTCTATGGTCAGGAACAATACCTTTTCATCTCTGTTTTTCAAAATATGCCCAGCCAGCCTGGGGCCTGACATGACAGGTCTTTAATAAATGTTTGTTGACTGATATAACTATGGATTAGCATCTGTAACTTAGTATAACACATGCAAGCTTTCAGTTATGGACCAAGTCATATTTCTGCTCAGAAAAGAATGATGTCTAAGGTGAGTGTGATACCACACACCTGCAGTCCCAACACTTGAGGGGAGAGCACTTGAGGGGAGGAGGCAGGAAGATCAAGAGTTTAAGGTCATCCTTGGTTACAAAGTGAGTTTGAGACCAGCCTGGGCTATAGGAAATGTCTCAAAAGAAAAAAAAAAAGTATGTCTCACTTTCAAGGGCATGGTGTTGATTCATGAATAGGAAGTAGAACTTTATGGGGGAACTTGTATAATCTAGAAAGGAAAAAAAAACCCAGTCATGATTTCTCCCTGTTTGCAAGATCTCCCCTGATTTATACCATTTGAAATTCCCCAAATATCTGTGAGTTTTCCAATTCTTACATAACAAGGCTTGAAGCCAAGCACAGAGACACACTTCCATGTGTCAGAATGTGTAACCCATAGAGAAGGTTTTACTGAAATCATTAGCACTGGAGACTGATATATAAACAAAGACAGTTCATGGATCTTGAAGCCATTCTTCTCTAAGGTGGCTCAAAACACGACAAAGAGCCAAGTATGGCACTAAACCTCTTTTTGTGTGACAGGTCTCTCTACGTAGCCCAGGGTGGCTTCAAATTTGAGACCCTCCTGCCTCAGCTTCCTAAGTTCTAGGATTATAGGTATACATCATTATGCCTGGCTCCGCTAATAAAACCTCTAAGTGGGCATTTCCCAGTTCCTTGAAGGGCGGAGATCCAAGGGGAGTTCAGGAAATCACAAGTCCTAACCAGGTGGCATCCTTCACTCACTCCCCTACTTCATGCCTGCTAGAGCTCATTAGATGAGAGAATGCAGTAAGCATGGACTCGGCATGTGTACATGAGGAATGGCTCATCCAGCCTCCACTGTATCATCTTGATTAGAGACTGGAAGGTTGGAAACTACACTTCCCAGGCTTCTTTACATTGGGGTTCTAGATGCAAATTGAGTTTCACCACTAAGATCCTGCTTCATGAGATCCACGAGGCAGAGGCCATCTTCATGTCTCTCTTGCTTTTGTTAGCCAGCCAGGTAATGAAAGCATAGCCCTTTGTTTCCTCTTCTATAGACCAGTCTAGTGTCTTTTTATATTTTGCTTTTTATCGTTGGCCCTAATGGACGACCTGTGTTGTCTGTGGAGTTGTTTCTGGAAGCCTGGTCTAGACTCTGCTTCCTGAGTCCTTTCTGTGCTTTGATTAGTATCTAATTCCCTGTATTCAGTCCCTTTATGTTTAAAATATCTACAGTGGTTTGTTTCCAGAAATGAACACTGATTAATACTCTAGAAATCTCTTTCAGCTCTGGGTGGTGGTAAGTGCCCTGTCTCCACACAAAGCTGAGCCTATCCCCAAACCAACCCCTTCAGGCCAAGGATGGCTTTCCCAAACCCTTGGCCTGTTGTCCCCCCACAGGTAAAATGACAAGCAATCCATGGGCTTTCTCAGTTAAAGCTGATCTTGGGCTGGGAGTTCCAGGCTACTGCTTCCTTTCTGGTAATTTATCCTGCCCACTGTGCATGCTGAGAAGAAGAGGCCCAGACTACAGGATATTCTGGAAAACCCCTATGAAAACACCCATCTGCAGGGGCCACAGCTGTGTTATAACTCCAGAGTGGAAGGACCTGAAGGAGTAGAGCCAAGGGTAACTGAGGCATGTGTCTTCCTCAAGGCTGTTTCCTCCTTGTTGATTCTCAAGGCTGAATTTGGCCACAAGCCTTTCTGTGTTGGAACATGCATGGTTGTGGGGCCAGGACCAAGAGCCCAGGTCCAGGCTGAGGAAAGAAAGCCCTGCTGATCAGTCCAGGTCAGGGCCAAGGAGAGCCCTGCTGAGCAGCCCTTCTGCCTGCTGAGCAGCCCTCCATTGGCTCTGATACCTCAGAGTGGCCATTCTCTGATATTTTCTAGTCTCAAGACCCTTTTATATTTGTAAAAATTGTTGAAGACCTCAAATAACTCGTATTTGCCTTATTCTATGATATTGAATATCAAACAGTAAAACCAAGAAAATGCTAAAACATATGAATACACAAACATTCCATGAACTATCATAGTGACAATGTCATGTCACACAGTGTGGACATCAGTGAGAGAAATGAAACTGAAAAGCAAAAAATGTGCTCTTCTGAAAACAGACTTGACTCCTGGCAAGAGCCTTTGGGGCCCCAGGAGTTCCATGGTCAACACTCTTGAGGACTTTTGCATTAGAAGACCTTAGCATATACCTAAGGCAACATTGGTATGGGCTGGCAGGCAGCAGCAGGCATGGGGCTGGAACTCTGTCTCTGGTGGTTCATGGTCCTGTGAAACCTGGAGTGGCATAGGGCTTGCATGTATACTTCTGACCCAGGGACCTGAGGACTGTCCTGGGCAGTATCCTCACTGAGAGAAAGTTCTAGCTCTTTGTGGATAGAAAGTAGATAGGGAACCTTTTTGGAGGTGGATAGGGAAACTTTGGAAGCCACTGATCTCTTTGGGCCTGTTTTTCTATTAAGAAGGGGTTACGCTAATGATTTGTATATTTTTTTTCCAGGGTGAGAACTCCTCTTCTATTGCACAGATTCTTCATGGCAATAGTTATTATACCTACAGCCTAGAGACCTAATAGGTGGACTCTGGAGGGAGACTATCTGGTTGGGGTCAGGTGTGCTCCCAATGATTAAAACTTCTCGATTCTGTGAAGTAACTTCACCTCTCCTAGCCTCAGTTTCCCAAGGAGCAAAATGGGTCTAAATCATAGGACTACCTATCAACACAGCTGGAAGTATATATGCAAAGTGCATAGGAAAGCATTTGGAATGTGATCTGTTCTCCATAAACATTAACTATTATTAGTTTTAGTATCTGTTGATAGAGAAAGCACATAATAGCAAAACCCCTAGAAATCTGGCCTTATTAAATGCTTCAGTTCCAGCCTTTAAAAAAAATTTTGTTTTTAAACTTGAAAAAATTTTATCATTTTTATTTTATGTGTACACATTTATTGCCTGCATGTAGGTAAGTACATCCATGTCGTGCAATGCCCGCAGAGGTCAGAAGAGGCTGTTGGATCCCCTGGAGTTATGGACAGTTGTTAGCTGCCATGTGGGTGCTGGGATTTGAACCCCGGTCTTCTGCAAGAACAACCAGTGTTCTTAACCGCTGAGCCATCTCTCCAGCCCCAGAAAAAAAAAGAGGTCAGAAGAGGCTGTTGGATCCCCTGGAGTTATGGACAGTTGTTAGCTGCCATGTGGGTGCTGGGATTCGAACCCCGGTCTTCTGCAAGAACAACCAGTGTTCTTAACCGCTGAGCCATCTCTCCAGCCCCAGTTCCAGCCTTCTTACAGGCCAGTTAATTCTTCGCCTTCTTCCTGTCAGTATGCATAAACATGTAAGCCTGCCAGTGGGCTGCCCACTACTTATTCCAGCCCAGTTCATAAAACAGAGAAAACAAATGCAACAACTATGTCGAGAGTGAGCTGCAAACTTCTGGCAGTACACAGACTCTTGGCCTTGTTGATGAAGAAATTCACACCAGGAAAGGGTGACTTTGAGGGACCTACAGTCCCTGACACACCTTGAGTGCAATTTGTGGCTGACCTATATAGCACTATGGACACTGTTCACATAGTCTTCTGGTTGCAGTGATGAACAAAGCAACCTAATAGAGTCATTGACTCTTTGGAAGTGTTTGTCTTTGGGTGCTAATGAATTAGGTTCAGGTCATCCTTGGCAGCATACTGGATTTGAGAGTAGCTTGAGCTATATGGAATACTGTCTCAAAAATAAACAAGCAAGGCCAGCAAGATGGCTCAGCATGTAACAGTACTTGCCAGCAAGCATGACAGCCTGAGTTCAATCCTGGACCCACATTGTGGAAGGAGAGAACTGACTCCCAAAAGTTGTCTCCTGACTTCTATACACATGTTATGGCATGCCCCCCAAAATAAATTAAGAAATATAATAAAAATATTAAAATAACACAAAACTACTGGGCTGAGAGTGTCGCTCAGAAGTAGAAGTGCTTACCTAGCATATGCTGAGGCCCTGAGTTCAACCCCCAGCATTATAAAACAAAAAAGCAAGCCAACAAGTTACTATGTGGGGAGAGCTGATGAAACACATCAGTGAATTCGGGTCCTTCTACATGACCCTGGCCAATTCCTCTCACTGCTAGGGGAGGAACTAGAATCCAGAGAGGTTACAGGCTCGCCAAGGTCACACAGCCAGTGCATCAGCAACAGGACACAAAGTCACTGTCAATGCTTGGTTCCCTTTATCTCTCCATCATGCTAGAATGTGCCCACACTGATTGCGCCCATCCAGTGGTCTCATAGGGCTCCCTTGACAGGCCCCAGATAACAAAAGCTATTAACTTAAAAAAAAAAAAAAATGAAGGAGAACAAACTTCTTAAGGCCTTGGTTTTAAGAAGTTTCTGTAGTCTGGAAAAAACAAACAACTCTGCCTCATTCCACAAGTGTATGATTTATTAGAATCATAGTCCTATAAGTAGCGTCTTGACATGAAACAGGAAATGCTTCTGATTTCTAGCTTAAAGCAGGCTCTGTTCTTTCTTGAGGTGGGCAGGGGCCTTGGGCAAGAGTTAGACTGGCAGATGGGCACTGGCCTGTACCAGGTGTAACCCAAGCCCTGGGCAGAAGAAAGCTGTGTACCTCTGACTTTCTGTATCCCCTGGGTAACAACTGGGTACAAGGACAGGATGTGCCTATTTACCAGGAAGGCAATGAGACCAGGCCTGAATTTGTTCTTGGGATGGCTGAATTTCACTTGCCCTTGGCTGTGGGAATGGTGGCTTCTGGGCTGGGAGGGTAGGGGTAGGGACATCAGCTTTGGGCTTGCTCCTTAGGGAGATTTCCCTAACATTTCTAAGCAATGCCAACCCAGCCTGAGAGTACCCTGGAGCTTAGGAAAGGTGGGCCCAGAGAACCAGGGGGCTGAAGGGTGGGGACTGTCAGGGTATCTTCTGCCCTTAACCTCATTTCTCCATTGACTTTGCCTCACCTTTGGCAGGAGACAGAGCTGAGCTCTGGGGTTGGATGGGCTGATTCCCCCCTGAATTCCCCCTTCCCACAGGTCTTTCTGTGAAGCACATTGCCCCCTGACCCCCAAATCCTACTATCTAGGCCAAGTAGCCAGAACTGTTGAAAAGATGACTGAGTTCTCCCACCAAGTCATGGCTCTACAAACAGCCTTCTTTTGGAAGGTTAAGGTCAGCTCTGGAGTGCCTGAGTAAAACTCTCTTCCTGGCTTCCCCAAGATTTCCACAGAGCCACTGCGGCCCCAAACCAAGCCAAAACATCCATGTAGAATAAAACCAACATTGTCCCACTGAAGTCAGATTCTACCCCAGCACAAAGGAAGCAATTCTAGTCCGGCTCACATCTTGGACTAATTATTTTCCTAGAACTGCTTGGTAAACCAGGATGGTTTGGCTCAGCTTGGAGTCAGAGTTGGATAAGTTTTTCTCTGGGCCCTGAGGCCTGTCGTGTGTGCCCCCAACCCCTTCCCCCAGCCAGGCAGCCTCAGAACATGTGGCTGATCTTAACAGAATTTCTGCCTGGGGTCAGGTGAATTCAGTTTGAGGTAGAACACTGACTTTCTGGAGGGGAAAATAAATTAGAGTTTCTTATTAAAACTCATCTGGTACAGATTAGAGGCATGAGATAAAGCTTGCCCAGATAGCTATGCATGTGAGAATTTCTAGGTTTCTTGTTGTTGTTGCTGTTGGTACTGAGGATCGCACATGCTAAGCACATGTTCTGAGCTACATCCAAGGCCTCTAGAGCATCTTTTTTTTTTTTTTTTTTTAAAGAGATCTTGCTATGTTGTCCTAGTTGACCTGGAACTCATTTTGTAGATCAGATCCTCCTGCCTCTGTCTCCCAAGTGCTGGGATTACAGGCATGTACCACTGTGTCCAGCTACTTTATTTTTTCTTGAGATGTTGTTGCCCAGGCTAGCCTTGGACCTCTGGGCTCAACTGATTCTCATGCATCAGGCTCCCAAGTAAATAAGACTAGGGTGGACTGCCTTGTCAGGCTGAACAGGAACATGGATATCAATTTCAAACATGGCCAAGTCATATCAGATATGATCCCCATCTGACCTCTTGCCAGTGGTTGCCCTTGGGTCTCAATGGAGTCTAACAGTCAGCAGTGGAATGTGAGGTTAACTATGTGACAAAGGGGACCTCAAGATGAGCAGAAAACCACTAATGACTTACAGAACAGGTACTAAGCTGCCAACACCATTTTAAGTTCCTCCTACCTATTGACTAATTTAATCCTTAGTATGAGCTCCTCACACGCAGGTAAACTGAGTACCCTATGTTATTCACCTAGCAGTGTGACCCCATCCAAACTCCTGTAGAGTACACTCTACTGCCACTCAGATTAATGGCAACTGATGGGCACTGGGGACCTTATATAGATGGTCCTGACTTATAGTGGTTTGATTAATGGCTTTTATTTTTATTTCATTTTTAATTTAATAATTTATTTAGTATGTGTGCACTCACATGTGTCATGGTACATGTATGGAGGTAACAGGGTAACTTGCAGGAGTTGGGTCACTGCTTCACTATATGGATCTTGGGGACTGAACTCAGGTCATCAGACTTGATGGCAAATGCCTCTACTCTCTGTGCCATCTTTCTGGCCCTGTTTTTTGTTTTAAGACAGGGTAATCCTTGTCAAATAAACCATGTAATCTAAGCTAACTTGGAGTACACTATGTGGCCCAGGCTGGCCTTGAACATGAAATATTCCTGACTCTACCTACTGCTGGGGTTATAGGTGTATGCCATCATGCCTATAAATCAGATGTGATTTACAAATGGTTTACGATTTTCAACTAAAAGTTGAAAATATCAACTTACGACATTTCAAATTATCCTAAGTTGATATTTTCAACTGATGATTATTGTAGCCCATCTCACACTGAGGAACATCTCTAATATGTCACCCAAACTGGGCCTTTAAAATTTTTCCTTACTTTTATTTTATGTGGATGAGTGTTTTGCCTGCATCTATGTAAGTGCACCACATGTGTGCAATGCCCCTGGAGTCCAGAAGAGGGTATCAGATCCCCTGGAACTGGGATTAGAGATGATTGTTAGCTACCATGTAGGTGCTGGGAATTGAACACAGTCCTCTGTAAGAGCAGCCAGTGCTCTTAACTGCCAAGTCATCTCTCCACTTCTTCAAACTGGACCATTTTTTAGAGGGAAGAGGAGTCCTGTTACCAACATGAGGATGACAGGTATAAAGTTGAACTGCATCCTCATAGTGATAGGGCACTTGGCTAGAAACATTTGTCCACAGAGGTCCTTCTGCCTGGCCCACACTGTGTGCTCCAAGCACGGGGAGGTCGTCTCACCCACCAGTTCTGCAGGTCTCCAGCCTCCGCTTTAGCACCATGCCCTACAACACACAGTACTTATGCAGTTTGTAATTCTTGTATTTGTGTGGTGTTTCAGCATAGAAGTTCCATTAGGGTCCCATCTACTGAGTTCATAACTAAGACAAAGTATGTTTCTTACTCTGAAAGCCAGAGTCCTTGGGCCACATCTTCAGGGTCCACTTACTCCTAAGCTGTTTCTGAAGGTGCCAGAACACTCTAGTGAGGGAGGATTGCCTTGTCTTTTGCTCCCGGGGGCTTGGGGTGACTTGAATATTGGCACATGCTTCTCTTCAGATAAGAAAATAATTCCTAAAGAGATGACTATTTCATGAGAACTTCCTAACCAGGAAGGATTTCCTGGAGCCTGACAGACTGAGGCTAAATTGTTCTAGGAAGGTACCTGGGGCAGAACTATTGCCAGGAGCGAGACGAGGCAGAAGTGGTGATGTGGTAGTGCTGACATGCACATAGCCTTTCACCATGGTGGAAGGTGCTCAGCCATCTGTCCTTGGCAACTAGGTTGACTCCTGGTGGCATCTTATATGGGTGAGAGGAGTTCTTGGTGCCAGTAGAGACTGCATGCACGCAGGCTGCCACCTCACCTGTCCCTGTTCAGCAGGGAGGGCCTTGAGCCCTGTGAAATCAAGGGCATCAGACCCATTTCTCAGGCTAGAGTTTCCCAGTATGGCTTCCTGCAGAGTGGTGACTGGTCCAGCAAGCCAGAGTATCATCACCACTTCCCACACACTGGGATGGAGCAATGTGACAGCAGGTTTCTTTCAACTCCACTGGGGTGTGGCTCTCTTGGTCAACAGGCCACACCTCCCCCCACAGGGCCCACTGCTGCCATATGCCAGAGACCTACCTACTTTCTCTTTCCACACTTGGCATGTAGTAGCTGACCAAGGACCACAGCTCTTCCACTACTGAGAAGCCAGACAGGCAAGGGCCTCTAGTCTGTATAAGCATTCTTTCTTCCTGGGATCACTTGCCACCACTCATCCACCAAAGCAGCATGGGCAGGACCCCAGGGCTCGGTTGTCTTGCTTCACTTATTCCATGGACTGGGCAGTGGAGCAAGGTGGGGTCTTTGGTTTAGGCCCTTGAAGTGGGTAGTTCTAGTCAAATTCAGCAGAGTGAGGTCACACAGCACCTGTTTTGCCCTACTCACTATAGTCTGAGGCAGAAAGGGGACCCACTCAGTGTCACACGAATAGTTTCTAGGAACCTCTGGGAGATGGAACATGCAACATTTGAGGCAGTCAGAGCTGTACATGTGTAGGGAGTAACTGATAGGTAACTAGTGGCTCTGGGCACAGGGGTGGGGCCTTGCAGATGGTGGCATATATTCCAATCCAGCCAGAGAAAGAAGAAAAGAGACAGGCTCATAAGGATGGTCCTGATTCTATTTTTTGCACCCACAGTCCACTGCAGCTTCAGAGAACACTTTGGCATGGGCTTCTGAGCAGCACACCACATTGCTAGGATTTGGGGACCAACTCTGTGCCAAGCAAGCCTGAGGCTATTTGCCCCAGGGAGGGAGATTACCAGTCTATGTTTTACCAATGTGGAAGCCAAGGCTTGTGATTTGGGTCATACAGCAGCCACTGTAACTGGACTGGCCCTGAGAAAATGAAGCAAAAGCAGCATGCTAGGGTCTTCCACGACACTGAGCCGCCACGCTGGGCACACCGTAAGCCTGCTGGCTGGCAGAGTAGCAGGAAGTGTACAGGCTCACCCTGTGGGTCATGTTGCCACTCTGCCCAGACTCCAGCTTTTACACCGACAGTCTCAACAGGTCTACAATTTGGCCTGGAACTAGAAGCCTGACCCCAAAGCCTCAAGGGGTATACCCCAAGCTCATGAAGGATTAAGAGCCCCCTTTAAACCTGCAGACAGTAAAGGGGGGGCAGGGCAGACCATAGCCAGCTGTGAGAGGTGGCTGGTTGTGTGGGAAGAAAGAAATCTAAGGAGCTGCCTGGCAAGCAAGTAAGGGCAGGCCAGAAACCAGCCTGGTCTGGCTCCAGATCAGCAAAAGCTGCCAGCCTGCTCCCATCCTCAGGGTCTGAACAATCTCCAGCTTGGCCTTAGAAGTGCCTTAAGAAAGCAAGATCAATTCCCTTTAGAGCTGGGATTTCCCCACACGGAGGCACTCTCAGAAACGGGGGCGATACTGTAGACAAAGGGGATTGTTACCGCCTATGTTAAAAAAAAAAAAACACTCCAAATGAATGAAGCCCTAGATCGGCAGTTCCCAGTCTTTCTTTTTGTGAAGACTGGTGGGTCCAACAATGGGACAGGAAGTCCTAAGCAACAGGCAGCTCGAGGGCACACTTGTCTGAGGCCTGGCCAGGATCCTGTCTTGTCTCCATGCTCCATTATCTGGCACTGCCACTTTCTTTGTCTGCTCCAAATCCCTGGCTCACTCCTTCTTGGATGTTGGCAGGTGCCCACACTCAGGCTGGCTACCCAGAGCCAGTAAACTCAAGTCTGATGGGAAGCAGTTGAGAGCTGGCAGCCCATGTCACAGTGGGTGGAGGAGGTGGTGGCAGGAAGGCCCAGCCCTTGCATCTTGCTCTCTCTTTTTCTTGGTAGGGCAAGGGGTTTACCACTGTAGCAGGGTGGAGTCACAGCTTTATCATAACTGGAATTCCCATCCTGAGATCAGCTCTGCCTCTTCCCAGCTGTGACCTTGCACTGGTTGGGGCCTCCTCAGGGCTTCAGTCTGCTTATTTGTAAAAGGGGACAAAAAGAGCTTTAGGCAAGGATTGGTTAGGAAATTGTAGGAAGTGCTTAACAGACTGTTGGGATTGATTTCAGTGCCTAGAGTCTAAGCAAATGCATTCCAAGGTTCTCTAGGAATGGTGCATACTGGCGGTCCATCAGAAACAGCCACTGACTGGCTAGCTCTCTGGGGTATAATAAAGAGGAGGGAGGGAAAGGATGGAGTAACATATTCTACTAAACTGAATTATTGCTTCTCACAGAATACCAACAAACAAATCAGGTCATATTACTTCCGGGCTACAGTGGCAGCAGTTCACACACAGGTACTGTGGCCAAACCAGCAAGTGGGAGGCCAGGAACATAATATACCATGAATGCTGGAGAGTGGCTGATAGTCTGCTCCATTGAAAGAAATCCAGGCTGTAGAGTTCTTAGAGTCTGGTAATTTGTGATAGATCTAAAACTTACTTAAGCTCTTTGGGACGTCTGGTCTACCCCATCCTCCCTTGTCATCTATCAGATTCCTGGGCTACTGTGGGGGGTGAATCACAGAGAATTAAAGGCCAGGAAAGAGTTATACAGACAGGGCAGAGAAAATACACAATTTGGATAGATATGGCTTTTAAGCTCACTAATATTTTGGGATTATCTATGCATTAAATATGATTTAGACATTTTAGTCCTTCCATAAGTCTATGACAATAGCATTTGCTCAGGCATTAGCACCTATCACATTTGGGAAGCTTATTTAACTGTGACAAATTCTTCATGTATTGCATCATCTGATCCACACAGAATCCTTTGGAAGTAGGTCAAGTCATTTCTACTTCAAGGAAGGGAAATGAGCTTGGGAAATTAAATGACTTGCTTGAAGTCACATAGTTGGTAAATGGCAAAGCAGAAGCCCCTTTGTCCAGACTCCAAAGGGCCCAATCATTATGCGCTATTGACTATTTTGTTAATGGAATACAATATTTAACTGTCTTCTGTTTCGGGGACTGTTCTGTGTGCCAAGGACACTTCAGGAACAGGCAGACCCATGGTGGTTACATTCTAGAGGAGTGAGAAGGGACCAGACAAGTAGATAAATACTTAAGTAAGGTCATTTCAAATAGAGAAAACAAGAGGGAGAAGTGACAGGGACTGGGAGGGATGGGAAGGACAGCTATGTAGACTATACAGCAGTCACTTTGGAGGTCACTGGAAATGCCAATTGGGGGAACATGGAAGCAATACTTAATTCAATCAATAGCTATTATTTCATTTACTTCCATTTTGGGTAAACAGATGGAAATTTAATGCACAAAAAAGCGGGGAGAGGCAGAGAGAAAAGAGCTTAACATTGCAAATCTTCTTGAAATGGTATTTAGGGGAATCACAAGTCAGTAGCACGAAGCCACCACTGCCATCATCTCTATTATTTGGTAAGAAAACACTTTCGCAAGCTGAGCAAAAGATTAACGAGCTGCTTCTTTAGACTGAACGCACTGAACGCCGATCGGTGGGCGCCTCTGATTTATGTAAAGTGCTTGACTAAGGGGGGGTATCCTCAGAGCATCTGGAACAGAACAAAGGAGGTGCTTGTCCTCACTGTGGGGCTCACTTGTATTGGGGGCACTTGTCTAGGGGCCTAGAGCTCCATTTTACAAGGAAGAAACAGTCTCACAGAGCCATAGGAAGAGGAGCTGGACTGGACCCTCAGAACACAGCACTTCTGAAAAATGTGTCTACCACTGGGAAACTGCAGACCGGTAGCCTGACATTGAAGAAACAGTCTCAACAGAGCCCTAGGAAGAGGGGCTAGGCTGAACCCTCAGAACGCAGCACTTCCAAGAACATGTCCTCCACTGGAAAGAAACCACCTGATACTGAAACATTTGATAAGCAGCAATTGGTAATGACTTGGGGAAAAAAAGTCTACCCAGTTTTGTAATTTAAAGTGTGGATCCATCTCTGTCATGACATATGCTCCTTGAAATATCAGAAGTCTTGTAACATCTGCTGCTCAAGCAAGGCCACCTATCTGAATGTTCTGTACTTGTGGCCCAAGCCTGTTCTGCCAGCATCTCTCAACAACTCTAGCCTTCTCAAAGACTCTCCTGGATGTGGTGATGAGATAGACCGATGCCAGAGAGTATTCTATATGCATCACACAAATGAATCCAACAGCAGCCTGAGGTTGGCACTACTGTTCCTCAGCAACACTGAGGCTCAGAGTCTAAGTGACAGGCATGAGGCCATCCAGTTCTGGGATTTGAAGCCAGGCAAACCCTGAGGCAGAGGGCCAACCTAATGACTGTCTTCTTACACTGTCTGATGGCTAAAGGTTCTGAAATGCAGTGAGGTTGAGATCAAAGTCATGCTTTTCAGCAACAGAGCTTTCCTCTTCAGATAGGGCTACACCAGCTGAATGAAAACTTATGACACCAGATGTTGCCAAGTTCCAGGCCAGGTCAGACACACCTTGCTTAGGCTCTGAGACATTGGCGGCCTAAACCTTCCAGAGGGTACCTCCTTCTACAAAGAGGTATTGTGCAGAGCTGGGGGAGGGAGGCAAGGGGCTTGAGCCAGGGACCAAGGCTTGAGAGAGTAGACTGATGTCCCCCATTGTCACTGTCCCCCCTCTTCTTGGTCTCACTTTTCCAGGGCTCTGATACACAGGACCAGTCACCCTATCCCATCTAGCCCTCTATACCTCTAGCCCTGTGTCTCCCTCCATTCTTGATGCTTGATGATGTTTGCTTCCAGCAATTTGCTGATAAGCTTAGCAGGCCTCCTGCTTCTCCTGCCTGTCTACATAGCCCTCCTCCTCATTCCTCAGGACAGTAACAGTCTAGGCTCCTACTCCAGCTGGCCAACCCTCTATTTCCAGGCACTACCATCAAGGACCATGTTGGGCCAGATGGTTGCCCATCCTCCTCTGGGCCTCAGGGGAGGGAGGTGCCTGACTCCCTTGGATCCCTGACAGGAGCTTCTTTCACTTTCTGAGCTTGATCGGGGTGATGACACACCCTGCAGGGCAGCAGCTGTGACTAATCCTGTGTTCTAGGCCTTGCCTTGTGTCTTGCTGGTGCTGTGACATGAAGCTGCCAGAGAGCAAGGCATCCTGGGAGGGCACAGGGATGGCCCCAATACAAAGCTCCCAAGGGTGTTGAGGGTGGGTCTAGGAGAGGAGAGAGAGGCAGGTGAAAGTAGAGGGCCCTGGAGGAGGCAGGCCAGAATGCTAGAGCCCACTTATGAGGTCTCAGAGCTTTGAGCCAGAGGGAAGAGGGCCTGGGGCTCCAAAACCTGGTTTGAACCTTCATCTAGCCACTCGCCAGGTAGGGCCCACTGCCTGGTACAATTCCATGAGTTACGGGCCGATGAGTTAAGGGCATAAAAGAAACAGAAGTTGCTGGAAATGCTCTTTAAAAGAAAGAGCATGCGATATCTCACTGTGTCCCCGCACGCCCCAGTGTAGAGTGGTAGCCCCCATGTCAGCAGGCTGTGTGGATAGAGCCCAGGCCTCTTCCCCAGAGCCTGTGCTTTGTTCCAGGATGCTGCCTGCTTCACAGCAGTAGAATCTCTTCTCATTCCTTTCCATGTCGCTCTGCCCTGCTTGCTACCCTATGTTCCTACTGTTTTTGTGACTCCCTCCCAAACCCAGAACAGACAGTTCTTGGGGAGGGGCCTCTTACAGTGATATACAAAAGCCCCACTAAACTGCAAAGGCAATGCAGGCTTAGCAGGGAACAACACAATGAGCTCCACACAAAAGGGGATGACAGTATGTTACCTCCCTTTATCTGCAGGGCTGTGGCCACACAAAGCCCCTCCCTGGAAGGAATCATAGGAGGAAGCAGGTCAGGAAGGAGAGTATTCCAAGTTCACAAAAGCAAAGCCCTGGCATCCTGGTACCCTAGCAAACTCCACTTATCACAGGAGGGCAAATTTTCCTCAGTACTTTGGTGGGGATGTCAGGATGGCAAAGCCTCGAGGAACTATGAGGCATTGACCAGCTCTCCACAGCCTCTAGGGCCCATTCTGTTCAAGCAAGTTTATGGCAAGGCAGGACCCACATCAGCCACCAGGAACCAGGCCACAGGGGGCAGTTGGGCTGCCTCTCACCCAGGTATCCTTAGAATATCTTCTTTTCAGTATCAAGATTTGAAAATTTTGGATTTCACTAACCCACCATGATGGTTCCAATTTCCAATGAATCTAATACTTATTTGAAATGATTCTTGGAAAAATACCTTTGTGACCAGTAGACTTGTGCCACAGAGTGTGGTTTCTAGATAATTAGTATCTAAACACATACACATGTGTATGTTACTATTTGAACTCTGTGGCTATGACCACATGCAGATAATGGACTCTTGCCATAGAGAAGCCTGATGTTGCTTATTAGAGGATTGGGGAACAGGAGTGGGAGTGGAGGCTGGATACCCTTAGGTACAAAGCCAGAGGCTGCTATCACAAAGCCATCCAGGCCATGTCATAGCCTAAGGGCCAAGCAGTCTAGCCCAGGGCAACAAGCTCAACTCCTTGTCTGCTTCTCCCAGCCAGCTTTGCTGAGGCCTGATCTGGGCCTCACACCCCTGGAAGACTTTACCCAACAGCAAGTCTCCTCCCCTTCTCCTTCCAATGTGTTTGCCTAGCCCTTGCTCCTTCCCAGCCAACTTTTGCAAACACAACATTTTCTCTACAAAGCAGAAACAGCTGGGGCACAGAGCCCTCGATCCGGCTCTGCCTCCCACTGCCTGGGACTGACTTTAAGAATGCCTTGGGTTCCAGCTGCAGCCTTGTTTTGGGTCAGGCCCAGGTGGGCCGCCTCAGCTTTCCAGAGAAATAAAATGATGCTGACATCATAATGATACCAGTAATGGTGACAATAATGATAGCACTTAGTTCTATCATTACTCCTGTGTGTGTGCCAGGACACTATTGTTTTATGTTTCTCCCAGTGGCAGGCTATATGGTACAGTAGTTATAAGAACAGCCTCTGTGGGCCTGGCTAGTTACTGAGTCTCTCTGTGCCTTTATGTATTCTTGTATAAAATGAGCACCTCTTTCCTGGTAGCATGTGAAAGACATGAACACACACCTAAAAGTGCTCAGCACTGTGTTTAGCACATAGTAAATACTCAGTGAACGCTGGCCTTCCCGGAATCCTTGCACAGTCTTCTTTACCAGTCCCATTTTTACAGCTGAGGAAATGAGGCCCACGAAGATTTAGAACCTTGCACAAAGGTCTCAAGGTTCATGAATGCTAGAGCTATTATTTGTACCCAGGCCACTTGGTTCTACAGCCACTGTATGCCCTGCTTCCAACATTGCTGTATGTCCATAGGCCTGCCAATGCTTCCTGGTAGCTGTTGGTAACCAACTGGGGCAGGAGTCTACCTTAGCATGTGTGTGTTCTGTATGTAGTACATGTGTGTTCTGTGACCGTAGAGGCCCTGGAGAATGGGGCCTGGTTGGGGAGCAGAATGATGCCACCTGAAGATAACAGGCAGCTGCGAAAGGTCTCAGGCCACTTTCCTCTTTCTCATCTTGGGCCCTGCTGGATGGCAATGTGTGAAAAAAGTTTCCTAAGTCAAATGAGGGTTTTTTCTTAAGAGGACATGACTTTCAAGGCCACAGAAAGACCTTGCCTTGACTGCTCATGTGATACCAGCACATAGAGTTATTTGGTGGATTATTATTTTAAAAATCCTTTAAGCAGAGGATTTAAAAAAGATAGGCCTCTGAAGACCTAGAACTGGTGTCCTGTCCTCAGATACCCCATACTTAAGCCCCTCACTGGATCACCCTTGGGCAGTCCACAACCTGTACCTGTGTTCAGCTGGGAGAGGGCTGGGGCCAGGTAGAGTGCACTGATCTGAGTCAGCAGGTATGGACTGGGGGCTGCACAACTCCCCACTGGATGCATATCACAAACCTGACAGGGCCCCAAACTTCTAATCTATGAAATGAGCAGATGGGGCCACACATGCCCAAGATCCTTTATAACAGTAGCACTGTCATCAAAAGAGATGACAACTACCATTGACAGAGTTGCCACTGTCCTCACTGCTTTTTCTCAGAGCACTTGCTCACTTAGCTCTTACTCCCACCTCTCCATGTTGGTAGGTATGCTGGTTAGTTTTTGTTGACTTGATACAATCTAGAGTCATCTGGGAAGAGGGAACCTCAACTGAGGAATTTCCTCTGTTGGACTGGCTTCTGGCCCTGTCTGTGAGGCATCTTCTTAATTGCTGATTGATATAGGAGGACCCAGCCCACTGTGGGTGGTGCCATCCCTGGGCATGTGGGCCCGGACTGTATAAGATAGTTTAGCAAACCAGTGAGCAGCATCCCTCTCTTATCTTTGCTTCAGTTCCTGCCTTTAGGTTCTTGCCTCGGCTTCCCTTGATGATAGACTGTAAGCTGCCAGCCAAATGAACCCTTTCCTCCCCCCAAGTTGCTTTTACTCAGCGTTTTATCACAGCAACAGAAAAGTAAGACAGAAAGGATGCTTCATTTTGTAAAGGAAACCGAGTTTCAGAGAGTCCAGCTAGGGTGTGCTGAACTGATCAACTCTACGCTTAGGCTAAAGTCCTAAGCATCTGCCCTGGTTAAAGAAATACCACACTGTGCATTGGCCTTTATGCATATGGGCACCCAGGCCACCACCCAACCCCTGCTGACCAGCTCCAAGCCTCTTCTTGCCCTGTCAGTCAGTGGTCAGTAGGTCAACGTGCATTTGTAAGCACTCCCTAGCAGGTGCTCAGAGAAGACTGATACCTACCGTTCATTGTTCAGGGTCATTCTTGGGGGGTCCAGGTTGGGGTTCTCCATGGACTCCATCTGTGGACATCGTAGAAAGTAGTAGAGCGTGTGAAGGGCATCAGGGGACCAGGTGATCGGCTGTGATGGCTGGCGGGCCTGACGGGCAGGGCTGGTGCCTGGGCACAGGGGATGGCGTCCCTGCATGTGATGCATGGCTCTAGAGACTAGGTCACCTGGAGAGGAGGAGGAGAAGAAAACCCAAAAACAAAGTCTGAGTTCCCAGCCCACATTCTCCCAGGGATACAAGCTCCCTTCCCTTGGTGTGTAATTACTATTTACCCTGGAGTCAAGGGGTGGAGGAGGAGATTGTCACCTAGATGCACAATAGCAATTTGGTTTCCCTTTCATTTCCAGTCTTGCCTTAACAGCCGAATTATAAACACTTGGCAGGCTGGTCTCCTCCAGAATTTATGCTAATGTGGTTTCCTTTTCAACATCCCCACTCTCACTACTACCACAGGGGCCCTTCTCACAGTTCTTTGACCATGGGAATCAGCCAAGAGCAGGCTCTTGAGAGAGTCTTCCCTACACTGTTATGTGTAAAACCCTGAGACTTCAGTAGACAATGGTCACCACCATCCATTGAATACTTAACTATGCACAGAGGATGCAGTTCCCTAGAAATATGATTCAGTTTGGTCCTTACAGTGCTAGGGGTCAGGTATAGTCCCATATTCAGATGAAGGCACTGAGGCACATTTCCTGGCCCTGGTCACAGGAAAGTTTCAGCAGAGCACGAGGGTTGTGTTAACTAAGTGGCTCCAAAACCCATGAACTTCACTGTGATTTGGGTTGCACCCTGCCCTATTGGAGTCTATGGGGTCTTAGGGTCCCCATATCCTGTGTTGTGTTTCTGTTCTAGTCTTTTCAACATCCCACCAGTCTCTGACAGGAAATATCCCATCATTGTGTGAGGCCACAATGCTGAGAAAGGATGGGCTGAAACAGCCCCAGGCACCTGACGGCACCTCCATTCTGAAACAAGTAGCGCCTCTGTGTTCTCCAGGCCTGAGAACTCAGGGCTAGGGGTTGGGGTTGGGGGCTAGGGGGGTCATCTCTCCAGTGGGTCAACCTCCTAGAACTCACAGTGGTTCCCCACAGATGGCTCCTTCCACAGGAGGCCTTAAGGACCCAGCTAACCCTTATAGGCGTGGAAATGATGACGTTCTAACTGGGCCTGTTAAGTCAGCAGAACCCATTCATTCCTTTATTCAGTTAACCTTCATCACTCAGCTTCTGGGAGTCTGGTTCTGCTTTCCTTGCATCCCTATCTCCACACACAAGGCACTCAGAAATGCTGGGGAGTAAATAAAGTAGTAGTCTTGTGCATGCATTTCATTTCCAAATACTACAACAGGTAAGACTTAAGCTTATTGGCTGTTCAGATTCTCCCAGGACAGTCATAGTGAGGGTGATTGTCTTTCAAGTAGAGATAAATGACTATAACTAGAACTCCCCACCTGGAAAAAGTCCTCCATGTCCTATCCCCCCATCAAGGTGGGTACTGTCTCTGACCTGATTTTTCTTATCTCCCCAAGTTGCAGTTAGTTTCCTGGAGACCCTGGACAAGAAGGCTGGTGGCAGTGGAGTCCTAATACTGGCCCCTGTCCAGAGACTCTTTAGGGGCAGGATCTGACACCTGTAGTTGGTAGAAATCCCTAATGTTCATTGGGTTTGAAAATCATCACCAAGAAGTCTGATTGGAGAACAAGTTCCAGAGTCTAGAATGCATGGCTTCAGATGGGAGATCTGCTACTTCCAGCCTGTGTACTCTAAGTAATTATAAGAGCCTCAGTTTCCTCGTCTATGAAATGGTGATGCCAGCACCTGGCATTGAATAAACGCAGGTGAGGTTGAATACAACACTAGCATTATTGACACCCCGTTATGACTACTTCTCCATCCTGCCTGAGCCTCTGGAGGTCCTTCTAGGACCACTGCTCATAGCCACACACTACCCCACATTTTCCAGGACAGGAGTCGTCTGACCCTGCAATATCAGCTCCCAGGCCTGCCCTGGGGCTCCTGGGTGGCAGAAACTGGCATCAAATGCAGCAGGTAGCTGTGCCTCCAGCATCTAGTCCCAGCTAAGCTGGTGGCAGAAGGTTGAAACCTGGCTTCCTTGTCTCTAGTTTTAAACGTCGTAACTGTTGGCGGAACCACAGAAAAACAAAGAGGAGAAATCAAAGAGGCTATGCTATCATCAAAGAGATGATATGTTAAAATACCATTCCAAAGCCTGGGCAAGGCAGAAGTCATTAACATTAATTACTTTTATTGTTGTTTTACTGTTATTGGTGGAGAACCCTTTGGCAGTACATTTCCAGTCAGAATGCAGGCATGGGAATCAAGGAAGCAAGGGGAGTTGTTCCTAGAGGTTCCTTAGAGGGAAACCAGAAACAGAGGGGCTCAGAAAAACATGAAGGTAGCAGGAACCGGAGGTCACCGGCTTTCTCAATATAAATCTCTGCCAAGGATGATTTCTCACCAAGACCAAGAGACAGATGTCTGCAGACAGCTCAGATCAGACTTGTGCAAAAGATTAGGCAGCCCCACACCCATTTATGACTAAAGCCACAGCTTGCCTTGATCTCCTAGGGTGATATTTTAACTCCTGCCATTTTCTATTTTCTAGGTTTTGTGATAGACAAAAAACAGGCAAAATATCTCATCTAATCTTTATAAGCACAATTGGAAGGGAAATATTTCCATTATAGAAAAGAGGAAAGAAGCTCCCAGAAGTTCAAGGATAGGTCGCAGTTGCAAACTAGCCAGAGAATCAGCCAGGATTGGACCTGGGAATTTACCTCCCCTACCAAGCTCTGGATTGTTGAACCAGTACCATTCAAAGAACTGCCAACAAGCTGGGATGGGCCACACACTGGTACTGGCTCACAGGACTTCAGAAATGGAGAGTGAATTTTTAAAAAGACATCTATGGGGCTATAGATGTAGTTTACTTGGTAGAGTGCTTATCTAGCATGAATGAAGCACTGACTTTGATTCCCAGCATCTTATAAAACGGGGTGTGGTGTTACATTAAAATCCCAGCACTTGGGAGATGAAGGTAGGAAGATCAAAAGGTCATCTTCAGCTACAGTAGAGTTTGAAGCCAGTCTGGGCTACATGGGAACTTGTTTTAGGAAAAAAGAAAAGAGAAGGAGGAGGAGGAAGAGGAAGAGGAGAAAGAGGAGGAAGAAGAAGAAAAAAAGAAAAATCCGCAGCAATTTGAAGAGTAATTTTATGTCTATCTTAATCTAAGAATAATTTTTAAAATCGTATTTGCATTTTACATGTCTTATTTCATTTTCTAGACATTCATTTTTATTATATTTTATAGTTTTCATCTATAATTCACTGCAGGGATATATACAGTCACTGGCCCTTGGGCACAGCTTGTTTGTGAAGCCCTGGGCTAGCAGGGCTGGACTCTTGCACAGGTGGGTGCTCAGTGCTACTAGAACTTCCTTGTATTGAGAATCAATTGATCCCAAGCTCAATGAAACCTTGGTCTGAAGCCCAGAAACACCCACTAGGCATGGAAAAACAAGCCTCACCCCTTGTTAACCATGAAAGACTTGATTAGAGGTGCTACAGGTTTCACTCTGGTTGGTCCAACCCTCATTATGAGCCATCAAATAAAAACAGCAGGTGAGAGTCTGGAACTTAGCACTGCCTTCAAAATAAGCCCTCTAACATCTGCTGCCTTTAAATAGAAGTATTTTGTTTTTTTGTGTATTCCTTCTCTTTAAAATTTTCATGGGTACCGAGAAACAGAACAAACACAAGGACCTGAGCTCCCATGCAGCTGGACCTAGTACAAGAAAGAAGCTTCTTAACCTACTAAGCAGGCTGGTCCTGGCCAGGCACAGGGAGTTAATGCACAGAAAGCTCAGAGTAAACTTCTAGGTCCATACTGCTCAGCGCCAAGTATCATTAGTCTTATTAAGATCTTCAGTCTCCAAGAGAAAAATTATAATATCTGCCTCCACCTCTGTCCCCTCCCCTGCAGAGGGTTAGCAAAACCTTTGTTTCAGAGGGAGGACTAAGTACTGTGGTGTTTGTGACATAGACAGATCTGCTGTCTTTGAAAAGATGCTATGGAGGTGTCTCTTCTCTGTGTCCTGAGGAGTGGCTGGGCAGGATGGAGACCAAGCCCTGGAGAGTTTCAGGAGAGAAACTGGGTGAGACAGAACTCATCCCTTCTAATGCTCTTGTGTGCTCACACACACATACTGAGTTCAAGGGGACTGTTCTCCATGTTGGGGAATGTTCTGTCACTGGGGCCCAGGTAGTAGGCAAAAGTGATCAAGCCCCTGTCCTCGTGACACTGATAATTTCTAGTTAGAGGAGAGAAAGACTAAACTGGTTAAATATGCAAGTATCAAGTCGTGGTCAGTGCTTTGAGTAAAACTAAAGCCACAGAAGGGAACTGGAGGGAGGGCGGGAGCTCATTTACAGGAGGGTCTTAGGCAGGCCTCTCTGATAAAGTGTCATTTGAGCAGACTTGATAAAGTGAAACAGCAGTGTGTTTGGGTATCTAAGACAAAATGTGGCAGAGGCTACAGTCAGTGCAAAGGCCCTGGGGTAGGAGCACACTTGGCTGGGAATCCTGGTGGCTGCAGCACAGTCAACAAGAGAAGTGTGGTAGGTGATGAAGCCAGATCTCATATCAGATTCCAGACCATGGTGAGGGTTTGGGATTTTACTGAGTCTGATCATGACCTCAGCTGCCCTGAGAGGCTGGCTGCTGGGCTGCTGGCCATATCTAGGAAAGCCCTGTGTGATTAAAGCATGCTGCAAAAGGCTGATATATTAAAATTAGCCTTGCTCTGATTCTTGATCCCATTCTGTCTCTCCCTCAGTTCTGTCTGATATAGCTTTGCAAGGGTATTTTGAGTAAATGGAATAAAGTGAGAAGGAGCTTTGCACAGGACCTTGCCTGCACAAAGTGTCCAATTAACATTCAAGAGCAAAATAAAACCAAGGTGCTCTTCAGTAGACAGAAGGCCATGAGTGCCTGTGCTTGGGAAAGGAGAGCTTGCTGAACACAGCCTGGCCCTGGCCTGAAGAC
This sequence comes from Nannospalax galili, assembly GCF_000622305.1. Taxonomy (NCBI): domain Eukaryota; kingdom Metazoa; phylum Chordata; class Mammalia; order Rodentia; family Spalacidae; genus Nannospalax; species Nannospalax galili. The sequence goes on from NW_008355275.1 coordinate 179,532, forward strand.
AGCTGGAGGCATCTGACAGGGCAGAGGTAAAACCTCACACCAGAGCCTACTTCCTGCAGGTCCTTCCAGGGTAGGAGACTCAGGCAGCTCTGCACCCGCCCTGTCTGCTGCCAGGAGACAGGGAAACAGAGGTCCTGTGAGACTCGTGAGACCGGGAACCTTCATTTCCTGTCTTGAGAAGGTAGAAAAGAATGGAGGGGGCAAGTTGCCTCCTGAAGGAACAGAAAGGGCTGTCATCGACTGGACAGGAAACCCACAAGACTTGCAATGAAGAAGAATGGGGCAGAGAAAATTTGTCGGTCTCCATGCCATGCACTGCCATCCTTGGTACATGCCACCTGTACCAACAGACTGAGGGCGAATGCCAGAGGCAGGGAGTGTAGCTTGATTTCTTAAATAAGTAGGGTAAGGAGAGAGAGCACTCAGGAGGTGGCATGGACCTTCCAACTGTACCTCACAGATCTCTGGGATCCTGGGAGAGACTTTGGTGCTGGGTATGGGGGCCATCAGCAGAGAAGGTTGCTGAGTTATTTTTATTATAACAGAGCTCCAGAAAGAGCTGTCAGAAGTTCAGCACCTCCAGGGAACAACATGGAAGATGAGGTGGAAAGAATGTAAGAGCCAGAGGATGGGAAAGAGTGCTGTGACATTCTGTCTTCTGGACGTGATGTAACATGAGCATTACACCATGAACTCACAGCAGTTGTGATGACTGGAAAAGACCACAAGATAAAGCCAATAGGATCAGTTAACATTCTAACAGGCAGAATGAACTGAATTCAGTGGGTTAAAGACAGAGAGAACATGAAGGGGGATGGGGATGTATTGGGGGTGCCTTGAAAGAGTAGAAGCGGGGAGTTGGGGATACATATGATCAAGATACATTGTTTACATGTATGAAACTGTCAAAGAACACATAAAAGATTATATATAATATATAGAGGATTACAGATATAATATTAGATAGATAGATGATAGATAGATACATAGATACATGATAGATGATAGATAGATAGATAAATAGATGATAGAGAGAGATAGATAGATAGATGATAGACAGATAGATAGATATATAAATAGATAAACAGATAAATAGATAAATAGATAGACAGATAGATAGATAGATAGATAGATAGACAGCGCTTCTGGGCCAGGCAGGTGAAATGAATGAAGCAAGCCAGCTGTAAGGCAGCCAGGTCTGAGGCAGCAGAGGGACTGCATGCACCCCATCTAATTATAGCTTAGTTCCCACTTACCATAGCCAAGAAGGCAAGAAATGCAGGGCCTGTAGCTCATCTGAGTTTCCCAGAGAAACCAGAAATCCATATTTATGTGTGATTATGCAGAAAGACTATCTAAACATTAACAAGCCAGTGAGTCCCCAGGCTGCCGCGTCAGCCCTCACTCATACAGATCTAGCTTTCAGGGAAAGCCAGAAAGGTAGAGGGGGCTGTAGCCAGAATCTAGGCATTGAGTTCTATCTGTTTTCTTCCTCAGATCCCATACTTACTCAGCTCTGAGATGCTGCCCACACATGTGGCTAGAAGAGACTGCTCCAGCGTCCGAAGCTCCAGCTGAGCGTAGGCATCTGCTCGCTCATCATGGCCCAGGGTCCCACCGTTGTAGGGACTGAAGTATGCAGGGAGGGAGAGGACACCTGTTGGGGGGAAGCAAGATGGAGAGGTCATAGGGGCAGAGGGAAAGCTCTCTGAGCCATACCGCCACAGCCACTGTGTCTAGGGCTCAGCCCCACTCTCTTGTCCTGATACAGCATAGGACATGCCCCACTGAGCCATGAGGATATGGGACTTTTTACTGTGCCTGGTGCCCCAGATATCAGAATAAGAAACTTGTGCTAGGGTGTTACCTATATGTAGACTAAACTTGATGTTGCCAAAGAACCTGCAGGTTCGTGGGCTATCCATTGAATATTTATAATGTGCCTGATTGGACCAGTGTGCTTTCAGAGTTCTAAGGGGTGACAGAAAGACCTGGTTTTGGTGTATGGCACTCAAAAGTCCCTACGCCAGATGATCACAATCCTGCTTCTCCAAAGGTCAGCTGCTTGCAGAGTTCCCTCAGTTCCCCATGCTGGCCCATTTCTTCAAGGCCAGAAGGCCCTGAGGCCACCACTGGAAAGGGACACTGCCCTCTCTACTTCATGAAGGGGGCTGTCCCAGGCCCTGGCCAAGTCCAATTAGTGTTTCTCATTAGCACTTCAACAGTGGAGAACAGAGCTGCCAGAATCCATCTCAAGGGATGCCAGTCTAAATCTCTTCAGCTCACTGTGTGACTTCTTAGCAAGCAGCAGAAAAGCAGGACCAGGCTGCTTTAACATGACATGTTACTTCTTAAGAGCATGTGGCACCTCAGTGCCCACTGCAGTCTGAGCCCAGAGTAGAGATTCCCAACTTTTGGTAACTGCTGCTTCTCTGGCGGGTGGTTCTTTGCTCAAATCTCCTGCCTAGCTTTTATTTATTTATTTTAAAAAATATCCACAGTGGGGGCTGGAGAGATGGCTCCATTAAGAGCACTGGCTGCTCTTGCAGAGGAGCTGGGTTTGATTCCCAGTACCCACGTGGCGGTTAACAACTGTCAGAAACTCGAGTTCCAGGGGATCAGACACCTTCTTCTGACTTCCATAGGCATCACATGACACGGGTGCACTTACATGCATGCAGGCAATACACTCATACATATAAAATAGATGGAATAAATAAAATATTTTTAAAAAATTGCCGGCCATGGTGGCACATGCCTTTAATCCCAGCACTCGGGAGGCAGAGGCAGGCGGATCTCTATGAGTTCAAGGCCAGCCTGGTCTACATAGTG
>NW_008355275.1:182391-187708 GCF_000622305.1 Nannospalax galili
ATATACACATATATATCCATCCACAGGAACCTGTGACTGGTAAGTCACTTTGGGGAAAAATCTAAAATTTCTTGAGAAAACTGGCGAGTCCCTGGGATGTGGGTTAGAGTCCCCTATCCTGCACGCATGGAATATGAGGACAACAGCCACATGAGGTGGTACCACTGAGCAGTTACAGTAGGGCTCTGGAGTTCATCATTCAAGTGCTGTCACATGACCAGCCATGTGATCTTGGGCAGGTCACTTCACATCTCTGTTAACCAGAGATAACAAAAGCTCACTCATGGGAGAGGGGCTGCTGAGGGGATGAGCTGAGTCACTAGATGCCAATGCTTGCACCATTGTGGCTCAGAGTAGGGCCTCTACTCAGTGCTGTTGCTGTTGCTGGGACCTAGGCTTTCTTTACAGTGTCTTGTTGATTCCTCCAATCACCCTAGAGGGTGGGCACTGCCTGTGCCAGTCCCAATATTTGGGGACTGGCATTAGGAGAGCATACATAACTAAATAACTTTGTCAGGTAAGTGGTGGAGGTAGGATTTAGATTAGGGTTGGGGTGCCCCTAGAATTGTACACCTTAAGAGTCCAGTGAACACATTAAGGCTCAGTTACTGCCCCTGTTCAGTGGCGTGTGTGTGTGAGAGACTATGCAGTTGGGTAATGCCAGCCCCTTTCACTCAAGCATGCCCCTCACCAAGCCTGTGAGGTTTCTCACTTGGCACACGGTAGTCTTCCTCTAGTCATGCCCCCCCCCACGGCCCCCGTGTCTCTCTTGGTCATCTTTCAGGTACAGTGACATTCTGCCTATTCATATTTCTTGGTACCAGGGTCTGGCTCCTCCGTGCTTCCCCTCCCCCATCCCATCACAGCCTGTACTGACTCCACAAGGCCTGCACCAAAGCAGTTCCTCAGAGCTTTATTTCCATGGGAGGAAGAAGAGCATGTGGTTGGGTTACCCCTCAACGCACCTCCCCCAGCCCTGTTCGCTAAAGCTGAAGTTCTGACAGCTGAGTAATCAAACACAGTAGAAAAAGCTGGCTCTGGGCATTAAAATGAGGGAAACAAAAGAGGAAGCCACCCAACTATGAGCCACAGCTCCAACAGCTGTGGGAGTCCTGTGGCAGCCCCAGTGCAGCCCTGTGCCTCCTCTTCTCTCCCTCATTCATCAACAGAAACAACACTGGGAACATGTGGATCAAATATGTGGTGCTTAGGGCAAGGGCATAGGAAATGCAGCTGATTTGTCAAAGGATTCCCAGGGAGAAATATTATGTCAATAGATCTGGTAACAGGAGCCGGCAGCTCCGTTAATAATGGTTCCCATTTTGCCAGTTGTCAGCCACCCAAAGGCGCTTTCACTTAAAATTGTGGCAAAAGTAATTATGAACCTATTATTAATAATAATCACTGATAGGATCATAGCTTTGGCATAGGCACCTTTTGCTTTTAAGAGACTGTTCCCTATCTATTTTGTAATTTGTTTTTCTAGCAAGGGAGATAATGCAGTCAAAATTAAAGTTGACTTAATTTTTTTTTGGTGTGTGTGTGTGTGTGTACACAGTATATGTGTATAGTGTGTATGCATATGTCTGCATGAGTTTGTGTGCCTTTGCAAACACAGGAGCCAGAGGAGAATGTCCAGTGTCCTGTTCTATCATTTTCTGCCTTACTCCCTTGAGACAGGGTCACCTCACCTAACCTGGAACTAGGCTGACAGCCAGCAAGCCTCAGTGAGCCTTATGTCTCTGTCCCCCCATGGTGTGGGACAGAGTGCTTACATGGCTAGACCCAGCTTTTACAGATTTTTAAATTATGTGTGTATGTGTGTGTCTGTGTGTGGGTGTACATGTGTTTGTGTCTGCCCACAGGGACCAGAAGAGGGTATCAAATCCCCAGAAGCTAGCGTTATAGGCAGTTGTGAGCCACCTGATAGGTCTGGGAATTGAACTTAGGTCCTCTGGAAGAGCAGTACACTGCTGAGCCATCTCTTCAGCCCCAACCACATTCAGCTTTTTATGGTGGGTGCTGGAGATTCAAACGTAGGTCCTCATGCTTGCACAGTGTTTTATGCACTGAGCATCTCTCCAGGTCCTGCCACAGCTGACTTTCACTGAGAGTTTTCTGTGTCAGGCACCATGAGAACAGCTTACACTTATTAGTTCACTTAGTCCCTTAAGACTTTCTGAAGTACTATTCTCACTCATCCTACAGGTGACAAAACAGAGGCAGGTCCATGCTCAACGTCATACCCAAAGTTACTGAGGTTACCAGAAACTGAAACGGTGCTACTAGAACTGGAAACCCTTCAGTGAAGAGGTTCCTGTGATGCTGAAGCTAAGGAGCATTCTAACTTTGGCCACCTTGTCCACTTATGAGGGAAACGACACTTAGGCTATCTGAGAGGAGAGGGGGTCTATGTGGGTATGAGGTTTACGTGAAAGAAACTCAAAGAAAGACCCCAAAATAGGACTTCTCGTGTGTGTGTGTGTGTGTGTGTGTGTGTGTGTGTGTGTGCACAGCATGTATGTGGAGGTCAGAGGACAACCTTGGGTGTCAGTTCTCAGGTGCCTTCCACCTTTTGCTTGAGACAGGGTCTCTCCCTGGCTTGGAACGGCCATGTAGTCCCGGCTAGCTGGCTTCCAGGCTTCCAGGATCTGCCTGTTTCTGCTTCCTCTCTCACCATCACTGGGATTATAGGCCCATACCACCACACCTGGATTTTTACACGGGTTCTGTGGATCCAAACTTAGGTCCTCACATTTATGAGGCAAGCGCTTTACTGACTGAGCCATTTCCCTTGCCCATAGAAATAGGATTTTTAATGGGTTTCCAGGCACCTCCTGCCAAGAATCCCTGGAGGCCTCCCATGAAACTTCACAGATGGAATGCTGTCTCTTTCATTCCTTCTCATCTTTCCAGAATGTTTCACAGCTTGTCCTCCAACTTTGTTCCTTCAGAAAGCCTTCTCCATGTCAACCCTAAATCTTTCTCAGCTCCATCCCTCAGCTGCTCTCTTTGAGGACAGAAAATATTTCTTTAAATTCTCTCAATACCTTGATGGCTTCTTTTCCTATAATTCCCACACGAGCCCAGGGCAAAGTAATTCTGGAAAAATGAAGTGAGGAAATAAAACTCTTAAAAGAAACCCCAAACCAAACAACAACAACAACAACAACAAAGAAAAGGTATTTGTGTTTTCCCACTTAGTAAAATCCTTTGGAGAAATAGCTCATTTGGTCATGTTGGAAAAGCAAGCATATGGGAAGGTTTTCCTCTATCTTTGTTAGTTAATAAGGACACCCCAAATCCAACTCTGCTGAACTTGAGAGCTATTACTGAGGACACCCAAGCATCACTTGGATCATTGCTGTGAAATGAATTACCTAATAGGAAGGAGTGCAGGTACCTGGGTGCCCCCCATCCACTGCTGGGACAATTCTACTCTGACAGTACCTGGAGCCTCTAGACTTCACCTACACATGGAGGCACAGTCTTCTACCACTCAATTTTTCTCATCTTGGGTGCCTAACCCTTGAATCTTAGAACTCATTATCTTAGTTCCCAAAGCTGCTGCCTCCTGTTCCTCCTCCACACCTCCCTAAGTACAGTACCTCATCTACCCAGTTACCCAACAAGAGACCTCTGAGTCACCCTTCCTTCTCTCCTCCTCCCGTGCCATCAATCAGCCACCAGGTCTTCGCCTCCTCAGTATCTCAAAAACCTGTCACTTCCGCTCATTCTGACCCCACTTCTCTGTAACTCTCCCATGCCTTCTCATAGCCCTCATAAAGAAATTCAAGTGCCTTTGTCCAAGTAAGACTAGACAATATCCTTTCCTTCTCTGAAATGTAGCGGGGAAGCCATTCTTCCAGTTAAGTGGCAAAACTCCCAGTCTTTCTCCTAGGATGCCCAGCACGCTTGAACCTTGCTTCCCTGAGCTATCCTCCGGTGTTAATCACCCCAGGTGTGTGTGTGTGTGTATGTGGGGGCAACCCATTTTATTCCTTGTTGATTCTCCACTAGTGCCCAGAGAGGGCACTGTTGAGATAGGTGGGAAACTCCACCCAGAGCCTGGGCATAAGCCTTCTCACAGGTGGTTGCCACACAGGCATTAACCCTGGTTTCTGCTTGCAGAGGTGCAATCTCTCCCAGGCACATGCTATGCCGGGAGCAGAAGGGCAGTACACCAGGTTGATGAACCAGAATTTCAATGTAAAGGAATCGAAGGCGATTTCCTTGCTTCTCTGTAAAATACAGGACCAATCTGAGCACATCTCAAGTCCTTTCCAGGACTGGAGTAGACCCCTGAAAGCCTTTCCCCCATTTATCATTCCACTACTTAACTTCTGAATTGTCAACACCGGGAATAAATATGAATGGCAATAGCTAATTTCTGCATTCGTTTCACTCACAGCCATATCAGTGTGTTCATGTGCGTGCATGCGTGTGCGTGGGTGCGCACACACAAACACACAATTTTAAATGTAAAGATGTCCCTTCTGCATAGGATTAAATGTAATTTAGCTTTTCTGATATTTCATCCCAAAGCCAGCAAGGCTGTAACATCACTGTCCTCCAAACTCAACAAGCCAGTTACCAGCACTTTTCCTTGTAAATGACTCCCATGGGGTCAGACACCTTGCAGGCCTGTGTGTACAGCACTCTTTCCCCCTGCCCAGCTCAGGGACACTGGTATGCTGACGGAGCAGGGACCACCACCTGCCCCATGTCTTTGAAATGATGATCAGGATGCAGAGGGTTACTCTTTTACTGCTCTTATGAGGAAACACACGAGGAGCTGAGAGCTTGGGTGGAGTTTAATCTATAAGCTTCTGAAAATAAATTTTATATTGCCCCACCAAATAGCCCATGTAATCTAATGATTTCATTTATTTTAAAAAAGTGCTCCATTCTCTGATTTGGGTTATTAAAATATTTTATTTATTATTTTTATTTTGTGTGTATGAGTGCAATGCCTGCATGTCTGTTATTGTACTCATGTCATGCAATGCCCCTGGAGGTCAGAAGACTACATCAGACTCCCCTGGAACTGGAGTTAGGGATGGTTATTAGCCACCACGTGGGTGCTGGTAATCGAACTCATGTCCTCTGCAAGAGCAGCCAGTGCTCCTAACTGTGGAGCCATCTCTCTAGCCCCAGTTGGTTGGTTTTTTGAGACAAAGTCTCATGTAGCTTAGGCTGACTATAAATTCCCTCTATAGTTGAACTCCTGATTCTCCTGCCTCTACCTCCCAAGTGCTGGGATCATAGGAGTGTGTCATCATGTTTGGCTTGAGATGAAATTATTTGTATATATATA
>NW_008355275.1:188403-219003 GCF_000622305.1 Nannospalax galili
CCCAGTTGTATATTAGTCATTCTAGAACAAAGTACTAAGAAGTTGAAGCATGAGTAATAGTCAAAGAGATCCAAATGGGGTACAAGAACAGTGGATCCTAAAAATCTTATTGACTAGTATTTATCCCAACAGTCTAGGTTCAGAGGTTGGGAGCATGAGTGCTGAGACAAAGGGAAGAGGAACAAAGTATGAGGAGAAAGTTGGAGTGAACTCAAATATGGCTGACAAATTGTCAATCATCCATGTAAAAATGATTAATCCCAACATTTGGGAGACAGAGGCAGGCAGATCTCTGTGAGTTCAAGGCCAGCCTGGTCTACATAGCAAGTACTAGGCCAGCTGGGGCCATAGGGACACCTGTCTCAAAAAGACCAATAAACAAACAAACAAACAAATAAATAAATAAATAAATAAACAAATAATCAAAAGCACAGCTAATTCCTGGGCCAATCTATCACATCTCCATTTGTGACACTCAACAGTTCAAATGAGGAAACTATTCTGGGAAACAAGGAAAGAAAAGTGCTTGTGTGCACACACACATGGGACAGGATGTCTAAACTGTTCCTGAGAGCCAAGTGGGATTCAGACTCAGCAGGAGCCCACACTCCTCCCCAGTGGCTACACTGCCTTTTAGGCAGGCTAAGATTCAGACTCCAAGGAGAAGTATACCAGGCTCTTCCCATTTAAACTGGGACACACTCCTTCTGTACTCCTTGCATCTCATCCACACTGTATCCCCACAACTAATTTTTTTCTTTTTTCAGTACCGGAGATTGAGCCTCCTGCGTGCCAGGCAAATACTCTACCACTGAACTATATCCCCATTGCTTCATTTTACTTTTGAGGCAGTGTCTCATTAAGTTGCTTGGACTGGCCTTGAATTTATGATCCTCCTGCCTCAGTCTCCAAAGAAGCTGGAATTGCAGGTCCATGCTACCAGGCCCAGCCTCCTCCTCCTCTTTAAAAAAATTTTTTAATTACATTTATTTAATTTGTATGCATGGAGGTTAGAAGACAACTTGCAGGGGTTGGTTCTCTCTTCCTACTACTTAGGTCCCAGGAATTGACCTCAGATTGTCAGGCTTGGAGGTAAGTACTTTACCCAGCGAACCATCTTGGTGCCCTCCTCCTCTCTTTTAAGAGAACAATGTTAAAAACAAATAATAATCATGTTCTGGTTAATATCTCGCTCTGGCTAAATTATCAGAAGATGACCTTTCTATGAGGCCTGCAGGCTGGGGTGAACCAGGAGCTCATCACTAAGCAGTAAAATAATAATGTAAAGTTATGACTGCCCAAGTGGCTAAAGGACCCTGAGTGAGCTCACAGGCTGGTTAAGTAAGACAAGCTCGGTGTTAGCAACTCCCTTTCTCCTAAGAAACAGAGTAGTCAAAAGCCAACCTCTACAGCCTCCTCCCCTGAGGTCCCAGGTTGTACATGGCAGTTGCTTTGCTTCTATGTTGGGCTTATGCTGGGGACAAGGGCGGTCTCTGCCTTTTCAGATTCTGGTCTTGGGAGGACTGATGGACTTTCTACCTTCCCTGAGGGCCATCTGTGGTCTTGACTCTACACATGGTCCTGGGTATTCAGACCTTGATATTGGACCTTTCCTAGTCCCAGGCACCAAGAGGTTTTCCATCATTTTACTATTACTCTTCTACACCCCCAGTGTGCCTTCACTGATGCCCTACAGAAAATGTAAAACACCTATTTGAACCTCTAGAGATAAAAATCACAGTCTGGGAAGTTGAAAAAAAAAAGAAAAAGAAAGTACTATAATAACCAAACTGATAAACTATCAATCTAAAAATATGTACCATGGAGGCTGGAGAGATAGATAGCTTAGTGGTTAAGAGCACTGGCTGCTCTTGCTGAGGACCTGGGTTCAACTCCCAGCACCTACCTAGTGGCTAACAACCATTTCCAGGGGATCCAACGCCCTCTTCTGACCTCTGCGGGCACTGCATGACACAGGTGCACTTAACACACATGCAGGCAATACACTCATACACATAATATAGAAATAATAAAGAAAAATTATGTAACAGTATTTTATCATGTAAATTCACAATTCTATATGTCTACTATAGGTTTTGAATATTATTTACAGACAAACTGTAGTACCAAGCTTCAACAATGTGAAATTTTGCCATTGCTGCTGTAATGTGAATTTGCCATTCACTTCCTTTCTGAATTCTCCAACCTATACAAAGTTTTTCCATGTAATCACTGTTTTTTTTTTTTTTTTTTTTTCGTCTTTTTGAGACGAGGTCTCCCTGTAGCTCCAGCTGTCCTGGAACTCACTATGTGGACCAGGCTGTAAATAAAACAATGCTAATAACATTTGCAAAAGCCAACCTCTCTCCCTGCTAGTGGTTGGAACAGTTTGTCCTGGGAATCCCTGACAGTCTTATCCTTGCCTGTGGAGCTGGTGGTATAGGCTGCCCCTCTCTCCCACAGCTGTCTCCTCTGGTCTTCAGGGAAGTCCCAGGCAGGGCAAGGATTTGGAGAGGGAGAAGGGGGCCAAAAGAACATGAGACTGCCCCATAAGACAGTGCAGGTAACGCTGCAACTCCCCTGGTAGCATTTTAACCCTTCCTTTCATGTGGGTAAACATCAGTTTGGTCACAGACAGCACATTGGGTTCTTGTGAGGGAGGAAGCCAGTAGAGAGTATGGGATGCTATTTAATTTTTCTGGAGCACAAACTCAATAAAAATACTGCTGTTTCCCCTGTTTGTAAGAGAGTAAAATAAAGCTGAGTAACCATGCAGATTAGTTTCAGGAAATTAAACCTACAGGTGAACTCTGGAAAAACCAGCAACAGTCACAACACTGGGCAGTGTGGGGCAGAAAATCAACATTTGAATTACGGAACTTTTTCCTGTGGAAAAGTCTCTGTGTTATTTTGAATACTTTTTAAGAGATTCTGGGTGGCCTCTCTCCCAACGATTGATGTAACATGGCAAGAACTTGAGTGACCCCAGAAGCATGAGTCTTGGAATTGCCTCCTTTTAAGAAAGGAACACCCACCCCATGATCATGGTGCTTTGCCAAATGCTGGCGTTGACCCACAGAGGGACAAGCACTAATTCCTGTGAGCCAAGGACAATGCCAAGGTGCTTTTACATAAAGACTATACATTCCAAAGACACATACAGGAAGCCAGGTATAGTGGTACATAACTGTTATCTCTGCACTTGGGAGACAGGAGGATCTTGAGTTCTAGGCCAGCATGGCCTACATAGTATGTTCCAGACCAGCATGAACAAATTAGTGTATTAAAAACAAAAATAAGCGCAGAGGGACATACAGGGCTAGGAGTGCAGCTCAGTGGTAGAGCACTTGCTTAGCATGCCTGAGACTTCTGGGTTGAATCCTCATGATTACAAATACACACACACAATACACACATGGGGAGGGTAAAATATGGAGAAAATTGGATGAAGCGGAACAGGGTAGTTAGAAGTCAAACCCTGGGGCTGGAGCAATGGCTCAGTGGTTAAGAGCACTGACTGTTCTTGCAGAAGACTGGGGTTTGATTCCTAGCACCCACACAGTGGCTAACAACAGGCCATAACTCCAGTTCCAGGGGAGTCTGACACCCTATTCTGACCTCCATGGACACTTCACGACATGGGTGCAGTTATATACATGCTAGCAATACATTTATACACATAAAATAAAAATAAGAAAAAATTTTTGAAAAGAAGTCAAACACTAAAACATCAGTCCTTTCCCCTCATTGATCTCAATCCCAAAACAAGGCTAGTTTTCTCCATGCTGAGGTTATAACAATGCTGTAAAGACTCTTTTATTTATTTTCATTTTATGCATATGAGTGTTTTGCCTGCTTGTATATAAGTGCACCAGTGTGCGCAATGCTTATGGAGGCCAAAAGAGGGCGTCAGATCCTCTGGAACCAGTTACAGATGGTTGTTAGCCTCCATGAGAGTGTGCTGGAAACAAAACCCTGGTCCTCTGGAAGAACAGCAACATTCTTGATTGCTGGGCCATCTCTCCAGCCCAACAAGATTTTTTGAAACATTACCTTTTCAAATTTTTTACAAGAAATGTGACCTATGGACATAGTGAAAATGATTGTTGGGAAAGAGTTGGGAAGGGGGAAGGCATGCATTTAGAGGTAGAAGATGGTGACAGAATGTCTCTTTGGAGCAAAGGAATATTTATAATTAAAAATTTTTTTTTGACATTTTTGACAGGGTCTCCCTGTAGTCCCAGCTGGCCTGGAATTCACTATGTAGACCTAGCTAGCCTCAGTTTCACAGAGATCCACCTGCCTCTGCCTCCTGAGTGCTAGGATTAAAGGCGTGTGCCACCACACCTAGAAATATTCATAATTTTAAATATGACACAAAACTAGTTATCTGAAACCAAATTTTCAAATAAGAAAGGTTGTAGCCGGGTATTGTGGCGTACATCTTTAATCCCAGCACTTGGGAGGCAGAGCCAGGCAGATCTCTGTGAGTTTGAGGCCAGCCTGGTCTACATAGTGAGTTCCAGCCTACCTGAGGCTATAGGGAAACCCTGTCTCAAAAAGACCAGAGAAAAAGTTGTCAAAGCTGAAAAAAACACTCATGTTGTCGTAAGCTCAGTACCTAAAACAGTGTCTAAAAAATATCAGACAATCCCACATTTGTTAAGGTAGTTAATGGGAATACATTAGTAAGTTAATAAAGGTTTCTATCACACATTCTTTCACATTGATTGATAATTTTTGTACAATAGGAGAAAAATGAAATGTCTGAATTGTACAACAGGATGTTTATGAATATTACTCATATCAGAAAGTCAAAACGAATTTAGAATGAAAAGACTTAAAATGTATTTTCCAAGTTTGAAATCAATTCATAGTCTCCTTTTAGATCCTTAAGAATTTGTAGTCATGAAGTGTTCATGATAAGGATTTTTATTGTTATTACTATTATTATTATTATTATTATCATCATCATCATCATTTGGGTCTCTTTAAGACAGGGCCTCCCTGTAGCCCCAGCTGGTCTGGAAGTCACTATGTAGACCAGGCTGGCCTCCAACTCACAGAGATCTGCCTGGCTCTGCCTCCCAAGTGCTGGGATTAAAGGCTTGCACCACTGTGCCCAGCCACATGATGATTTTTAAAAGACATATACTTAAATAAAACTTTACCTGCTGAACAGGTGTTTGTGCTGCTATTATTACATTTTTGATTGCCGAACACTGGGGATACAGTCATTAACAATACAAATTGCACCCTCATCCTCGTGAAGGTGGTGTTCTTTCAGTGGCTCGATTTACCTATTCATGGCATCTTCAGTCTCACAGAGAAGCTACTTTGAGAAGTATACCTACCTTTCTGTAGTTTTATTTTTATTTTATTTTTTAGGTGTGTGAGTGTTCTGCCTGCATGTATGTAAAGGTACCTGTGTCATACAATGTCTGTGGAGGCCAGAAAAGGGTGTTGGACCCCTGGAACTGGAGTTAGGAATGGTTGTTAGCCACCCTGTGGGTTCTGGGAATCAAACCTGGGTTCTCTGTAAGAGCGGTCAGTGCTCTTAACCACTGAGCCATCTCTGCAGCCCCATATTCTTTAAGAACATGGAATTTAACTATTCTTTTCACCTATCTAGTTTGTCTCAACAATTCTGGGTGAAGAGAAGGACTAACGGCTACTTGGTATATGTACTTAGAATTTAATGCCACATTTACATAGTCAAAATGAGCTGGGACACATCTCCCTCCATGTGAAAAATCATCTTTGCCTTCAAGACAAATTATTTCTCAGGAAAAAACAAAACAAAATGAAAACCCCCACTTTTACACAGTTGACTGTAAAGTCTAAGATGGAAGTCATTTAACATCAAAGATAGTTTTTTGCATAGTAGATATTTAGATTTCCCCCATTATACATGGGGTTTTTAGATAAAATCATTATTAGCACAACCACTGTGGGTTTCTAGAAGAAAAAAGTAGTCAAGGGTCCTGGGCCTTGTGGCGCATGCCTTTAATCCCAGTGCTTGGAAGGCAGAGAAGCAGGCGGATCTCTGTGAATTCGAGGCCAGCCTGGTCTACATAGCAAGTTCCAGGCCAGCTAGGGCTACAGGGAGATTTTGTCTCAAAAAGACCAAAAAAAAAAAAAAAAAAAAAAAAAAAAAAAAAGTAGTCAAGGGGAAGGATGAGCCTCCCTTTGAGGACAAAGTCAAGTGGTGTTAGCTCTAAACTAGAAGGGAGATTCACCTGCTGCTTAGACTCTGCTGCAAGCTCCTTCACCTGGCCTCACTGTGTCTCTGAGCCTGTGTGGCTGATCTGAGCCTGGGGGCTGATCTTCCCCTGTGGCCTGTGTAGGCTGCAGTGTCTTGGCATCTGAACACAGAGTCTGGAACACTTCTCATACCACATAGCCAGGCTCATGATGGGAGAAATGGAGGCTGGCCATGGCCCCACACTGACCGTGGACAGACAGGACTTCCAATGCTCTTGGAGAGAAAGAGTCCTGAGCTATACTTCTGGCTAGGGAGTGGCATTGCCAGCCCAAAGAGGAAAATGGGTGAGGTGTCCTAGGTCAGCTCATACAGGAAGAGAGTCTGGAGGAAAGATGGCTGAGCACCCAAAATAAGCACAAATCATTCCTTAGGGGGTGAAAAAGGGCACTTATCACGAGGTCCAGGGCAAATGGCCAAGGTAGTGATTAATAAAACATGACTGTATTTTTCAGAAATATCTTACGCTGGAGTCCTGCTTAGAAAACATATCTGCTTTGGTCTTCTTTGCTTCCATTTCCAAAGGAGTTTGACCAATGAACACTCCAGGTAATGGAAGAGCATGAGTCCCAAAGACTGGGGTTCTCACCCCAGCACTGCCACTCTCTAGCAGTGTTGACTCTGAAATAGTTACTTCATCTTTCTGAGCCTCAATCTGCTCATGAAGCCTAAGAATAGCTCCTAAGTTATAAGATTGTTTGAGTATCAAAAGAGATTATATAGCTAAGCATGTAGTGGAAAGTCTGATACACAGCAAGTGTTATAGTGTTGTAAGTAGGAATAGTTTTACAAATGGCCTCACTAATTTCAAAGGCCATGAGATTAACTCCATTGGGAGGAAGAGATGGGTCCAAAGCCACTTTATCCTTTTTTTGTGGGGGTCTTTTTGAGATAGGGTGTCCCTGTAGCCTCAGCAGGCCTGGAGCTTGCTATGTAGACCAGGCTGGCCTTGAACTCCCAGAGATCCACCTGCCTCTGCCTACTGAGTGCTGGGATTAAAGGCATGCATCACCATGCCCAGCTATCCCATTATTTTCTTAAATGCTACTATGTTTCTTATTCATAAATAATTGTGCCCTACTTACCACAAGTAGGTCATTTATTCTACATTCATTCATTTATATACTCAAAACTGTCGGTGATCACCTGCCCTGTCAGAAGCAGTTGTGGTCTAGAAACAGGTATAAGGGTGAACAAGACAGGTCCTCTGCCCTTGGGAGTGTGAAGGAGTGCAGATGGTATACTTGCTAAGTCAGCACTGAGAACAGAGGGATATGGTAGAGTCAGTACAGGAGGAACACTGAGCTCTGAGCCTGAGCCTCAGGGTGCTGTCATGCCCACCAAGCATTTACACGATTTCAGAGGATCCAAACTCTGGTCCTCACACTCACACAGCAAGTACTTTAACTGTGGAGCCATCTTCCTAGCCAACTTTTTCTTTTTTGAGAAATGATCTTGCTAAGTTAAGTAGCTCAGGCTGACCTTAAACTTGCAATCTTCTTTCTCTGCCTTCCAAGCACTAGAATTGCAGGTGTGTGAAATCACACCTGGCTTATTTCAGTTTCTTCCATGTATTTCATGGATGAATAGGCCATCTCTTCTTGGTAGTGAATAATATTTCATCTGTCTAGATGTCTCAGAATTTGTTTATTCATTCACTTACTTGGCTGATTTCATGTTTCAGCAACTGTGGAGAAAGTCTCTACAAACATTTGTGAGCAGATTTGTATGTGGGCAGAAGTTTTCAATTTCTTTGGGGAAATACCAAGGAGTATGATCACTGAACTGTCTGGCAAGCATATATTTAGTTTTGCAAAGAACTTCCAACTGTCTTCCAAATAGGCTCTGCCACTGTGCATTCCCACCAGCAATGTGTGAGAGCTCCTTGCTTGTGTTTCTGTGTTTGGTGATGCCAGTGTTCTGGATTTTGGTCACTCATGGGTGTGATGTAATATCTTATTGCTGTTTTTACTTTGCATTTTTCTAATGATTGATATATGGTATCTTTGCATGTCCTTCCTTGCCACCTGTATACATTCCTTGGTAAGCGTCTGATAAAAATCTTTGGTTCATTTTAATTTAAAAATTTTGGAGTGCTGGGGCTTGAACCCAGAGCACACGCTATGCAAGTACTCTACCACTGAGCTACATCCCCAGCCCTGGCCCAGTTTAAAATTGGGTTCTTGGTTCTCTTACTGATGAGTTTGAAGAGTTTTTCATATGTTTTGAATAGCAATATTTTACCCAATATGCCATTTGCAAATATTCACCCTTCATGTGTGGCTTTCCATTGACAGTGTTACTCACAGAGCACATTTTTATTATGTTCTGTTTTCTGAGACAGCATCTATGTAGCCCAGGCTGGCTTTGAGTTCCTGATTCTACTGCCCCCACCTCCCATGTTGGGATTACAGATGTGAGCCAACATCCCCAGCAGAAGTTTTTAAAAAATTGTATGTGTGGTATATGTGTATATATGTGTGCACATGTGTGCATGTGGAGACCAGAGGTCATTAGGTGTCTTTCTCATTTGCTTTGCACCTTACTTTTTTGAGGCAGGGACTGAACCAGGAACTCAACTATATGGCGAGAATGTGGTCAGTGAGCTCCAGGGATCCTCCTGTCTTTCCAGCACTGGGATCACAGATGTGCACCATCATGCCTTTTCTTTCTTTCTTTCTTTCTTTCTTTCTTTCTTTCTTTCTTTCTTTCTTTCTTCCTTCCTTCCTTCCTTCCTTCCTTCCTTCCTTTTCTTTCTTTCTTTCTTTCTTTCTTTTTCCCCACTTGTGTACTGAGATCCAAACTCAGGTCCTCATGTTTGTACACCAAGGACTTTAGTGATTGAATCATTCCTCAAGCCCCCCTGAAGGTTTTTTTTTTTTTTTTTTTTTTTTTTGGTCTTTTTGAGACAGGGTCTCCCTGTAGCCCCAGCTGTTCTGGAACTCACTATGTAGACCAGGCTGGCCTTGAACTCACAGAGATCCGCCTGCCTCTGCCTCCCAAGTGTGGGGACTACAGGCGTACACCACCATGCCCGGCCCCCCTGAAGTTTTTAACTTTAATGGCATCCATTTTCTTCTATGGATTCCATTTTTGGTGTCATGTCTGAAAAGTTATCACCCAATCCAAGGTCATCTTGGCCTCTGTTATATTTTCTAGAAGTCTTCCACTTTTGAATTTTACTCTCCCTCACAAGGCTACTTAGAGGTTGGGCTGTGTTCCAGTAGGAGTCCCTGGGGTCTTCAGCTGTGCTGGCTTCTGGCCCTGGCCATGCACACAGACCTGGACCTGAGGAGTCCCTATACCTATGGGAAAGCTAGGACTCATGTACTTTGTACACAATCCCCTAACATGTGAAGGTCTTCTACCAAGTCCCCTAATTCTGAGGGCAGAGGGAGCCTGGAGCCAGTTCTCTTGGAAGAGCAAGCAAACCTTTGTCCCTCCATCCTGCATGGTGGAGTCTTGGTTTGACTACAGAGTGTCAGTGACCCTGTGTACTTAAACTGTAACTTTGAGCTTTGGCCTCAAGCCCCTTGTTGTCAGTTTTATAAGCTCTTATTTGCAGCTTCACATTAGGTTCATTAAAAAGCTGCTCCCCGTGGGGCTATAAATGCACATGGATGAGCGGATAGTGAGCTTTCAAGGCTGCATGTGATCTGCCCACCAACGCTGCAGAGGACTGAGGAGGACCTAATGGAAACAGTGAATCAGCACCTCTTGGCTGGAGCAAGGCTGGCAATGTGCCAGAGCAAAGGCAGCCTGTGAGCCTTTCTCATAGCTCCCTGTGTCTTCCTTGCCTTTGAGTGCAACAACCTACGGAGGCACTGCACTAGATGTGTTGTAGAGGGTGGGTCTCCAAGCAAAAGAGCTGCCATCTTCATCTGATCAGCGGTGCTTGCTTGCCGTAGCAATCATGATGGATAGGGCCTGTGGACTGCTGACATTCAAAGAAGGAGTGGGGAGGGTCCCCGGACTCTCATCTGAATGTCCAGCCACTTCTCTCAGCCATTCGTATGCAGTTCTGCTGTGATTGCACATGGTCTTCAGGAAGGGCTACAATACATAGGCTGGGGAAGGCTAAGGAGGGGGACTCCATCTATACAGTTATAGGGAAGCCACCATCCATGCTGGGGGACTTTCCAGTGTCGCTGCTTTGGGGTCACCCGCATTCCATTCCTGCCCATAACTCTTCACCCACGTTCTGTAAGTGAGCCCAATAAACTCATTGGTTTCCCAGGGTGAACTATAGGAGAATTGTATTCTTGTTTGTTGTTGGGACCTTATAAAGAAGAGGTTGATGTTATTTTTGTTTACATTTACCCAGGACTCCATCATATGGACTCCTCCTCTTTCAGAATTCTGTCAGCCTCTCACTTCCTGATGTGAGACGTTTCAGTTTTGGCAATGCTCCACTGTCATCGCCAAAGTAAAAGAGCTGCCCACCAACACGCTCATGCTTTGAGCTTCTCATTCTAGGGGTGTTATCCCCACCTGGGTGAGCTTCTGCAGCCCCGGCATATGAAGAGCCCCACCTTGCAGGTGGCAGTCTCCAGTTCCCAGGATCTATGTGAATCACTGACTATCCAGCATAGCCCAGGTTTCACAAAGGCCTAAGGCCTAAGGTGTGGGGTGCTGCCTCACACCTCTTATTGTGCACACCCCAGCTCACCACTACATGGCAGAGATAAGAATCAGAATCTTTTTACCTCCTTGACTAAGGTCCAGGAGAAAATTTCTCTGTCCCAGAACTTCACTGGCAAACATACAAATCCCCCCTTCCCCTACCAAAATAAGAAAACCAATGCAGAAGAACACAGGATATATAGTCAGGACTATATATAGTATAGTATATAGTATATATAGTATTTATAGTGTATATGGTATATATATATATATATATATAGTATAGTATAGTATAGTATAGTATAGTATAGTATAGTATAGTATAGAAACCACCAGTCTCTGATCCTGTCTGGGGTACTTACTCCTGACCGACCTGTCACTGGGAGTTAATTATACTCCATATGAACATTTATCTCATATCTGCCTTGATATGTGTCTTCCCTGTAATTCCCTGCATGGCCATGTGAGCTTCCAGTTCTGGGACTCAGAACTTGCTCACCAAGAGAGTTCATCTGCAACTCTGACCACTAGCAAGTTCTCCCCATTTAATGCTCCCCATCTTTGCCATCCTCCATTTTGACCCAGTGTAGTGCTCATGGGGTAGCAGCCCCAGCCTTTACTTACAGGGTGGCCTGAGACAAGTAATGTCTTCTCTGAGTCTCAGTTTACTCAACTGCAAAATGGTGACAACCACTGTCAGAGAATGAGAATGAGGACTAAGACAACACACCAATGTGCTCAGCCCAGTCCCTTGCAGGATAGGCACATAGTATGGAGGGTGTCATCCTTGTGGGCTCTTGCCATCTCTAATCATGGTGTCGCTCTTCCCTGTGGTTCTGTGACGTGGGTCATTACCACTACCACCCCTGCTATCACCATTTCTGGTATAGGAAGGACAGAAACCATTTTCATCTTATATCTTCTTTCTCTATTTCTGCAGTTAACACAGCTTTAAGGACACAGCAGGTATTCAGTAAGTATGAAAATCAGTGTTCAGAGTGGGCTCTATTTTAGCCTTGACCCTTAGTAAGATTAAAATACTTTGCTGGGTGTAGCAGTGCATATCTGTAATCCTAGTACTTGGGAGGCATGAGGATCAGGAGTTCAAGGCCAGTCTTTTCCACTTAGTGATTTTTGAGACCTGCCTGGGCTACATAAGATCCTGTCTTAAACAAACAAACACCCCCAAACAACAAACAAACAGAAACAGGGAAGGAAAGGTGGCTCAGCAGGTAAAGATGCTTGCTACTAAGCTTGACATCCTGAGTTTGACCTCTATGACCTACAAAGTGGAAGGAGAGACCTGATTCCTGTGGAGGTTTTCCTCTGACCTCCACATGTGTGTCGTGATATACACATATGCAACATCCCAAAATGCACACACATAAATAGATGCAAAAATGAAAAAAAAGAGAACAATTGAAATACTCTCAATAGTAAAGTAAACCAAAACAGTGGCCTTGACTCTTGGGTGGAATTATAGGGTAAGGAAAGGCCCCAGCTTCTTGCGGTGGCGCGGCTGTTGTGGCGGTAGCTGACAGGGCAGCAGACACCGGAGGGTAAAGTGCTGCCTGATCCAGCAAAGAAGGGAAAGAGGAAGACTTGACAGGCTGGTCTCCAGCTCTGGTCCTAAGCCAAAGGCAGCCCTGGAGAGCAGAGTGCCAAAGTGTCAGTCTGCAAAGCCCACCACTGTTATGGCTGCTGTAGCCAGTTGTATACAACTCTGCCTCCACACAGGGTTTACAGACTGCAGGGTCCACCCTCACTCTTTTATGCTTTTGCCTTGGAAAGAAACAAGGGAAAGGCACAGGGAAGAAAGGCTCTGCTTGAAAAATAAACACCTTTGCTGCCTGGTGACATTTCCACAGCATCAAGTTTCAGAAGCTACCACTGTCTGTTTGACTTGTCCCGCTTCAAACTAATATTGGAATTGGCCAGGCAAGATGGGTTATTCCTTGCCTCCCCCTC
Organism: Nannospalax galili; assembly: GCF_000622305.1. Lineage (NCBI taxonomy): Eukaryota > Metazoa > Chordata > Mammalia > Rodentia > Spalacidae > Nannospalax > Nannospalax galili. The sequence goes on from NW_008355275.1 coordinate 201,257, forward strand.
CAATTCTAGACTCCACCCTCTTTCATAGATGTTCTATGGGGAGAGAAAGCAAAACCAAGCACCCTCAGACAAATGGAAAAGCTGCTACCTTAGGGACCACCTACTGTCTGCTTGTAGAGGACAGGACACGAATAATGGAGTGAGAACAAACTGTCGTAAGCCTGTGATATGATGGAAATCTCATTTTAACAAAAGACAGTCTGTACATTAAGGACCTGAGCAACCTGCCAGAGACAACACAGTTTGTAAGCAGAGGCTTGTGCTCTCTTACTCCATTACAGAGAAACTGGGCCCGGCAATTAGGAGTCTCAGTTGGATGGTAAAAAAACAAAACAAAACACCCAAACTGAAGTATAACTTAGAGCACAAAATTCACTCTTTCAAAAGGAACAATTCAGTGACCTTTTAACATATCCAGACTTGTAAAATCATAACCAGTTGTCTTGGAACATGTCTGTCATCCCTGCAAGAAACTTGTGCCCATTCACAGTCATGCCCCATTTTCACCTTCTCAGCCTCAGAAACCACAAATCTAGCTTCCGTCTCCACAGGCTTGCTTATTTTGGACATTTCATATACATGGAATCATATACTATGTGGCCTTTTGGTGTCTGGCTTTAGTTTTTCTGTGGGGAGAGGTAGGGTCTCACTCTGCAGCCCAAGCTGAATATTGGGTTGAATATTGGGTTAGTCACTTACTGAGTAAAATAGAGCCTCAAACATCTAAGGTATCATGCAGTGCCTGGAATACAGGATGGGCTCAAAAGTGGTACCTCTGGGCCAGGGAGTCGACAGGGAAGGCTCTTGCAAGTTGGCAATAGGGAAGATGGTCATTTCAGCATCCCAAAGTGATGACAGCCCGTCCCTAATGCATCCACTGATTGCTTTGTTATACAATTGATTTAACAATTGGCGTGGAGAACCTCTAACCCTTTTAAGAATATTTATTTTATTTGTACGTGAATGTGCCTAAGTTTATGTATGTGCACCTGTGTGTGCTGGTGCCCACATAGGCAAGATGAGGTCAGATCTCCCAAAATGCAGTTACAGTTACATGGATCATGGGTGCTTGGGTCCTCTGCAAGAGCAGCAACACTCTTAACCACTGAGCCATCTCTTAAACCCCACAAAAGCGGCTTCCTTTCTCTCTTATTTTCATCACAAACCTTACTACAGATTTGGCAACCTTTCCCTAGTCTGAAATCTTCTGTGGCTCAGTAAGGGATTTTCCCTGCCCCTGGTTCTTCCACTGATGAGGTGGGGGTAGAGGTAGGAGTGTTTCCCAGTCTCCACAAAGAGGCAAGCGTTCAAAGGGGATCATGAGTCACTCAGATGAGCTTCTGGTGAGATCATGCTGAGAAGCTATTTGTGGACACCTTGCAGAGCCAGCTGACCGCTGACTCAATGAAGTAGAGGGGGGGAAGGGGCTGACTTCTCAAGCAGAAACCTGGTACAGCTGATACCGAGAACTGTTGGGGTCCCCTCCCTGGCCTTCCGAAAGCAGAGGCTGTAATCAGAACTTTAGAGCCTTGATAAATTACCCAGGACTTCCCCATCTAGAGATTCCTGGGTTACCTTCACTGATAACAAAGACTAAGCACCACACCCACCTGAGGGGGCGTCAAGGATGGTGTCAGGGCTGGCTACACCCCTTGGAGGAGGGATGTACCCTGCCAGGTCTCCTGGGAACCCCTCAAATGCCAACTAAAGCTCTGCCTCTCACAGTGCTTGGGCACAGTGCTTCACATAGGGTATTTTCCCAAGGAATATGCAAGATTAGCTGTCAGGCAGTGGTAAGCCTCAGGGATGCTGGGATGATTAACCGCCCCGTGAGACCCTCCCCCAGCTTGATAGGGCAATGCTTCCTGCTCCTGCTAGCCTCAGATTCTGGGAATCCTGGTTCAGCTCCTTTAGTTCCACAGAGGCACTTACGTAGATATTGCTGCAGTTCTTTTGTTTACAATTTCAGTATCTGCTCCCTCCCCTGAACTCAGAATGCAAGTTGCCTTATGGCAAGAACTACCTGAGCAGAGGCTCAACAAATACCTTCTAGAAATAGCTGAATGTCATCAGCCAGCTGTCTGACTACCACCCTGAGTATGTTATTTAATCTCTGGACCTGTTTCTTCATCTGTAAAATGGGCATGGCTATGGTGAAATCACATAAAGCCCTAACCCTGATGCTTGCAACAGAGCAAGAATTCAATAAACCAGTAAACAGTAACTGACCACATCCCAAGTATTTAATGAATTAGATTTTGTTCAAGGAGCCCCAAAGACAGGGAAGGGACCTATCAAAAGAGACCCATATTCCTAAGAGGATTTGTCTATCAGAGCCATCCAGGCTTAAGAGGGAATCCCTCTGCTTCTCAGCCACAGGCAGGAGTCCTGCTGATGCCACTCCTAGGGGGCAACTATCAGCAATCCATCACTAATTGTCTTTTGGCAGTGCTTTTCTTGATCCAAGGTGATGAATCCCTGCTAAAGGCACTAATTAGCCATAGGAGTTGCCTTAGCTAAATGAACACTTTGTGCCCCAGGTAAGGAGACAAGGCTGGGAAGGCTGAGGGAGCCTGCCCTTCCTGGGAATAATCCTTCTAGGTAGCAGAGCCCTAAACCAGAAGGCTGCACACAGGGCAAGGACATATTAGGCTTCCCCGCTGCCCAGGCTCAGAGGCGGGCTGATAACCAGACGGAGAGAGTGATGGATGCTGGGCGGAGGTGGACAGACATCCCCGTAGGGCTGTTGGGGGCAGCTCTGTGAAGAAGAGAAAGAGGGGGCCCATGGGAAGTCCCTGAAGGGTCTCTCAGGGAGAAAAAGATTAAAAATGGAAAAAGAGACAGAGGCAAGAGAAGGGGAGGGGTTAATAAGAATAGAAATATATAGAGAGAGGAGGTTTTTTTCCCTTTGGAAGAAAAGGTCATTGGGAACAGTCTGTGCATGTGAAAAGCAAAAAGTACATTTTGAAATAGTTGAGAAAATATGGAAATTTTCTCCTTCCTTTGCTCTTGCAGGTATTAAGAAAAATCACATTTGTCTTCCACCTCTGACCTTATGTGAAGGATGAAAAACAAAGAACTTAATATATATTTAAAAAAATTTATTTTCTAAGTTAGCATATAAAGCAATGAGTTTCGTTGTGGCATTCTTCCTGATTTGGGCTGGTTCCTCTGAAGAGCTGAGAGTTTATTTCCAAGCTGGAAAAGGGCCGGTGGTGCTGGAGTTTCTTGACAGCAGCATTTTAACCAACACATTATCTGTAGTTCGCTGCCAGAGAACCCCATCCTCTTTGCCTTGCACTCCTCCCCCTAGTTTACTGATTTGCTCTGGGAGGACTCAGGGCTCAAGGCCAGGCTGGGATCTACAGAGAAAACAGAAGAGATCGAGATGCCAATACATCAGGCCCTTTGGGCTGGCTGGGAGGGAAAGGCAGATAAAGCAACAAAGGGCAGAGGAGGGGATAAAAGCTCATGTCAGCTGTAAAGCCCCTTCTTGTGGCTTAGCACCTCCTGAGTCCTAATCACTCTGGAGTCTGTGAGGCCAGGGTATGCCCCAGCTCTCTGGAATCAAGGATTCTGACTATTTTTCCTTGGCAATCCTCAAGTTTATGAGAAGTTGAATGCAAACACAAGGAATCAGTCATTTTAAATGTCTGAGGGAATAAGGTGTTTAGATATTATATGGAATTGTGTCCAAGAGCAGGCACTTTGGGGGAGAGACTTCTGGATCATGCCAGTCCCCTTTATGTGTGCACAAGAGGTTCCCCATCTGTAGAGGAACACATCTCCTCTGTCAGAGTGCCATAGAGAGCTGCCCTGCCTAACTAAAGCACCGAGGAACTATCTGGTACTGGAGGCTTTCTAAGATTCAACTGACTGCAGCTCCCCACACTCCCAGATGTCCTGGTCTCAGCAGCCTCCTACGATTGTCTTTGCCAGATTATTTATGATTACTGCAAGAAAACGATGACTTTCAAGCATATTCTCACATACGGAATGATATTGTGTAACTGAACTTCTAGTTTAGGCTGGCTTTACTGGGGCCCCAGGGTGCACAGTAAAGAAGCACACAGGGTTTCCTCTTAGAGGTAAGTCAAGATCTCCACCTCTTTCTCTAAGGTACTGACCTATACAGGAAGGATCTGACCACAGTGCAAACAACCATGAAGGCTGGAAGGAGCCCCATAAAGATGAAGCCTGGGGACCAAGAATGAAATCCTAGAAAGACCCTTTCCCTGGCCATACCAGACCCAACTCACCTGTATTTCTGTAACTCTCTTTCTATTTAGGAGGCTAAAGGGACTTTGTTTGAGCCACACTGGCTTCCTTAGGAGGGATTAGCAAGGCCAGAGCCCATAAGGGCTAGAGTGCTGCTGGTTGCCAGTAACTTCCTCTTCCTTCTGGAGAGGGAAAGTCAGGATGGAACAGAGTAGGTCACTTCTACCCAGAAATCAGTGGTCTTCCCTGGGAGGCCAATTTCCATCTTACCTGCTTCTCTGAGACCACCCGGGCTAGTCCATTTGCTGAGAGCTGGGAGGAGTGCAGTGCTTGGCAGGGGCCTCACCACCTTGCCTTTCCCCAGCTTCTGGGTTTGTGTGTCTATCTACAAGGCTTGTCAGAAACTTCAAGGCTGAGCCAGCCAAGGGTTCACTCATATCATGTCTCTGCCTTTTTCTACTCCTCCTGCCTCCAACCTGGCCTTCCTGCCAGAAAAGAACAAGTACCCTTCTTCCAGAACTCTGTAGTGTGAGGTTAAGTCCTCTGTGACAGGGCTGTATGGAAAACACTGAGGTGTGGCTGTCACCCTGTCCCTCTAAAGTCCCTTTCTTTACCTTGGACAAGATCCAATGGAGACCCATAACCAAAAGGCAGAAAGACCTCAATTAGAATGGACTCTTTTCTAGAGAAACAAGAAGTACTTAGTACTTATTGCTTAGTAGTCAGGTAGAGCTTCTTATTTCTGCCAACCATCAGTTTCCTCACCACAAAGATGGTTAAGGGACACAGATATGACAACTCACAGTAAAATCGTTATTATTACAATTGCTACTCATGGGCTTTTCAAGAAGGAATGGGAAGGAAAAGTTGCTCCTTGCCTCCATCCGTCCCCTTCTTTTTCTTTTTTGTGACAGGGTCTTGTTATGAAGATTATGCTAATCTTCTAACTCTCAGTGATTCTCATGCCTCGGCCTCCTGAATACTGGCATTATAGGTATGCACCACCACACTAGCTGTCCCCCTCTTTAAAGCTCAAAACCAAGAGAGCCCCCAAAGGATGCCCTTCTGTCCCACAGTTTAACAACTTTTCCATTTGATAACTGATTACATTTGTTAATGGTGGAGCGGAGCTGCTGGCAGGTGTGGCCCCAAGACCAGGAGCATAGTCATAGGGAATCTTGGATGATCCAACCTGTCCAAGAGCAGGATTCAATCTAACCCACTGTAAGAGGGGTCCAGAAGTGGGGTTTGGCCCACTTCATCATAGCCCCTCTGCCCACAGAGGACCCAGTTACCAGCACTCGTAAGCCAGAATCAATGGAGATTTCTAATCAACTAGTACTACATGAAAAGATGTCACTTACTGCCTGTGCGAAGGTCTTCCCAGGATCCTTCTCCTGAACACCTGGAGGACTTTGGTCAGGCCACCCTGTTTCTGGAAGGGTTGCATTATGGCCTGCTAGTTAAGAGGACTTGAGAACCAGATGATTCTGTGGACAAATTTCACTTCTCTTTGCCTCTGTTTCCTTGCGGCTTCTCTTATTACATGTTAGATGTAAGCTCCTTCCTTTTTAATCATCAAGCCAAGGTTTTAGGCTCTCTGGCTATGTTTCAGTCAGAAACAGGCAGGTGTCTTGTGACAGGTCCACAGGTTCATCTCGCCTCCCAGCCCCCTACCTGCTTCAGCTACTGAAAGAAGCAAATGCAGAGATACCCTGAACGCTCTTTTTCTGGTCACTATTTACTATAATTGTGCTCCTTGGGTGACCTTCCTCTTAAGGCTGGGTGACAACTTTAGAGAACAGTCGGGCTTTTGCCACTGATAAATGAGATTAGGATTCATCCCTGCATGGGAAATGCCTTCTGCTCTCTTGTTATGAGCACAGCTCTGTGAAGCACCTCTGTGTCACCCTGAGTCACAGCTGGCCACACCTTCCCTACCAAAAACACTAGTCCTGAACATAGATGGCAGAGGGACAAGAGGGGGCAGGAGTAGGGGTCTGGGAGAACAGTACTTTCTACCATTGGGAACACTAGGCTGCTCCGTAACTTTGGGAATTGCGGTGCCTGGATGAGAGGCTGGGGGTCAGGTACTCAGTACATAGTATGACACACAGGAGTGGTAGTAACAGTGAGGATGGTGATGGGTAGATGTTTGCATCACCCTTGTCACATACACACTCAGTGAGCAGCAGTGATTGCTCAGCTCTAATGTTCCTTTTTTAGGAGAGAGGAGGGGCAGGATGCTTAGGAGTTCTCTAGTAGCCAGAACTGTGTTAGTTCTGATGTGGTGGGAGATGTGTTCATGTCCTGGGAGAGCAAGGGATTGTATACATGTGGGGAATGACCAGTTAGGGTCTTTCCTATCATAAGGCCACGTGGCATATCTAGTCACCACAGGCTGATGTCTACAGAACTCTTGGCATCCAACCAAGTGGTTCGTGCACTGCCTTGGCCCATCTTCAAGGTCTCAGTAGGAGTGTACAATGTCTTTGTTTTCCAGAAGTGGAACTAGAGCTCAGAGAGGTCCGGCAATCTTCCATCCACTGTGGAGTGGAGGACTGAGGCCATGGAATGAAGATGACAGGCTGTTCTTCAGACCAGGAGCTTCTGCCTTTCCATAGCCCTGCCCCATGGGAACCTCTTAAAGAAGAGGGGGAAATACCTGGTGGGGGATCCTTCTTCCTTCCCAAGAGCAATCACACCCATGGGCACCCTGACTCCTTATGGACAGCTTAGGGCCCTGGTAAGAAGACTTATCTGTATAAACCAGGGAGGAGAGGAATGAGCAGCTCAATCATTTCAAATTCTGCTTTAGCTAAGACTGAGCATCTCTTCTATACCCCACATCCCTCATCCACAACCTTCTTCTCTAACAGAAATGACTAACAGTGGTGAGCTTTCCCAGTGTTCTGACACCCTCCCAAATCCATTTGCTATCCTTCAGTCTGCAGAATCAGTCCAAAGGGATACGTTCCAACCTTGTTGCTGGTTTATAGATTACGGTTTATAGATTTATTATCCATCTGTGGAAATGGGAAGAGCGGTATTAATTCTCTCAGAGGCCTTTTACTCAGATTCACTGGGTGAGTTCTGGAAAGTGCTTGACACACACACACTACATATTTGGAAGGGAAAACTTGAAGCCCTTGGGCAGCAGTAGAACCCAGCCCTGAGAAGTCTAGGAGGGGGCGGTTATCTTTAAAGACACACCCTAGCCCCAGGTATGGGGGCAGTGACTCAGCAGGGGGCATTTTCCCAGGCCTATAAAGAGCCATGCAGGGAAAACCCCACCTGCGCATGTCTCCATCCTCTGTTCCCTAGGATAACTGGGGATGCTTCTAGAGAAAGGTCAGAGCCTGAAGCCTGACTCTCAAGTCTAACACTGCAAACTGGCCCCATTGCCGAAATCTACAAGCCTATTTCTTCCAGTACTTGCCCCAAGCCAGGTCCTATGCTAGTCCTGGAGATAAGTGGAGAAGGAAACCAGCCTCTCAGCAGTTATTCAAGGCACCATCAGGCCATACCTGCCCTAGGAAAGGGACACTGACCTCCTGAGATATCCCTTGCTGACCAGGTGAGGTGGGCTTTTCCTCTTCCATTTTTAAAGGTGCTTCCAGTTGTTAAATGAATAAATAGCTCTAGAACATTTAGGTGCTGCCACAGTAGTCTATCAGGACTCCCCTGACCTTTGAAAACTCAAAGTGAAAACGGAAGCAGGCCCAGGGCTGGCAGTGAGAAGAGCAGATAAGCAGTAGTTTCAGTAGCATCATAAAGAGACTGAAAGCCCTGCACATTTTCAGCATGTGACTAGAATGATCCATAGCTGGGCCCCCAGCACAAATGCAGGGTAACAACGCTCGCAGGAAACAGGGACTTCAGCAGTCCTCACTGTGGCTGAGCTTACTTACCTGGTGTCTGCCTTGTGCCTTTCCCGTCGATCATCTTATTTAGTTTCATTTACTCTTCTCCAGGATAGATGAGAGCTAGGCCTACAGGCAGTCGGCCTGGGTTATTCTAAATATTCTCCTCCCTTTTATCTGCTGTGTGACTTGGCTTTACCTCATTTATTTATTTATTATTTATTTATTTATTTTTTATTTTATGTGTATGCATGTATTGCCTGCATGTAGGTGTCGTGCAATGCCCGAGGAGGTCAGAAGACGTGGTCGGATCCCCTGGAACTGGAGTTACGAACAGTTGTTAGCTGCTGTGTGGGTGATGGGATTCGAACCCGGGTCTTCTGCACGAACAACCAATGTTCTTAACTGCTGAGCCATCTCTCCAACCCTGTTTGCTTTACCTCTTTAGGCTCGACTTCATTATCTGTAAAACTGGGATACCTAGACTGACCTTCTAAGACTGCTGTCAATATTAAGTAATAAACCCATATAAAACTTCACTTATAATGTGGAACGCAGGTCCTCAGTAAATGCCAGCTATGTTGTTAAGCCAAGCTGACATATGTTTCATGTGTCTAGCTCACATACCATAAAGCTGAAGCAGACTTCCCAAGGTTATGACCCATTGAGGCCCCATGCTACTAGCTCATTCATTGTACCTTCTCTCTCCCCGATCAACCTGAGGAACTCCACACAGCCACCTCCTGCGGAACACCACACATTCCTCAGGAGAGTGCTGTGGAGTCTGGTTTTTCCCACGCTGGTATCATTCCCTGCAGCAAACTGCCTAGGGCCAGGCATCCCACCACCAGAAACCCTGGGCAGGAAGAACAGAGGCCCGATGCTCAGCTGACTGATACCTGAGTCTGGGGCAGCAGTTTGTTTCTGGAGGTCATGTTTCTATCTGCTTGCTTTCCCTCTCTAGGAGGCAACAGGTGATTCACAGGTATGCCCGTCCAACAACAGCATTCTCTGCCTGTGTCTCTGCAGCTACTTGGACATACCTGGGCTCCTTTCCACAGTGCAGTGTCACCATGAAGAGAAATGGAAATTTTGGGGTGGGCTACTTCCCCTTCCTTAGCATTAATATGGCTAAGACCCAGGTCCTACCACGGTTTTCAAAGCTGTCCTCTAGAGCTACAACCTCTGTGCTGTTATGGACTATATGAAAAACTGGGAAATGATCCAGGCCTTGATACTATAGCCACAAAAACACATGGGCCCAGCAGAGGAGGTGGGCCCCCCTACATCTTGGGGCTACAAAGACCTACCATTCATAAGTCAGTCTTTGCTGCCAGCTCTTGCAATATGTGAACAACTCACCTCCACAAACAGCAGTGGAAGGACAGGGGCTGCTGGGGACCCAGGCGGCCTGCTCTTTCTTACCCAACATGCTATGCTGAGTTGAACACTTCATTGCTCCCAGAGTGTCTCTGCCCCTGCCAGGCTCTACACCTCCTTGAGGACATGGATGCCTTGGCCAGACTTGGGTCTCAGTATCATGTTTGGGCCTGGCATATAGCAGTGCCTGAGTGTTAGATTCCTCACCAAGAAGACTGTTAAGTCAGGACCAAATAAGTCTCATGCAGGGCCCCATTCCCAGATCAGGCTCAGTGACTATACAAGCCTTTGTGAGGATCTGAGGGGTATTTGTGGGGAGTACTTGGAGTTTGATGGCCTTAATAGCAAGTCTAGCTATCACCTTCTTAACCCTAGGTCTTTTCTGAAAGAAAATAATTCTATTCAAATGGGACTCGGGGAAAATAAGAAAAGCAAAGCAGTAGGCAGGCAGGCAGGTAGACAGACTTCTTAAGAAGTTCCAGAAGAAGGGACCAGGCTGCTGAGGTTCTAATCTGAGCTGCAACAAAAGGTCTTTCTTTCTTGGTTTTTCTTTCTTTCCTCTTTCTCTCCCTCCCTTGCTCCTTCCCTCCCTCTTTCATGGTGTGTGTGTGTGTGTGTGTGTGTGTGTGTGTGTGTGTGTGTGTGTGTGTGTAGTTTTTTTGAGACAGGATCTAGCTGTATTGCCCTTGTTGGCCTTCAACTTGCAGCAAATACTCTGGCCTCACCGAGTGCTGGGATTACAAGCATGTGGCACCACACCTGGTTTATGCAGGGCTGGGGATCCACCAAGGGCTTCATGCATGCTAGGCAGCAGTCTACCAACTGAGCTATATCCCAGCCCATTTTGGCTTTTAAGAGCCAAACTTTTTCAAAAAAATATTTTGTTGACTTTTTTATTATATGTGTATGAGTGTATTGCCTGCATGTAAGTGCACCCATGTTGTGCAATGCCCAAGGAGGTCAGAAGAGGGCATCAGATACCCTGGAACTGAAGTTACTGACAGTGGTTGGCTGCCATGTGGGTGCTGGGAATCAAATCCAGGTCCTCTGCATGAGCAGACAGTGCTCTTAACCTCTGAGCATCTCTTTAGCTCCTTAAGAGTCAAATTTTATTTCCCCAACCTCAGATATTCCAATTTGTTTTGAGCCCTATTACAACAGAAAACTTCACTTGTTCCTAGACATTTATATCCTAACATACAAATGTGCCTTTTTGAATTGAGCATTGGAATGCTCAAGAAAAAAAATTTTTGAGATAAGCTCTCATTATACATTCCAAGCTGGTCTTGAGGTCACAATCTCCCATCTCAGCCTCAGATGTGAACCCTTACTACCCCAGAAAAATCACTTTTTGCTGAAAGTTCAGTTTCTTAACAATGTGACTCAGCCTAGGTTTCTGGCTGATGGAACTGAGGTCACTGCTGTCACAGGCTACTGGGCTTGTTTTTCACACCGCCCCCACCTCTGTTCTCTAACACTTTGCTGAAGGTGAATGGAGCAGGCCTTGCAACCAACCCCAGTTAGCCAGAGACTCTCCTCACTAAGCACAGCAATTATTGAAGGAGATTGTGCAGCTACTGCAAACCAGGACCCTGCTAAGTGCTCTCATATACCACTTCATGAAAGCCTCTCAACTCTGAGAATAGCTGTTATTGGCACTATTTTGTGCAGAAGGGAGCAAGAGACACATTTGTTGAGTGTTCAGTATCTTATACTGGCAGAAAGCACAGACTATCACCTTTAGTATCTGGAATGCCCAAGTCCCTTATATAGCATCATTTGCATATAACCTCACATCCTTCCATATACTTTAGTCATTTCTAGATGATTTACTGTAATACTTGATATAAGGTAAATAATATATAAACACTTACTGCATTTATTGTTTAGGGACCAATAACATGAAAAATGTCGGTATATGTTCAGTACAGATACATTTTCAATTTTTTCAATATTTTCAGTCTGTCATAGGCTGACTCCCCAGATGCAGAGCCTGCATGTGCTCAGTGCGTGATGCAAGTGCAGAAGACCAGTGTGGGGGGCAGGGGTTCTGCTCAACCTATGAACCTACTGGGGGAAGCCTGCATTTCCACAAAGGAACACCAAAGAGAAATTGCTCACTTTTTATGGAAGTGTTAAACGTGGGTTCCCTATGAAAATGGAAATGACCTCATTACCTTTCATTAGAACTCCATTTCCATCCCATAGTTCTAGGAATCATAACAACTATAACCCAAGGCAGGAATTATTAAAAAGTAGAAGCCATTATGGTGGCATGCCCCTGCAATTCCTAGCACTTACATTCTGGAGATAGGGGCAAGAGGTTACATAGTGAGTTTGAGGTCACCCCGGGCTACTTGAGATTGTATCTCAAAATGGAAGGGGGAATTGTGACTTGATCCATTTCAGAGAGGGCTGTACCTGCTGAGGGAACGTCAAGGCACTGCTTTAGTCTCTGATGTGACTGAAACACTTTCTCACCCTCCCTCACTTCTTTTAAGAACAAAAAACAAGAGGTGTTGTGGGGGTATACTCTTAAATCACATCACCTGGCTATCTGAGACTCTCTCCTCACCAAAAAACCACAAAAGGGGCTAGGGGTGTAGGTTAGCAGTAGAGGACTTTCCTAGCATGTGAGACGCCCTGGGTTTAATCACCAGTTCTGCAAATACATGCTTATGAGTGTAAAACAAACAAGTTAGCTCACAAATGTGGTTATGTTTTTGTTTTTTTCCTTTTTTTTTTTTAGTTTTTTTTGTTCTTTTACAAATATGGTTTTTATAAGTGAATGTGAATCCACAACTATTTGAAAGAGTCTGAGGATTAGGAGCTAACATACTGCACAATATAAAAACACTTACATGAGGCTGGGGAGATGGCTCAAATAGATAGAGTGCTTGCTGTCCAAGTATGAGGACCTGAGTTTGGGTCCACAGCACTCACGCAGAATCCAGGCATGACAGCATGCATCTGTAACACCAGCATGGGGGTGGGGAGGGCAGAGACAGGCAGTTCTAGGAGGCTTGTCAGCCAGTCTACCTGACATGGTGAGTGAGCTCTGGGTCTAAGGAAAGACTCGGTCTCTAGAAATAAGGTGGAGAGCGATAGAGGAAGACACTGAATGTCAACTTCTGGCTTTACACACCAGCACACATCTGCATACATACACATAAACCCATTCCTCCCACCCAAATAAAAAACAAAACCACTTGAGATGTGTATTTCAGATACTCATGGTTTGCACTCATGTGAATGTGCCCACAGCCTTGATCTCACAAGGTGTTCAGGGTAGCCATAAACATGAGACCTCTCATGGCTCTGACAGAATTATTGACCATGGTGCTCAGTGACTATGAAGGTCTCTCTGGGGACTCAGTGATAACTTGAGCTGGTCCAAAAAGATGAGCTGGGCAACTGAGGCAGAAGAGATAAGAGGAAAGATTCCAGGGAGGAGCAAAGACAGACAGCATAGACTGTCAGGCATAGGAAGAAGAGGGGTGTGAGGAGCTGGGCATTTATAAGGCTGGAGGAGGGAAGGCTGGAGGAGGGAAGCTAGCTGGACAATGGAGGCTAGGTGTCAGGGTCATGAGGACCTGAGTCTTACCTTCTGACAGTAAGCAGTCACTGAAGGTTTCAGTGAAGAACATATCCCCTTTGAAGGGCCTTAGGAGTGCTTTACCCTAACAGCCTGTAGGTTCCAGAGGGCAGAGTCACACCCACACCCACAGTAATGCCAGCATCACTGGAGCAGAGTAATGTGAAACTAAATGTGTACTCTAAAACTCTCCTCTCCGTTCTTAAATAGCTTGTTTTCTGTGGGGGAGAAAATAGGTTTATTGGCACCAGATGACGGGGGTTGGGCCAACTGTGAACAATTTTTTCTGAAACTTATAGGATTAGTTTTTTACCAACAAAGAGATGAAGCAGAGTTCTAGAAGGGGAGAGATGGATGAGAAATGTAAACAATTATAGCAGAAAGGTGCTTCCTCATTCCTGTCTCTGGAACAATTCCCCAAAAGCTTCAGAAGCCTTGACTGAGATTGTCTGTGAGGGACAGCGTCAAGGCTATGCTACACTCTACAACAAATCTTTGGCCTCTCTTAATAAGTGGCAGCTGCCACCATAGAGACTTTCCCATTTATGAGGAAGGATGTTGTGAATTGCCTTCTGTATATTTAATCTTCAGGAAAACACAGAGGGAGAGTCCTGTCCCCCCATTTTTCAGGTGAGAAAACTGAGGTGATTGATATAACTTGCACAAGACCACAGGGCTCAGATCCAGCTCAGTCTCAATCAAACCTTTTATTCTGTATTTGCCTGCTTCTGAACCTGGAGGCTGTATCTGTAGAGCTGGCAGATAGAGGCTGGAGGACTAAGATATGGACATTCTATACTTTGGTTTCAGAGAGCCTGGTTGCTATGGAGAGAAAGTCACAGGATCTTCACAGAGGCAAGGAAAGTAGCTTCCCCCTTCTATTAATAAGACAATCGAAACCAAAATAGAGTAGGTGAAGCTGCCCTGGGTGTGGTGCCCTGACTTCAGAGGGTATCACTGAGGCTCTGAGTCACACTTCCATGCAGCTGTGAGGGGCCTACTCAGACAGCATGGTCAATCTCTGATCTGCTTACATGATACTTGAAGTGGGAGAGGAAGGACTCACACTGGGATGGAGACTGCATGGAGAAACATGGCCAGATCCCTGAACACACTCCCTCAGGCATCATCAAGGGAACACCAAGGAGTGTTCCCTTCCTCTTAGTCACTGTTGACCAGGGCCCAGTCCCTGCCAGTATCAATATCAGTATTAGATACACTGGGGAAAGCCACATGCTCTCTCTATGCTGTGATAAAGAACACAGTCTTGCTGAAGGGGGTAAAAGCATTCACTTTGTCTCACTGCATCATAAGCATGTGTCAGACTCTCTAACATTTTCCTGAGATCAAGTGTGATGGAAACAGGTTGTTATGCTTTTCATATTAGAACACTGTATGGCAAAGGAACATAAGATGGAGTTGAAGACATGGTTGTTCCTCGGGAGGGAAGCAACTAAAGAACACAAGGATATCTATAATAAAATGAGAAACGAAACATCGCAGACTAAAGAAAAGCAGGCCTTTGGAAAATGGAAAAATCCTCTTGATTATGATGGTTCTGCTTGTGCTGGTGGGACTGTGAGAGCCCGGAGATGGGACACTGTCCTCCCTCTTCCCCCATTTTGAATGCAGCACAGTGTGTAGGGCACTGAGGAATTCAGGAGGCTCCAGGCATACCTTTGCCATAAAAGGTTCACGGTCTAGTTGGGAACTTGACACGCTCATGAAACACCCAGGACCAATGGTAAGCCCCAGATGGTGGCTCTGAGCTTGAGCTCCAGTGATCGTGGAAGTGAGCCAAAATGAAGGCCACTGGATATGGCACAGTCTCCACAGCAGAGCTACGCCAGTGCTCCATGCCACTATGACTGGAAGCGAGGTGGCTGGAGCCTCTGTGAGGGGCTAGTCACCTGTGTCCTTCTGAACCCTCATTCCCCGATTCCCTCTGTCTCATTCCTCGATGTGGATATATTTCTTGCTTGAGGCCCACTTCCCTTTAGGAGTGGGCACCTTCTGGAAAGTCTGGGCTGCTATGGTGACCACTGCTTAACTGGACCTCCTCAGTCACAGATGGCAGGTGCCATCTAGACAGCATCACCCCAGCCCCCGTGCAATGTCCCCAAGATGGACATTTGGGGTATCTCCCATACCATGCCGTCTAGCCCCCAAACCTCTGCTGTTTACAAGGAAGAGAGGAAAACACAGGAGGTAGAAGGGACAGAAGGCATGAGTAAGAAGGGAGTGAGAAAGGCCCTTCCAGCCCTCACTAGCACCTTCCTGGAGCTCAGAGTCTTTCTTGCCCTTGGGCCTCAGCTGCTCCTAACAATGCTTCCTTTTATGATGTCAACTTTATACCTAAAAATGTCATAACTTGTAGCCATTACTTCCCTAACATAGTACTGGAGCTGATGAACCTACAAGCTAGCTAGAAGCAGCCAGGTGATCACGAGGGAGCTGTAGGTGAATTGGACCTCTCCTGCCTAGCCCACGTGGCCATCACCTGACCTATGAGTAGCTGGACTCCATCCCTCCATCCATGGATGAAGAGTTGCTTTGGTGGGGAAACCTGTGTGTGCTGACCTGAGCTCCCTCCCTGCCCAGCTAATCACATATCCACAAAAGGAAGGGCCAGGTCCCAGCTCTCCCCTCAGCGTTCTTCCCATGTGACAGCAAGTCTTATCTGCAACTAGGTTAAAAGCCCCAGCTGGCCCCTGGTACCCTGGAAACATGGTAAGTTTGGAGTAGCTCCATCATCTTCTCTACCTAGTTGTTGGGGACCCCTGCTGTATAAAGTAGCAGTCTCTCCATGACCGGAAAGCTCATGAGCTCGGTTTCATATGCAGAAGACTCCTTTTAACAGCAGTGTGTCTTTCCTAGCATTTTCCTGACTCCCCTTTTTGAAGTGCCCGCCACAAATGCCCTAACATAAACATGGCCTCTGGCTCTGGAAATGCCATGCTTTCCTGTGTGATTTTTCAGGTTTTCTGGCAGCATGGCAGGAGCCCACTTCCATGTGTAAATAGGGTATCTCGCAAAGTGCCTGTCAGCTAAAGCTTTTACCACTGCCCCACAATATAAAAATATCCTAGTCTTCTCTCAATAATTTGGAGCTAGAAGCCGAGCTGGAGCTAGAGCAGGAACTGGAACTGGGCCACTGAGACTTGGAATAAAGAGCTGCATCACTGAATCTGACTGAGCTGATTCTGTGTCTCCTGCCTGCAATCTAGTCTCTCCGGGGGGGCAGCATTCCTCCGTCACCGACTCACGGATCCCAGCTTCAGCCGCCCCGTACTTTCCCGCATGGTCTAGCGGCTGGTGGAACTCGCATATTGAGGAAAGTACATGGGTGAAATAAGGGCGGGATCCGGCTGGACAACGCTCCAGCAGCAGAGAGCCATGGAAGACGCAGGGAAGTAGCGGAGAGAACCCCCGCGGAACTCGCTGCCTTCCAGACCACGCGCAGGGGACCGATCCCCGTGGGACCACACGCCCCATACCTAGTCACATGCACCCAGGCACCTGCTATCACCATGCTTCCCCATATGCTGCATGTGGGCCAGGAGATACCCAGTACTTCTTTGTTCTTCTCCTTCTGAGTGTCTGGGAGCACCAATCCAACACAGCACCTCCCCTGACCCCTGCCCTACTTCAGGCAGACCTAGCTGAGCTCTGAGAAGCTGGCCTCCTTATTATTAAATTCCTGCTTATGGAATAGCCACAGGGGAAGCAAGAAGGCAACAGTTACTCCAGCATCCTCCTGCCTGAAAATGGTCCTCCTCCCTCTGTCTCCATCATCCAGCCTATGGATTTTTCAATTTTCTATTTGGTAAAGTAGCAGTGACAGAAGCATCTGAAGCTTAATAAGTCATGTCTTCAATGTTGTAATAGGTTATTTAAGCAATTATTAAGCACCAGATACTGAGCCAAGTGCTTTGCGAATGTAACTGTATTGACACTTGGAGCAACCCTGTAAGGAAGGCGTATTATGTTTTCCATGTTACAGATGAAGAAGGCGAAGGCCTGCAAAGTGAGGCAACCAGCCCAGTCCTCCACTGGTAATACCAAAGCCTGGACTAAAGCTGTTTTCATGCAGAGCCTTCTCTATGACTGCCACCTAGATCCTTAGGTCACACAAAAAAGCAGTATTCAATAAGGCAGCCAGGAGCAACATGAGGCTACTGAGAAATTAAAATACAGTCACTGTTAGGCACTGAATCTTTACATTTATTTAATTTTGATTAATTAGTTTGTAGGGAGGTTGAAACAGGGTCTTTCTATGTAGCCCAGGTTGGCCTCAAATTCTTATACATGTGGTATGTGGGTGGGTGTTCATCTGTGTGCACATGCACTTGTGCATGTGCATGTACTGCAGCTGGAGGATAACCCTGGATGCTCTTTCACTGGCCTAGAACTCACTGAGTAGGCTGACTGGTCAGCAAGCTCAGGGATCCTCTTATTTCTGCCTCTCAGCACTGAGATTACAGGCGTGCACCACCATGCCCAGCTTTTGTTATGTGGGCTCCAGAGATCAAACTTACATCCTCATGCTTGCAAGGCATGCACTTTACTGACAGAGCCACCTCCCCAGCACCCTGGCCTCAAAACTCTTGATCTTTCTGCTTCAACCAGAAGTGTGGGATCACAGGCATGTGCTTTTGTGCCTGGCTTGCCTTTTTGCTTAAAAAAAAAAA